>NC_041393.1:21426548-21502458 GCF_002162155.2 Triticum dicoccoides | reverse complement strand
GGCGTGATTAACGTGCGATCTGAGCGATTAGCGCAGCCGGCGGCCGCCAGCTTATGCCCTCACTGCTCGCAAAGTTTGATCGAATCAGGCGACAACACTGCACGGCGAATCCTGGAAACTACTCTAGCTGTTAATTCTCAAGGTTAGCACTATTAAGTACTCCCAGTTAATCCCTCTCAGCTCTCATCTTATATGTGTCGAATTGTACAGCCGATCTAGGGTTAATTCTACTTGTACTCTTAGTTAAAATTGAGTGGTCAACGTCTCTACGATGCTAATTTATTTGTAATTTCTTTCAACTGTTCGATTTATGACG
Source organism: Triticum dicoccoides (assembly GCF_002162155.2). Lineage (NCBI taxonomy): Eukaryota > Viridiplantae > Streptophyta > Magnoliopsida > Poales > Poaceae > Triticum > Triticum dicoccoides. The sequence continues at coordinate 21,502,142 of NC_041393.1, read as the reverse complement.
CGTGTGAGAAGGGAAAATCGTCGCCAAACACCATAAAGATTAATTCAATTTTTAAGCATGTTGTTTCAAGTTCCTTTTTTAGAGTATGTTGTTTAGAATTCTGGACATATTGAGAGGCAAACGTGCAAAGTACCAGTCCCCAATCCGATGGAAGATGACTTGCTTCGAAATTATATGATAACCTACATTGATACTGAAACTTAGCAACTAGGTTATCTTCTCATGAAATTATTAAATAAAATCATCTTACTGGCACTTTTAGGGGCAATTTTAAAACTAAATGCAGCTATGTTTTAATTTTCTTGACGTCCCACATTATTTAGTATTGTACTTGGTACTATTTTTTTTTTTGCACCACACAGTTTTATTTTGTAAGTTACCTTGGCCCCCCCTATACCTAAATCCTGGCTCCGCCCCTGATGACAAGCTTCATTTATTAGGTTATAGACTCATATTGCATTGGGACATGTGATGTTACAGTAACTAGCTAAGTTACTATAATCACCTCTTTCTTCTTTAACTCATCGCCACATAAACAAATTTGCTGAGTTGGACTCGATGTTACTGCTGAAGTTACTCCCACTGTGGCTAGTCTTAACGGCAGCTGGGCTTTCTCCTAGTATACTACTAGTATTTACAAAGCACCGGAGTACATGAGTTTTCGGTGCTTCGGTTACTGGACACGTACAACCGAAATCACCGATCTAGCTTCAGTTTCCCAGGATCGCCGACCGAAGTTCTGACTGAAATATTCGGTTTCGGTGAATTCGGGTTTGGTACCGGTTTATTCGGTACGGTTTTCGGTCCTCGGTTTTTTATGCCCACCCCTAGGCATCATGATCATTGGGTCACAGAATCTCACGCTTGCCACGAGATGAATTAAGATGATTATGTGATGAATCTGTCAAGGAATTACAAAGAACATCTCAATTAAAAAATATACATCCAGGTTCGTAGACTACCTGGCGATGACTGCAAGCACTCGAGCGAGTCGAAGGCACGCCGCCGTCTTCGCCCCTGCCTGATCGAAGCCGGACAAACCTTGTTGTAGTAGACAGTCAGGAATTCATCGTGTTAAGAGCAACTCCAACGGGCCGACCCAAACGGACGGCGATTTCGTCCGTCTTTTGTCCGTTTAGGTCCGCCGGGCGGACACAAGCGCGTCCGCTTCCGCGTTTGGGTCGGCGCGTGTGCCCAACGCTGGCGCGACCCATTTCGACGACGTAAAAAAACTGAATGCATGCATATTTAACATAAAAACTAAATTAATTAAACATTAAAGCCGGCCACGAAGGCCGGCGGGAGTCCATGCGTCCACATTAGCATTTAAGAAAAATTAAAACAAACTAAAAAACTAGGCGCTGACGCGCTTCACGAGGCGTCGTCGTCATCGTCCTTGGGGTCCGTGGGGTCGATGAGCGTTGGCACCGGACCGGCCCAGCCGAACGCCGTGTTCCAGAGCACGGCCATGTCGGGAGTGGGTTGTGCCGGCGCTGGCAGTGTCGCAGCCTGGCGCGCCTCCTCCTCGGCCTCGGCGTCGCGCTCGAGCATCTCGAGGTACTCGCCGTCGCGGCGCTCCTTGGCCACCCTGATCTGCCGCCAGTGCTCGAGGTACGCTGCCTCTTGCTCCGGCGTGGCCTGCATCCAGACCGGCGGCGCCCTCACCAACTCGCGCACTACTCCCATCCAGGAGTAGCGCTCGATGGCCTCCGGCTCCGGCTGCGGCTGCGGCTCGGCTTTGGCGAGGCGACGAGGAGGGGACGGCGGGGCCACCGGCGGCACCACGCAGTCGCTGACCACGGAGAAGGCCATGGCATGCGCCATGGCCACCTCGTACCGAGCTTCTTCTTCTTCTGCCGCCTCCGCCCTACGCCGCTCATCCTCCTCTCTCTCCCGATAGACGGCCGCAAGGGCCGCCTGGTCTTCCTCCTTGACGATGAGCGGCGGCAGCGGCAAGCTGTGGTCGACCTCGCGCACCCGTGCTGCCTCACCTCCTCGTGCTCGAAGGCGAACCAGCGCGCCCAGTTGGGCAAGTCGAAGGCGTAGGCCTCGTCGCGGCGCTGCTCCGGCGTTAGGAGCGCCCGCCGGCGAAGCACCTCCTCCGCGTGCGCCCTAGTCGACCGCGGCACTGCCGGCACTAGGATCCTTTCCGGATCCAGATGCCAGTTGTGCGACAGGGTCACGTCGGGGTAGGGCAGAGGCACGCGGTGGCGCCAGGGCCACTCCGCCTGGTGCACGGGCACGTTCACCCGCTGCCTCTGCCGGCGAGTCGGCACAGGCGGAGGCGGGGTGAACTCCGCGGGGAAGGGGACGGCGGGGGCCTTGCCCTTCGACTTGCTGCTGTTGGTGGCACTGGAGAAGAGCCCCATTTGGGCAGCTGGGGTGGCTGGGGTGGCTAGGGTTTGCTTGCCGGCGGCGGGGGAGCGAGTGTGGCCTAGATGGGGATGGGAACTAGATGAGGACGGCCCCGCCATACGGTCGGCTTAGAGGACGATCGTCGTCGCTGACGCATGGGCCCGGGGTCATAAATTAAGCTGGCCGGCGAGGAGGCGGATAGTTGGGAGACCGCGGGTGGGGTCGCGGCGGACATCGAGAAGGCGTGCGTGGCGTCCGTTCCACGTCCGCGCGAATGCATTTGGGGCACAAATTTGGGCCGCAAATGCGTTGGCGCGACCGCGAAGCGGACGCGTTTTGGGTTTAGGTCGGCGCGTTAGGCCTCCGCTTTTGTCCGCGCGGACCCAAACGGACGGCGGCGGACGAAATGGGTCGCCCCGTTGGAGTTGCTCTAAGGGCAACCATTGCCGATGAAAAGAAGCGTAGATCAGAAGAATCTAACATGTAAGGGCATCTCCAACACTGACCCACAAACCTCCCGCGACCGTCGGGACCGTGGGAATCATCCAACGCGGGCCTGTATCGGTCTGCGACGTTGTCCGGACGTCATTTCCCCCACAAAACCAAGACAAACGTTGGGGGGCTTTGTGGGAGTCTGAACACGAGAAACGTCGCTATCTACCCCCTGTCCACCCAAAAGGAAGGCGGGCCCGCGCTTTTGTAGCATCAAACACTCTTTCTGCACCAAAATCCTGCACTTCTCTTATTCCAATCCCCGCTGCTCTCCGCCCACTTCCCGCTCTTTTCTCCCACCCTCTCCTTCCTTCCGACACCGACGCATGGAACTGTTGGAGATGGAGCCGGCGGTGGTGCTGGAGGATCTAAGCATCACGCTCGCCCGGAAGATCATCTCTACGACACTCGTCCGGAACACCCGGGGAGGGCGACGGCGATGACGATGATCCAGATGATAAAGCCGACGATCCGAAGAAGAATGGCAGAGGAGAAAGCTTCAACATGCGGGATGACGAGTTGTTGTGTGATGCATGGTTGGCCACTAGCCTCAATCTATCCATAGCATGGAGCAAAAGGACACACCATTTTAGTGGAACATTCACATATGGTTCCATGAGCACAAGCATTTCACACCCTACTCCGACCGCGGTCATCCACAACCATGAATGGAAGTCCCTCAACCATCGTTGGTACACCGTCCAAGAGGCGGTGTCCAAGTATTGTGGGCACTTGAAGTATCTCATCTCACGGTGGCCTAGCGATGCACAAATCATCGAGCAAGTAAGTTGCACTAGCCGGATATGCTTAAATTTTGTTGATCACTAGCTGGACATGTATCGGTTTGTTGCTCACTAGACGGATATGCATTGTCGACATTGTTTCATTTTGTAGCCTACTCATGGTTGTGTGGTGTACAAGAAGTCGGAGAAGAAGTCATTCACCATCATGCATTGTTGGTTGAAATTGAATGGGCAACCGAAGTGAAACCTTTTCATTACCAAGACCGCCGCCCAAACCAACGAGGAAGAAACCAGTGACCCTATCGACCCTACCCAAGAACCGCCGAAGAAGGTTAGAAGAAATCTGCGGGGGAAGAACTGGGAGGAGGAGAGGGCGAAGCGAGAAGGTGCGGCGGCCAAGCTGACAGAGAGGTTCGAGGACATCTTGACAAAGAAGGAGGCGGCATGCGTGAGGCGCTCGGAGATCAAGGAGGAGAAGAAGGCGGAAAGGTTCCAAGTTCAAACTGTTGATGGACGCAATGGACAAGAAGCTCAAGCTCGAAGAGAGAAAGGCCGCACTCGAGAAAAAGAGGGTGAAGATTGCCGCCAATACAAAGGATGCAAGATGTTGACCTTGAATGTTGACTCTTTGGATGCCGACGTAAGAATGATGTGCAATCCGTCCGCTTTCAGATGTTGCAACGGCAAAAGATGTTGGCGGCTGCTGACTATAAGGACGCGACAGAGGCAGAGGCGGAGGTTGCCCACGTGGCAGCAACGACACCTCCTTGATCGAAAAGCAACTGGCTGGGATTGACTATCCGGCGAGGCAGAAATGCACGTAATGTCGGGCTGATGTTCTTTTGGAGTTAGGTATGTAAAAACTAAGCATATATGCGATCCGGCGCGCAGTATGGAACAGATTGGCGTGCATTTGAATTTAAAACTTACTGACGGATATATAAAGGCTAGATTTAGACGTCGTTTTCCCGCGTCTGTGCATGTCCGCTGACGGACACAGAAGGAAATTTACGGGCTATCATTGAAGATGACCTGAACACACACGCCCTCCAACGAAGTCAACGTCATGCAACGGATGTGGACGTACGTGCGGCACGACTTGTTGAATGGGGCGGATCACCATTCACCAATGATTTTGCTTCCCTCGTTGCTGTACATTGATAGTACTAGTAGAACGCCTGTGCGTTGCTACGGGCTACGATCCATACAAATAAATCACACAAATGGTCATATTCAAGGTTAAATCTTATTTCTTCCTCATATGTCCTAACATGTTAGGACATTAAGCGAGCTCCCTAAAATTTAACCGTATGGATACTCCGGACGCCCCCAAATCCCAACCCATATGTTATCCCAACATGCGGTCCCAACACGAAAACCCCACCCCACGACGCACACTTCCCTTTCCTGCCTTACCGCTCAGTTTCCCATCTTAGCAGGTGATTTCTCGCTGGGGTCTTCTCCTTTAAAACCGGATAACGCTCACCTCATCTTCGCCATGGTGCCCTCTCTCTTTCACACGATACTTATGGACCGCTCGCTCATGCAGTTTGCTGCAAAGAATCTCACATGAAATGTTATACATATGTCACATTGGTTCACTATCCTATCTATGATGTCGTGACAGTAGTTTAGAAACTCTCCTAGCACTCCAAATACCGGCAACAAAATCTCCAAATATATAGCATCCGAAGCTACCATGAAATAGGACACTAAACAACATTTGCAGCAAGCAATCAATTTATGCACCAAGCACACTGAGCAGAAGCAACAAGCTATCAAGATTTTTTCTACTCACAGAACTGACAAATGTGACTAACTCTGTAAGAAGCTTTGCCTTCAGAACCTAAAAATGGTATAGTCCCATCACTACTTCAGCTGCTCTCTGATCTCAATAGAAAACATGGAGATCGTCTAAAAAACAGAGTACACTTTGGTTGCACTTAAACAAGCTTGCTAAAAAGAAACTTCTCGGGTGACGTAAGAAAATATAAGTAACTTCCACTTGACAGTCGCATCATTTGACATATAGATTTTCAGTTAGCATGGCAAGTGAAGTGAGTCTATTGATTAAATTACATAGTTCATTGTTAAATGGTAAAACACAGATTTAGAAGAGTTGCCAATGCACATCTGTCAAATATGCTGCTGTATACTTATGTGAGCTGCCAATGATCATCATCATCTGTCAAATATACTACTGTATACTTATGTGAGCTGCCAATGCTCATCTCAAGAAAGGATTGTATACCCAAAAGACCAGACCTTATACGGGAGTTATTCTATGAAACAATTTCAAAACGGCTCACCCTGTATCCACTGCTAGTAGTGTCTATAAAAGAGCTCTTTTCCCCTACATCGGCGAGTTAATACTTTGATCTCTACCAACTGGAAGCACAGATAACTATATTTAAAAACAGGGACATCTGCTATCTTCATGAGTAAATAAACAGTAAAAAAGTAGAGGACCAAACCCAAATATTTTCATGAATGTTACAGATCATTTTTGTTAATGTGTAAGTACATCAAACATGTTCCAACAAGCAGGAAAATTGCAGAAACATACAAATGATCAGGCGAATATTTGAGAGCATTAATTTTGATCTCCCTCCTTATTGATTAGTAGACAGAATATAACATTCAATCTTTCCATGTGCAGCTGCTGGCAACCTCTGTCATTTAGTGAAGAGGTGGTAGCTGTGGTGTCAGCAAAAAAATAAAAATAAAAATGCATTGATGTATTGCAAGTTTCTTGAGACCAATATAATAGCTTTGAAGATTTCCTACACAAATCCCGGCCTCATGGCATTCCAGACGGCCTATGTAGATGAAGCAAGTGCAACCATATCTTGTAAAAGAAAGATATATCAGCTTTGCAAAGGTACTCCTGAAAATATCTCAATTAAAAATACACATCTCTCTATGGTTCCACCTTCATCATAATGTTACAGTCCTCAAGAATTTAAAGAGAAAGAAAGGTTTCCACTTATACTCCTCTTTTTATGTGTTGTGTCGTTCTATTAGTCCACTGCATATGGAATATATTCTGTGCTTCGACATATTTCCTGGTAATATGGAAGAAAGAAATATATTACAAAAATCATCCATATGTCAGTCAAAGGCTGAACAATTACTATTATGAAATAGAACAATATTAGACGTGATGGAAGATGGTTTCAAAAACACCAACGACACGCACTCGTATTTTAAAGTCTTCATAGTATAGAGTTATCTCCCTGCAAGTTGTGTGTGCTAAATAATCACGACACTTGGATAGCACCTACACATGGGATTATATATTCAATCCACATAATCAGTTCGTCTGCTTCTATAAATTAAGAATTACATAAAGAAGTATGTGTCTATCTAGTAGTACTCCCTCCGTCTAGAAGCGAACAAAAGCAAGCACACAGGTGATGCCTATTTCTTTGCAACAGATGTGTGTCGCCTGATGCAATGTGGGGAAAACAGTATGTATATAGTGATTTTACCTCAATAGATATTTTGGTAGCTCCACTCCATAAGTATGAAATTCGTGATGTTGAAAACCTGAAAAAAAAAGGAAAATAATGATCTCGGTGGCAATTGTGTCAGCTGATGAATAGGTACGACAGTTATTTGAGGATTACAACTATTCTCTCCCATTGAACAATGGCTTGAATTCTTTCAAGAGAGAACCATACAGTAAAAAGCTTCAGAACACAATGTACTCTGAATCAGATCATATTCAGGCCATATACATCGAGCTTATAGCCTTATACTACCAAAAAATCAGCTAGAAACCTAGCAAGTATCTTCAAGGATCAAGAACTTGAAAGAGGAATAATCATGTATCAGGGTATCTTTGTTTTGAAAAGAACACATCCTGTGTGGAATGTGGCTGGTAACATGTGCTCATTGTTCAGGGTGTGTCGAGATCTGCAAGTATTAACACAAGAAACTCTTCAGTTGTAACACAATCTACCAATGCCTGAAACAAATAGAATTATTGAAATGGCCTACCATCAAATGTGTTGAAACCTAACGAATCTAAATCTAACAATGTCATTCTTGTGAAATATCATCAAAAAATAGTTAATATAATAAATAAGATAAGTAGACACACTGAGCAAAACATGAGAAATATTTTGCTTCTCGTAATACAATGATCAAGATACAAATGCAATGATTAGAGGGGACACAAAAAAGGCCTTGGCATTAACTCATATGAAGTGAAATAAATAACAGGTTTGTGTTAACACTCCAATCTGATGCATAAGAACTCTGAATTAAGCATCACCAAATCGAGAAATACTTGGTTCTATAGTCCCATGCATGAACATTTCTACACTTTCAAGTTTTTGGATCAACGACACTAAATAAACAGAGCATCTAACAAAAAAAACATCATGTTACGAAAGCATTTCCCATGTCTTCTGTTATTAGGTCTATACAGGATAGTATTAGTCCAAAAAAGTGAAAGAGTGTAATGAGAAGGTCTAGCAAGTATATATATACTTTTGCTAAGCTGTGAATTTATGGTTACAGAGAAGATCCTAGAACTGTAGAGTCAACTCACATAAAAGGGAGCCAAACAGGGAAAGCCATCAGAGACAAATAGTCCTTAAATCATCCTTCAGATAGCAATGTTGGAATTGATATACATATTGTAATAATTTCCTTTAAACTGCAGTTTTTTAAAATGAGCTCATTTACTGTCGGCTTGTCATATTTAGGTGCAGTCAAAAGAATCCAACTCAAAAGCTAGCAAAGCTCCATCCTGGATACGACAGAGTACGGGCATATTTAAGCATTGACTGCTTGATCAACTGTGGCTTGTTAAATATTAATTGTACCTAGTTAAATAGTAATTGTCCCTACTTACATGGTATAAGGAACACTTTCTCAACAAATGCAATGCTTCGGTAACTATAGACCATAATGCTTCAGTAACCACACAGTTTTTCTCTGTTTAGTTGCAAGAACAGGGCGAGTAGAAACTTTTTTTTGCCTTCATTACCTCGCAGACTGAAATAGAAAGTGAGGCACCCTGACTCGATGTTCCTGAAGGCGCCCTCGCTATGGCCTAGTTCACCCTTCTCAGGGCCAGGAGTAAAACCACAACTTGCCTCCTCAAAATACCAGCAGCACCAACTCATCAGGCATGCGTGCAGGATAACAACATATCATTCAGAGTTCAAACCAAGTAAACAAACATATGCATCAGGCACTGGTGCATCCAAAGTTTAACTCTATTCTCCTCCCATTTAATGGATGAGGCAAATCTTTTGCCTCCGTTTCAAAAAAAAAAGTTTAACTATATCAAGAGCTAAAAACAATTAGCATGTCATATATGGCAATCTGTAAGAGCTAAAATAACAGCCATATAGATACCAGACCTTACTCCCTTACAAGACAGCGTCATAAAAAACTCTTAAATCAGCACCAGGATCAATTCATCACACCAAACCAGTCATCATGAACTGATGATACTTGGGGTAACTTGTCCAAATGAAAATAAAATTAAACCATGGTGGTTCAGTTTCAAATAAAAAGTGCATATATCAGTTCGAAGTGGACTCGCCACGCGTTGACTGAAAAATAACTCATGTGCCAAGAAACATAATCTTACATCTGACTTTTAACAGTTTAGCTGACAGCAAAATGGCTCATTCAAATCAAGCAAATATCTAAGATGCAACCTTTATTTGTCATCAAGCACTGAAGAGCTTGTTGCGCATAGATTGATGCCCAGGAGAAACAGAGGGGGCTAAAAAACACAACGCTCAGTGCTTGTAGATCTGGCCATAATAATTGTGAGGTGTGCTATTATGACCACCACAATACCATGGGTGGAAAAGCCACTTAAACTTTTAGTTTAGAACAATACATGAACGAGCTTTCTAACTTCTAAACTATGCATGCTTGCAAAACTAAAAACCATACATGACCACAAGTTTGCTGCAACAAATTCAAGAAGAATTCGCCACAGCAAACTGAACCTGAAAGATAACCGATATATATGATCCATGTTGTAGGACACCGTACACAACAAAAAGGAAATGAAGTACGTACTATTATGCATCTGAACCATATTGACTACTGATGTAACCTGTGTTGATGAATCTGAAAAGGCTACGACTTGCTCGGAAATTCAAAGTGCGTCATAACAAGCTTGATGGTCGGCCGCACACACTCTCGAAGGCGACCAGGGAGAGGTCGATGCAGGTGATGCCGCCGCCAGCGAAGCCAGAAGTTCCAGCACATGTCGCTAGTTGCCGCACCTGACCTCAAGGATCTGCAACACATCAACCCACAACATATGCTCAAATCAGTAAATGACAGAGAGTCCCACACGAGTGATATCAAGAATCAGTGGTGGATGCAGCTTCCAGAACGTGCATCAAGTGAGCGAGTTCCAAATCATCTAATCACTTACAAAGAGAAATCTGTCATGTGACTGAATACCACGTCTCAAAGATGACCATGTGGGTTGAGGCACGAGCAAGGGTGAAGGCACCATTGTTTTGACCATGCTGTGACAAAAAGAGTGATGGGAAATTAGGAGCACAAGCAAAGGTGTTTGGCTAAATTCAAGAAATCAATCCAAATCACAGAGTGGGAAAATTAATCTAATCTTGTCAAGGAAGACTTCTCCAACTCCTTCAAAGACTCCTGCAACTTTTGCTCAGGGGCTTCACCATGCCACCAACTTCTTCAGGTGCCAACAACATGAACAGATAATGGGGTGGGAGGAGGAAGGGAACAGAGAAGGAGGAGGGAGAAGGGAGAGGAGAGAAGAGGGGGAAAGAGGAAGGGGTGGAGATACCTGTGATAACGGGGAGGCGGCAGTGCGGGACGGGAAGACTCGCCGCCGGCGGGCAGGATGAAGAGCTGGCGGCTCCAACCCTAGCTTGCGCGTAAGAACTGCAACCGTCGCACACAACCAGGGCATCCATCGTCTGCCGTCGTGCTCCAGCGAGCCAGCGACCGAGGGTTGCCTGGAGCGGAGGTGGAGGCGACCAGAGCCGGCGGCGGCGCGGCGCCGAGGTTGGTGTGATGGCGAGCTCGGGCGTTGAGGCGGCGGGGCAGAAGCTGCAGGAGACGGCGGGGGGACCTCGAGGCCGAGCTCAGGCCATGGCTTCCCTGGCTCCAGAGCCCGTGGCGGCGCCGGATGCAGCGGCGGGGCGAGGAGGAGGCCGGCCGTCGGGGAGGCAGGAGCTCCTCGTCCCCTCGATCCAGATCGGGATTGAGGAGGGAGCAACAGGGGCGCGAGGGAGCGGGCGATAGGTTTAGGTTTTTTCGTCGTTGGTTAACCTTCGTAGGTCTTTTTTCGTTGGTTAACCTTCGTAGGTCTATTTTTTTGTACGTGGATGGGTGCGGGTTGGGGCCTCAGGAGGAGGTTTTTTCGGTTTCTGGTGGATAAGTCAGAGGTGGGAGGAGGTACCAAAAAAAACCATGTGAGGTGGGACGAAAAAAAACCTGAAAGCGAGACTACCAACTGCTGCATTAGAAATAAAGACTACTAGCTCACCACAAAATGTCCGGGAAAAAGGGCGTGGTTGTGGGGAAAGCAATCGGCATCTCCTCGGTCGGTCCGTCTCGATGTGGACACGTACAACTTGTTTTTTCTATACTCCATATCGTTGCAAGGAGTACCACACACGCCTGCATGCCATCCTTTTTTAAAAATATATATATACTCCTTCCGTTCAAAAATACTGGATAAAAAGAAATGTAAACTAATATACGTCTAGATACATCCTTTTTATTTATTTTAATAATAAATATTTTCAGACGAAGGAAGTATATTCTAGTGACCCCGAAAAAAAATCTAGTGGTAATACTGAAGCGTGGATCATCCCGACTGACGACGCCATACAGGAGTGGACAGATAAGATCTCGATCAGTGACGTGGTCCAGAGCCAGCGACAGAGCCCATGGTTTTTAGAAGAAGAAAATATCAGGAATTCCTGCGTCTTAGGAACCACCCAGAAGAACCAGGGCAGGGGTACGTGTCCAGTACAACAACATACAGGACCCAAAAAACAAAAGCAAATTGCACTCGGGCCCTCGGGACCCTGCACGCCGGAACTCGCCGTGCTGCAAAGCAGCAGCCTGAAAACGAAACCACGATCCATGGTCCATGGAAGCGACATCACAATGAACCTTTTTAGAGCAACTCCAACTGCGCGACACATTTTACCCGTGGGCGTCTGTTTGGGTTGGCGCGGACAGAAAAGTCGGTCCAACGCATCGATTCAAACGGATGCGCGTTCGCTTTTCGTCCGCCTGCCGATCCATTTCCGGTCCATTTTTAAATTGGATTTGCGTTGGAGCGGACATGAGACGGACGCGCGCGCTTGCCTTCTCCTCTCCCCCGGTTCCCTGGTCGATGGCAGCCTCCACCATTTTCCTCCATTTCCCCCAAAAAAACATCCCGCCTGCGCGCGCTCCTGCCACCCGCCATGAACGATGACCTCGCCGCCGTCGTCGGCCTCGCCTCGTCCGGCATGGCGACTGCCCCATCCGGCAGAGGCAAGCCTCGCGCCCCCCGCAAGACCGCCGGCGCGCCCAAGCCGAAGAAGAGGCTGACGCCCGAGCAGCCGGCAAGGGAGTCGGCGAAGAGGAAGGACCGGAGGCACACGGCGGGCGCGAGGGACGAAGCCATCGCAGCGGCCGCCGTCGCCGCCGCCGCGCAGCAGAAGGTCACCAACGCCCTCGTCGCGGCGGCAACGTGGGAGGCGCTATATATGCTAGGGTTAAACCCTAGCCAGCACGGCCTCGCCAGCGCTGCCATGGCCGCGGCCAGCACCGACTCATCCGCGTTCCCTCGGATGGTGCTGTCCGACTCGCCCCACGCGTCGGCGACGCAGCCGATACCCGGCTTCCACGTGTAACATCTCAAAATTATAAATTTTCGAATGATATATTAAATAAATAATTTTGATTGCTTGTTTGATTGGTGTGTGAATGATTGAGTGAAACTGAGTGCAATTTGAAATCTTTTGAAAGTTGAATGAGAGGGAATGAACTGACTTTCCCAGACTTTCACTTTACCTTTTGATGTCCATGAATTCAAATTCATTTCATCACAAAACCCTAGAGTGAAGATGACATGACTTCTTCCATTTGAAATGAAAAGGGATTTAAAAAAAAGATTTGAATTCCACCAAAAAGTATTTCAAATTCACAAACTTTATGCAACTCAATGATTTTCAGGAGAGGGGATAAAATGACTTCTTCAATTATATAAAATGTGAGTTGGAAGTTAAAAAGAATCAAAGAGTCATTTGGAAGTATTTTGAAACCCCCTTTCAATTTGGAGTTATTTGGATTTTATTCAAATTATTTTTCTCCAAAAATAAAATACATGGAAAATAGGGTAAAATGATTCCCTACAGTAGAAAATAGAGAAAAAATATTTGAAATCATTCTGGTATTTAAAAAAATATTGGGTTTTATTGCAATAGTAGCACTGTTTGCTTTATCTAAATTTTTGTTGATTTTATTTGGAGTTGAAAATATGTTCATGTTTTAGGATTTATTTTTCAAAGAAATTGATATTATATATATATATATATATAGTTTTTTATTTATTCCTCTGTAGTTTTGTTTCTTCTATCTGCTGTTTTATTTTTATATATATTAAAAAAAGTTTGTTTTCGGCCGCAGCCCAGTAGCTCCCCGCGGCCCACTTCTCCCCGCAGCCAACCACCGCCAGCCGGCCTGCCCCGCCCAATTTCCCTACGCGCCGGTCGCGCGCACCTTCCTCTCTCTCTCTGTCACTAACGGGTGGGACCCGCACCCATCTTCCTCCTCCACACGCAACCGCCGCAGCTGGATCGCGCCGCCGTATCCCGTAGATCGTGGGATCCTCTTCCCCCGCTTTGCCCCCTCCTCCAAGTTGACCCCCCCTATATATACTCTCCCCCTCGACCCATTCCCCTCTTTTTCCCGCACCGCCTACAACCGCCGGAATCAACTGCCCCCCTCACCATCAAACACCGTCGCCCCCTTCGAGCTCGCCCCGCTCGAGTCCGTCGTCCCCGACCCTCGTCGACTCCACCCACGTGGCCGATGTTGTCGTCCGCATCTCCTAGAGCCGCCGCCATTGGCAAAGGACCACCGGAGCAGCTGGAGGCATTGACCCGAGCCGCCGGGACCTCGCTGGAGTCACCCCGCCGCCGCGGTGAGCTCTCTCTCCCTCCTCGTCCGTGTGATCTATTTTATACGGCCCTGATTAGATTAGATCGAATAGGTAGGTTTTTTTTATAGATCGGTTTACTTACGGTTAAGTCCGGTTTAGATCGAACTGGCATCTCCGGTTTTTCTTTATTGTCTGCGTCGGCTCTGGTTCCCTTAGATTGTGAATGTTCACCGTTCAGTATCCATGGTGCACACCTCCAGCGAAGCAGGAACAGCCACGTGACCTATGCCCGATCCGTAGGCTTTTGGGGTTTTTTTAGATCTGTTTTATTTTCAGAAATAGTTTCTGTTTTAGATTGTTAATAACTTTTATGTTTTAGATCCAAATTGAGAGATTCTTTTTGCATTGTGTCACAAATTTGTTGAAGTTTCTGTTTGTGTACTTAGTTTTCAAATTTGAGTAGTTTAAATTTGAATTTGATAAAAATTCAAATCACTAATTTGCTCATATTTTGAGTTTTACAAAGTATTTTTGATTGATTCTTTTTGCTACGGTTTTTTATTGTTTTGTCTATCCGGTAGCATATAGTGATTTATTTTTAGTTTATTTTAAATTAGGGTTTTAGGAAAAATAGTATTGTTTTAGTTCTAGTTTTGTTTTAGTCTTTTCTTTATAGTTTTAGTTGTTTTTAAATTATTTATTTTTGTCACTCTTGACGAATTTATTTTTGTTTCTGGTGTACAACAGTAGATAATTTTATTATTATAAAAATAAATTGTTTAGTTTTATATGAATACTTGTATAGGTCATAGTTAGAGTTCAATGTTTGACTATATAGATTTTCAACGGAGTGACGAATAGTTCTATCAAGTCATTATTCTGAGAGCGTTATATCTTCATCAAGTAATACCAGGCAAGTTCACTTTGACCATGTTTTTCATACCTATGTTGTATTTGCATGTAGTAGCACCCTTTCAATAATCCCTCTAGTAGTGATATTGACTTCTTGTAGTTGAGTAGAATGTATGAGGTAGGAACCCATCTCCCTGTTACCAAGCCCGGGACGTTATATAGTTTTAGTGCTATGCTAATGTAGACAGGGCTTGGTATGAGTGCTCGGGAGTGGTGTGAGAATGGAGGACTCTACATCAATGACAGCAACTTCATGATGGCATCTGCAAGGACTGCATCTTCAAGACCTCAAGACAAGAATTCAATACACACTACTTGGTGGAGGACGGTTGACGGGCACCCTGGAGCAACCAGTGGATGGTCGGGATGCATGGAGAAGCGCCATGACATCTTGTGGAAAGCTTCACCCAGACTCAAAGAGACGGAAGAATACTTCATGCCCAGAAGCTTACATGTGCTACCGCAAGTCAGTATGGGCTCTGGCTTGGTTGGCCTTAGTTGTGACTCTGGCTGGGACGGTGCTAGCAGATGTAGAACTACGGTAGGATTGGATGAGCACCAGACAGTGGTCAGGGGAACTCTTCGGAAGACCATGTTTCGGTCGTCTTATTCTCAAATGCCCTGAAGTGCGAGAATGTAAAAAGAGGGATCAAATCTTGGGGTAAAGTGTACAAACCTCTGCAGAGGGTTTAAACCTACTCGATTAGCCGTGTCCCCGGTTACAGACAACTTGAGCCTCTGGACTTGGATCTATCTCGGAACTCTCAACACTGGACTAGTAACTTAATTGTGGGCAACTTATGATGTTTTGGGTATGAGACATCGGTTGGCGGAACCATGTCATGATAGAAAACTCCATAGTACACACTCCAGTTATTCCTTTGATGTAGGAAAAATAAAACTAGCTTTTTATGCAAAACAAAACCCAGACACGGTGCCACAAAGCCATATTGCATATAGTATAGTTTTATCATCTGTTTTCTCATATTGTGATCTTGCCGGTACATTCAATGTACTGACCTACACGGCTGCAACGTATCATGTTGCAGGATTTCTTCGACGAATAAGAGTTCCGTTACAGGGTTACGGTCTACAACAACTTGCCGATGGCGTTGATGGAACTCCACACCCGATTGATTCTTTCCGCTGTGACTTATGAGGTATATATCAGTCTTACGTTATTTATATATGTGATTGCACTTTGATATATACATTGATGTACTGTGTGTGCTAGCATACTGATCCAGGGATGGCACAGATATACAGAGGCTTGACCGTTTGAGGTCGGGTCACTACACCACGTCTACCCACAGGCCTCCCGCCTCTCCGGGGAGTGCTCGACCGAGGTGAGCGTGGTCGCGCCTTCCATGCCCGCGCCCGCGTCCATCGACCTCAATGCCACACCGATGGCCGGTGCCTCGTCATCCGGAGGCACGAGGGAACGCGTGCAACACATGCCAACCGACATGCTGCCGGACGCACACAACCTGTTCGACAGAATGCCGGCCTCCTGCGACAATGACTACATGCAGAACATCATCTTCGAGGGTGGTGCACCGACCGCTGGCGGTGCCTTCGAGGCTGGCTACGATCCCGACGAGACACAATGCCAAGACGGTCGAGGGTCGTTCACGCCGTCCATCTTTGGTCAAGATCAGGTGGCCTTCATGCATGATTAGGTCGGCCTGGACCTGGGCGGCTTCCCCCTCGACCATGAGTTTTCGGAGGACTACATGCAAGAGGAAGATGATGAGTGCGACATCGAAGGGGAGCCTTTGCTCGAAGACGAGCTCGCCAACCAAGCCGGCGGGGCAAAGCCGAAGCGCAAGAGCAAGCGAACCAAGGCTTACACAGTGGTGGAGGATAAGCTCCTTTGTGAATGTTGAAGGGGCATGGGCAAGACCCCAAGACCGGCGCCGAACAAAAGGCATCAACCTTTTGGATTCGTGTCCACCATGAGTTTCATGAGCGCAAGAAGTTTCTGCCGTACCAAATCCAAAGCACGCGCGGGTGGGTGTCCATTTCAAAGCGATGGAGGGTGATCCAACAAGGGTGCAACAAGTTTTATGCCACTCTTGAGAGCGTCAAGGCCCGCCCCGTGAGCGGCATCAGCATGCAAGACATGGTATGCTAGCAAGCGGCCCTGTTTTTTGTGTCATTCCGTTTATTCTTGCGTGTCCATTTCCCTATCCATTTGCCAATATTCTTGCATGAAATACATTTTTAGGCATTTTAAGCTTTGGAGGCATTCAAGGTTCAACACAATGGCAAGTGCTTCAACCTCTCCCATTGTTGGAGGGTCGTCAAAGACGAGGAGAAGTTCAAGGCGCAATATGCCGCTCTCAAGTCGCATGGGGGGAAGCAAGCCGTGGAGGAGGTTGGGGACCGCGAGAAGGCACGACCGCTGGGGAAGACCAACTCCAAGAAGGGGGACAAGCGGGATGCGGCGTTGAATGCCTTGATCGCAAGCGTGGAGGGCATGATGAGTAAGGACTCAAGGGAGGAGGAGCGCCGGTGATACAAAGAAAAACAAATGAACGCCTTCATGGACATCCAAAGGAGGAGGCTTGAGATGGATGCGGAGAAGTAAGCCAAGATGCTTGAGATGGAGGCGGAGAAGCAAGCCAAGATGCTAGAGATCGAGGCCGCCAACGCCAAGAACAAGGCCAAAGAGGTGGCTCTCTCGAGCATGATGACCGGGATGGAGATCATGAAGGTGGATCTCAACACCGTGTCGCCAAGGAAGAGGTCGTGGTTCGAGAAGATGCAGGCCGACATGCTCAAATTCGACGACGAGTGATCTACGGCGGAGAGCGCCATCCTTTTTTTATGTCGGGAGGTGTGCTGGCATGACCACGGGCCGCAATAGCGTGGTCGGACTCAAGTCTCACCCCTTTTTGTGTGCTAGCATGTGTGTCGGCCGTTGGCAAGTGCGCCGGCATGAACTGTGTGGTGTTTTGTATGTCGGCGCTGGCATGGTGCCGGCATGAGCTTCGGGCGATGACATGGCATCGAGCCTTTTTAAAAAAGTGCGTGCGGACACGCGTTGGGCAGACTGCCGACCAAATCTCAAACGGGGTGAATGCCGAGCGGGCGGCCGATCCAAACGGACAAAAAGCGGACAAAAACAATGTCTGTTTGGGTCGCCCAGTTGGAGTTGCTCTTACAGGCCTGTGATAAAAAAAATCTCCTGACATAATGATACCAGAAACATGGTCTGAAATTTGTGAATTTTACTGTTCAGAAAAAATATGGATCGTTTGCTTGAGTTTCAGGCCAACTTCCCTCGCCTGATGTTTTCAGCGCCTCTCTGGACACGATAGACACTTAGACAGTCAACCAGACACTTTCTTTAGTTATCAGTCAGATCTCGGTGACAATACAGGTGTTAGAAGGGAGAGAGGGATTGGTGGAATGGTTGTTGTATTGCTTGAGCCTCGTGGGCATATATATAGGAGTACAATCATCTACTTGGAGTACAAGACAAGCCAGAACAAATCCTAGTCTATCTCGTCTTTCCTAATAAACATTATACTCAACATCCCCCCGCAGTCACAACGGTAGCGATGAAGACGGTGAGACTGGAGAAGAATCCGAAGGCAAGCCGACGGACACCTCCCCACAGTCGTAACGGTCGACGCATCATGGAGTCGTGACTGGAGTGGCAACCGACGAGTTGCTCAAGCAAGGCGATAGCCCTTTGTGCCGTTTGTTGAGGTAGCCGAGAGCGTGGGTGGTAGAGCCGTGGTCGAGGTAGCGTGCGAAGAATGCCGTGGTCGATGTCCAGTCGGGGTAGCCAGTGTCGAGGAAGTCGCCGTGGAACCGCGGGCGCAAGGAGGCGCCGAGTTAGTCGTGGGCGCAGTGGTGTCGAAGTAGTGGTGCGCCACAGGACGGAGATGATGTTGACGACGCGTCGCGCCGGGGTTGCCAACCCCGGGAACACATCATAGACGAAGGCACGTGCGGTGTTGCCAGCACCGGGCATGCGTAGACGGACAAAGACGAAGTTGACGAAGCGTCGCTCCAGACTTGCCAGGCCCGGGGACACGTCGTGGACGAAGGCACGCACCGGTGTTGCCAGCACTGGGCATGCAGAGACTGGGACCTGCACGAGCTGTACGCCATGTCGAAGAAGTCGGAGAGGCCAGCAGAGAAGGACTCGACGACGATTGCAGCGTCGATCTGCGCGGGGCCAATGTCACCAACGGTGGTCGGAGTAGACGAAGTGGTCAGGGTAGATGACGGTGATGCTGGCGACGGGCTGGTGCTGGACGAAGATGAAGGAGGTGGACGGGCGGCTGCGGCGGTTACGTGGGTAGCGGCGGCGGCAGCCAAAGAAGAGCGGCGGCGGCGGCCTGACGGCGGCGGCGGCGGCTAGGTTAGGAGCGCGGCGGCGGTGCTCGAAGTAGGCGAGAACCCTGACAGCTTGACGAAGACCGGAGCGGACGATGGCGTTCCCGCGCCAAGGGAGACGGTGCGGCGCATACCACGGAAGGTCGACGCGCAGAGACGACAGAGTGGACCATGGGCCGTGGCGCTACGACCCGAAGGGGCGACGCAGCGGCGGCAGGCGGGTCGGGGCGACGGCGGGAAGACCTCGGGGCGCGGCGGGGACCGCGTGCCGCGACGCTGCGGCCCGAAGGGGCGACGCAACGGCGGTTCGCGGGTCGGTGCAACCTCGGGGACGGCCTCGGGGCGGTGACGGGGACCGCATATCGCAACACTACGGCCCGAAGGGGCGACGCAGCGGCGACGCACGAGTCGATGCAGCCGCGAGGAGAACCACGGGGCGGCGGCGCTGCGGCCTGACTTGCGACGCAGCGGCAGCCCGATGCTCGATCGGTGGAGAGGCGCGCTGAACTCGAGGACGATCTTCACGGGACCTTGCGGAGGCTCGCATAACTGACGGGCCAGGTCGATCGCGCGGCGTAGATGAGGCGGATCGCGACGGCGAGCGGGTGATCAAGCCGATCGCGCGTGAGGTCGGGGACGCCGCTCGGCGGAGGCGTGGTGGCGGCGGAGTCCGAGATGAAGCCGACGGCGGCGGGCGGTAGGGCGGCTATGATTGGCCGCCGCATGGCACGAGGCCGCCGGGTCGGGTTGATGCAGGAGTCCCGGTCGAAGCAAGGCGGTGACGGCCAGCGTAGATCGACGGGCGGGCCGTCGCGCAAACGGCGGTGGTGAAGGGCCGCCACATGACGCGAGGCCGCCGGGTCGGGGCGACCGGCGGGCCGATGCGCGGACGACGCGCGAGGCCGCCGCTTCGGGGCGACCGATGCACGGACGCACGGACGACGCGCGAGGCCGCCGGGTCGGTGAAGAAGCTGGCCAATCGCGTCGGTGTTGAAGTAGAGGCGCACGGGGTCGACGGCGGCGGTGGGCGACGCAAACCGGATCACATGGACCGGAAAACCAAAAAGTAAACGCCGATCAAAGCGATTGGCGAGAGAGAGAAAACTCGGATCAAAGGATCGGAAAAAAAGACTCTCTAGGACAGCCGGCCAACACGGCCGGCGGACAAACCCTAGGTACGGGCAGCGCGGCCCCCGGCGGCGGTCATGGAGGCCGACCGCCCCGGGGGCGGCGCGCAGGTGCGGAAGCGGCGGCGGCTAGGGTTTAGGATCGACTTGCGATAGATACCATGTTAGAAGGGAGAGAGGGATTGGTGGAATAGTTGTTGTATTGCTTGAGCCTCGTGGGCATATATATAGGAGTACAATCATCTACTTGGAGTACAAGACAAACCAGAACAAATCCTAGTCTATCTCGTCTTTTCTAATAAACATTATACTCAACAACAGGTAACTGGGGAATTTGGTGAGCTCCATGATTATGTATGGCACCTGCTCAACTAATTTGCAGGACTTGTACAGCATTGGGCCTTACAACTTCATGTTGTTCAGCATGGCGCCGATCGTGTGCTACCTGAATTTTCCGCTGGAGCTTCCACATAGCAGGAGTGATCTTGATAAGTGACTAGTTATAGTAACGCCGTCGTCAAGTGCTACTATATACTGCTGAACAACAGCTTGGCCGAGGATAGGTGGGCGCTGCAGGATGCGTCGACCATGCGTCGAACATTGTGGCACCAAATCGCGCATTCTTTCAGTTAACAGCTGTGTAGAATGATGCAGAAAATCATAATAATAGCCTTAAAGTGTGTCCTGTAGTATACATACATTTTTTCTTCTTATATAAGAATTTCCTATTAGCACAGATTGAAATGGCCCAAAAACAATAGGAGGGGAACTTTTGGTCTATGGGACATATGCACCCAATATGAGAAAAAAAATAGTAATTCAACAAAAAGTTAAAAATTCCTGAAAATATTTTTGAAATAAATTTGAACTTCTATTGTACTCGTGGGAAAATAAATCCACAAAAAAAATATCCCTTTGACTTCTTTTCAAAAAAGACAAATTTTTGGCTAAAATAGTGTGAATAGTGACCTATAATAGCAAATAAATTTTGTCTTTTTTGCTGTGAGGTCAACTTTCGTGTTTTTCCGTTGAGATTTATTTACTAGTGCAAAAGTAAGTCAAGTGTTTTTTCAAAATAGTTCTTGCCTATTTTGATTTTTTATTAAAATATTAGAAAAATTCATATAGAGTGTATATACAACCAGGAACCAAAGTGTATTTCACCGAAACAGCCAAACGAACAGGCCGTGGTGGGTCGGCATCCCGGCCTTGGTCCCCGTCGATGAGGGCACATGCACAACTTGTTGATATCCTCATTTGTTTTCTTTCGTTGCTGCTACACATCGCCCCGCATCTGCATGTCTTTTTTTAAAAAAATTCCTATCCATAATACTGAAGCATGGATAGGTTGCAATATATTTTTTATGATATTTATATATTTTGGTCATGAATATTCGGATGAGATTTATAAATAAACATAATTTCTCCGTCCCAAAAACATAATTTCTCCGTCCCAAAATAAGTGTCTCAATCTTAGTAGTACAATTTTATACCAAGGCTAGTAAAGTTGAGACACTTATTTCGAACGGAGAAAGTATATGATTTGTTGTCTTTGATTACTGATGAGATGGGCCAGTTTTCATGCTGTTTCCATGTTGAGATGAGAAATTTGCATGCATGGTGAGGTGACATGTATGCATTCGGAGAAATAGATTAGTGAAGACTAGATATTTATAGATATAAAAAAATTGCAGCATTCAGCCAAAGGACACACTCACGCAGGAGGCACCTAGAAGGGACTAGGGGAGCCACCTAGAAGAAACTAGGGGCAGGTGTCCCAACGCAACAGCACACTGGATCTCCGAAAGAAAACAAATTGCTTCCTCCAAAAGGGAAACAAATTACACCAGGTTGAAATTCGGCTTGATTTTGATTGTTCCAAATTGATGAAAGTCCATTTAACCGACCTATGGCTGACCGGACGCCGACCGCCTGTTAGAGCATCTACAACCTGACGCGCCAAACCGGCATCAAACGTCCTAGCGGACCGCCCGACAACGATTTTTTATCCAGACGAACGCCTCAAACATCAGGGCTGACCGCCATCTTTTATATCCAGCCCAAATATGGAGCGGATAAGGGGCGCCCGGGCCGCCCGCCACGTCGGATTGACGACAGTTCCCACGCGTAAACGTCTGGAAACCCGGCGGTCCGAAGCTCGTCTCCTCCGCCGGACTGGTGGCGCCGCGCGGTGCCGCTCCGGCGGGCCGCGTATATCCACATTTTTCTTCGCCTGTCCGCCGCCGCCGCCACTTTCCACTCCACCTATCTGCCTAGTAGCCATGCCCCCACGCTGCCGGGTGAGGAGCCAGCCATTTCTAACGCCAGAGTGCCGGCTCGAGCCCCTTGAGCAGATCCAGGCTAGGCGCGAAGCCCGGATCACCGCGGGGCTACCTCCGGATGTGGTGGATCCGAAGGAGGAGGAGGACGACGAGGAGGAGGAGGATGTGGGGGACGCTGGCGACAGGATCTGCGGGCGGAGCAGCAAGCCATCCTCGATTTCCTCTGATCGGAGTCGGCTGCGGAGGCCAGACGGCGTCGCCGGCAGGAGATGGAGGCGCAGCAAGCCGTGGAGGAGGCGGATATGCTCACCTACATGGATGAGATCGAGCTGGAGGAGGATTAGTCGGAGCCCTTCTACCCGCCCGTTCAGCAGGCGCCCGACACCATCGTTATGGATATCTCTGACGATGAATAATAGCTAAAGTAGTATGTAGGATTTTTTTTGCATAATTTGCATGAATCTATGAGTTAAAATATGAGAGAATCAGATGCAGAGTGGCTAATTTGAGGTATGACTGGTCGCTGTCCGCGGATACGTCCAGTCATGTCCCCAGGCGTTTGATAGGCCTAATTTGCAAAGCCCAGTGGTAGATGCTCTTAGCGGAAGGGAGGGCATTCCTTTGCGTTTTCTCTTTGGAGACGCCCATACTAAAACAGTGTTGTTCTAGCTGCATAAACGCCATGGGCTATGGCGTTGGTCCGCCAGACATGGAAAAAAATGTAAACGCCATGAACACCGGCGCTGGACCAATGTGTCAGATTTCGGTGAGCTTCTGTAGCTACAGAATAGTGACCATGTACCAGCACAATCCTGTTAGAGATTTTTTTTTTTAAGTACGAAAATTGCGTACCTTAGTTTTAGGGCATGTACAATAGTGCTATCTTACGAGTGACACGTAGAATAAATGATGAGGTCGAGGGAAAGAACTCGTAAGAAAAGACTTGCTTTCTCTTATTTAAGAGAAGGCAAAAGATGATCTTTTAATACAATATGTCTCATCACATTTTTAGGAATAGCTAGTTATTAAAGATAAGACTAAGAAATGATCCATTATAAAAATTAAATATAAGACTTAAGATAAGACTATCTTATCAACCACTGTACATGCCCTTATAGAAGAGAGCAGACGATGTAAAAAAGGCTTTGTGCGCAGCCAACAGCCACAAGCCGGCCGAGGCCACACTTAACTCCAACTCCACACACTACGTTAACTCCTCATAAAATGTTTTCAACTCCATTCCCTCCCGCTATCGCCCAAGTGCGAAGCTCATCTAAAATCTTGTTTACAAGCTCTGTAACCGACATAGGTATGGCCATCAAGCGAAATACCCGATTATTCCTTTGCTTCCATAATTGCCAGCACACTAGCATCACCGGCTATCAAAAGCTTTGCGTTTCTCCTTGTCAAGTCGTTTTTGGTTATTGCCCCACCATAGAGAATGATTCCTGAAGCACGAACCACCAGATAAAGAAAGGGCGTCGTCCTCGGATTGGCATCATCAGGACAATCAGTGCTAGTTTCTGGGACCCACAGATAAGAAAAATGCCACCAAAGATTCCCGACGAAAAGTTGGATCGGGTTCCTACTTTGCAAAGATGGTTTTTATTTTATTTAGAGCACGTACGAAAAAAAAAACTCGTATTATTGAACGGTCGAAGCATCTGCCCAACTTTGTTCAGCCCAGTAGGACTCGACTTTTGTCGCCCAAGAGCAACCAGCATAATCGGACCATTACGGGACAAGAAATGTAAGACAAGGAGGCAGATACAGCACGGAAGATCAGTGATATCTATCCGTCATAATCAGATCAATTCGATGGCACTCTAATGTGCAGCTAGTAGAAATTTCAGAAGCTCCAGCCCGGAGCAATTTGTAACAAGGATGATGACTGAAAATGTTAAATGATTGTGTCAAATGAAGAACATTGGTTCCTTTGTGAGTGGTGACTGTACCCACACTTGGTTCCGTAATGTTTCACGCAATACCCATGAGCTTTGCCACGCTGGCCTCAACTGCGCTGACGATCTACATGTCACTGTCGTCACCAGCATGGCAGTATCAGTTCGGCACCTGTGGTGAAAAAAATCTCCTGGCAAAATGACACTACGAACATGGTCTGAATTTCGTGAATTTTACAGTTCAGACCAGGATGGATTTGTTTGCTGTACACGAGACTGTAAAATTCACCTGAAGCTGACCTGATGTTTCAAGAAGAAAAGTGTTTCTGTACACGATAGACTGTCAGGGAAACTCTTCCTTGAGGTGCCAGACACATATAGGGGACATTACAGGTAACTCGGGCTTGTAGAAATGATGGTTATCATAAATTGAAATGATCAAAATAATTAACGAATTTCGGTGAACTCCATGATGTATGGCGCCTCCTCAACTACTTGCTTTGGGGTTAGCAACTTCGTAGCGCTGTTGTCTACTAGTTGGACGCTGCAGGATGCATCGATCATGTACGTTGACAGAGATTCCGTTATGCTTGAGATGTTAAGGCATCCAGAAGCTCATGATGATCTCTCTCTAGAATCATTTCTGCCATCCAATGAGTACATCAGCCGTTTCGGTTCATATCCATATCTGAAAATACAAGTGTCAAGTACTACTGAATTGGTTGGCCTTCCTCCTTCCTCGTGTAGCTTCCGCCGCTCTGGATACAGTAACAGAGCTCACAATTTTAACCCAAATGTGTACCAGCAAGTTTGTAAACGGCGACATTGCAAGTGCAACGGCCTGCGGAGAAGCCAAGTACTACGTGAGTTGGGATGGAATTCATGCCACAGAAGCTGCAAACAGTATCATAGCAACTGCAGTGATTAGTGGCTTGTACTCATATCTGCCTTAATCTTTCAACAAAACTTTGTGAGACATAGCCACATAGGCTGATCGCAGCACGAGTTTATTCGGAGAGAGTGCTGCTGGCACCAAATTGCGCATTCTGTCAGTTAACAGCGGTGTAGGATGATAAGAAAATAATAGCCTTAAAGTGTGTCATGTTATATACTCTCATAGGCTGATCACAGCACAAGTTTAATTACACTACTTGTTGCTCTTATAATGTACAACTGCATGGTGTAAACTTGTTAGATTAAATGGATAGTACTGAAAGGATCCGACAAAAAAAACTGTAATTGTCAACTGCAAGTTTCTGATCCAGAAGAATCATCATGAAGACAAGAACAATCACAACCAGGAAAAACTCAGCACAAGAATCAACCCCAGAAGGATAACATTCAGCAAACTTAACATCCAATCACAGAAATTACTTAACAAAATCTGAGAAATGAAGATAAAGTAGATCAGATCCAATGCAAATTTCCAACTAGCTGAGAAGGTGAAGTGGCGACTTGTTGATGTGATGCAGGATTCAGCTTCAGCTAATCCACATCAACCTGCCCAGCCAAGTTCAGAAACACATCAAGCAGAGCCGAAAGGCCAAACAAATTCACCTAACGCCTGCAGAAACGTGCAAAGAAAAGTGCAAGAAACTGAATCACACAGGGAGCAAAGATAAATAACAGAGGGCCCCGGCAAAATCGCGAAGCCCATGGGGACATTGCATAATCACTTGCATACTTTCCAAACCTATCACTTGCATAATCAGCTTGCTTCATGTCACAAGAACATTGCAAGAATCACGGAGCAATTTATAATCAAACAGTGACACTGGGGGGACAGAATAAGCATGATAACTGAACTTTTTAATTGCAATTTCATTCAAGCATCACGATACATCATATCAACACCAACAAACAGAAGCGCCCTGAACACATTCAGATCATAGGACAAGAACAGCTACTAGCCAGCAGCGACCCCAAACCTAGGCCCTCTCCCCACGGATGCGGCGGGCGAGCTGGATGTCCTTGGGCATGATGGTGACGCGCTTGGCGTGGATGGCGCACAGGTTGGTGTCCTCGAACAGCCCGACGAGGTACGCCTCGGCGGCCTCCTGGAGCGCGGAGACGGCGGAGGACTGGAAGCGGAGGTCGGTCTTGAAGTCCTGGGCGATCTCCCGGACGAGGCGCTGGAAGGGGAGCTTGCGGATGAGCAGCTCCGTGCTCTTCTGGTACTTGCGGATCTCCCGGAGCGCCACGGTGCCGGGGCGGAAGCGGTGGGGCTTCTTCACGCCGCCGGTGGCCGGGGCCGACTTGCGAGCAGCCTTGGTGGCCAGCTGCTTCCTCGGCGCCTTGCCGCCGGTGGACTTGCGCGCCGTCTGCTTCGTGCGGGCCATTGGGATGGATGGGGAAGGATCTGGCTGCTGCTGCGCTGAGGAGTTTGGAGATTGGGATTTCACTTGGCTCTGGTGGGTTGGGGGAGAATGGAGGCGGATTTTAAAGGGGGTCGAGGATTGGGTTTTGGTGCTTCGCGCCGTCGCGCGCGATTATTTGGGGGTTCGGATTTCGGCCAGGCGGGCTGGGCGGAGGAGGGTGGAATCTGCGCCGTTGGATCGAGGCCAAATGGAGGGTGGCGATTTGGGTTTGTGGCGTCACGCGGATCGCGATCCGTGTGCTCCATGAGCGATGCCGTGGACTGGTGGATGGGCTCTCTTCTATCTTTTTCTTTGAAATGGGATGAGTTATTTTTTGGCACACTGGTGAACGGGTTTTCTTTTCTGGCATTTCAAATGTACTGCTGCAGTGCTGCTAGCAATATACTACTACTAGAGCAAATGCATATTTGCTCCAAAAAAACAAAATGCATATTTACCCAAAAAAAGCAAAATGCATATTTACCCAAAAAAAGGCAAAATGCATATTTGTCCTAATTTTTGGTGGCTGTGTCCAAAACGGTCCTCAAACATAGTAACTACATCGATACAGTCCCACTACAGCGATAATTTGGAGCTCCGGATTTCGGCCAGGCGGGCTGGGCGGGGGAGGGTGGAATCTGCGCCGTTGGATCGAGGCCAAATGGAGGGTGGCGATTTGGGTTTGTGGCGTCACGCGGATCGCGATCCGTGTGCTCCATGAGCGATGCCGTGGACTGGTGGATGAGTTCCGTTTTGGCACACCGGTGAACGTGAGTTTCCCTTTTCTTTTCTGGCATTTCGAGTGTACTGCTGCTAGTAGATCAAAATGCATATTTGCCCGTATTTTTTTGGTGGTTTTTTTTAGAAAACGTGAACACTTTATACCGAAAAAGGCTTTCGCCCCGCTTTATATATAAAGCAACAACCCACAAGCATCCAGTACAACCACACGCTACGCCACCGCAACACACGCACACACGCAGGACGGGATACAAAGGCGCTGAGCACGGCAACACTACTCCTAGCACTACCGCCCCGAAGATATGAAGCTACATATGACGAACCATGCGCTCCAAGGCGGCGCCTTCAGGAAGGAAACGACGCCGGAGCGCCGCCACCGCCCGATCCAAGGATCAAAGTTTCCCCCGGAGCCGCATGACGGGCAATGGGAGCCGCGACGACGCCTTCAAGAAGGGAGCGATCTTCGGCGCCGCCGGTCCGTCCGAAGATAGAGCAGGTTTTCACCTCGGCCAACATTCACCGCCACCGTACGCCACAACCCAGCAACCACGCCGCCCACACGGCCATGATGAGCGGGCAGCACCAAGGCGCGGGCTTTGTCCAAGAGCACCGCGCCACCACCACCACCAGGGCCGCCGCCCCAGCATCCAAGACCTCGACACCACCTCACCGTGACCCGGCGCACCCCAATGAAAGAGACGAGCGGAAAGGTCCCACCTTTCGCGCCCCTGGGCAACCCCCAGCATCTAGACCCAATAGGTCGGCCAAAACCGGCATCCACCGCCCCATCCTGCTACTCCAAGCGTGAGATGAGCTCGGTCCTGCAGCATCGTGCGCGAGACGAGCTCGGTCCTGCTGCATCGTGCATGAGACAAGCTTGGTCCTGCTGCATCGTGCGCGAGACGAGCCCAGTCCTGCTGCATCGTGCACGAGACGAGCTCGTTCCTGCTGCATCGTGCGTGAGACGAGCTCTGTCGGCGGCAATGGGCGCGAGACGAGCGGTGGATCGCAGCTGGGAAAGGACCAGCCCTTTGATGGGAGTAGCGCCCGGGCGACGAGGAGATGGGGTG
This sequence comes from Triticum dicoccoides, assembly GCF_002162155.2. Classification (NCBI taxonomy): domain Eukaryota; kingdom Viridiplantae; phylum Streptophyta; class Magnoliopsida; order Poales; family Poaceae; genus Triticum; species Triticum dicoccoides. The sequence goes on along the minus strand of NC_041393.1, from coordinate 21,473,680 downwards.
AAGGACGAGACGGCCCGAACGCAGACAAACCGACGCCGGAGGAGCCGGCCGTTGCCGCAGACAGATCCGTCGAGCCACCGTGAAGCCGCCATGACACCGGTAGGGCACCGAGACCTACCCATGTCGCCGCCCACGGCCGGAGCAGCAACCACGCCCGGCCGCTGCCCTACCCGCGTCGCCCGGCGGGCTCCAAGTGTCGGAGCCGCCGGGCACGCACCACCGGAGTATTCCGAATGCAAACCGGAGTAGAATGAAAAACACAAAGACCATTAGATTCCATACAAGAATTAGCTAGATAATGAGCTAAAACATTAGATTGCCGACGAGTATGCTTGAACAACACAGAAGAGATGCTCGACGCGCCATATTTGATGTCCGACACCACTGAGCCCACCAGCGAACTGACACGGACAGAAGAATTAACCCTCTGCATCAGGGATAGAAAGTCGGAGCCGAAGATCACCGAGTCGCATCCCTCCTCCCGTGCAAGATAAACAGCTCACCGAAGAGCCAAGGCCTCAGCCAACTCAGGTGCAGGCCTTCCATTGGTCGCTTCTCGGCAGGAAACAACACATTGGCCATCAGAATTTAGAGCGATCACCCCTGCACCAACCTTCCCTAGCTCGGAGAAGATCGCAGCATCAAACATGAATAAAAGGGAACCTGGTGGCAGTGGAGACCAAGCGGTGCTTGAAGCAATCCTCTCACTGAAAGGAAATATGCCCTAGAGGCAATAATAAAGTTGTTATTTTATATTTCCTTATTTCATGATAAATGTTTATTATTCATGCTAGAATTGTATTAACCGAAAACTTGATACATGTGTGGATACATAGACAAAATACCGTGTCCTAGTAAGCCTCTACTAGACTAGCTCATTGATCAAAGATGATTAAGTTTCCTAACCATGGACATGTGTTGTCATTTGATAAATGAGACAACATCATTAGGAGAATGATGTGATGGACAATGATCGTTCAGTTATGATCGTTAGCTTAGCATTATGATCGTTCAGTTTTATTGCTACTGCTTTCTTCATGTCAAATGCATATTCCTTCGACTACGAGATTATGCAACTCCCGGATACCGGAGGAATGCCTTGTGTGCTATCAAATGTCACAACGCAACTGGGTGATTATAAAGATGCTCTACAGGTATCTCTGAAGGTGTTTGTTGGGTTGGCATAGATCGAGATTAGGATTTTTCACTCCGAGTATCGGAGAGGTATCTCTGGACCCTCTCGGTAATACACATCATAAGAAGCCTTGCAAACATAGTGACTAATGAGTTAGTTGCGCAATGATGTATTACGGAACGAGTAAAGAGACTTGCCGTTAATGAGATTGAACTAGGTATGAAGATACCAACGATCGAATCTCGGGCAAGTAACATACAGATGACAAAGGGAATTGTGTATGTTGTCATAACGGTTTGACCGATAAAGATCTTTGTAGAATATGTGGGAGCCAATATGAGCATCCAGGTTCCGCTATTGGTTATTGACCGGAGAGGTGTCTCGGTCATGTCTACATAGTTCTCGAACCCGTAGGGTCCGCACACTTAACGTTTGTTGACGCTAGAGTAGTATCGGGATATTTGATGAGTGGTAACCAAATGTTGTTCAGAGTCCCAAATGAGATCCCGAACGTCACGAGGAGTCTCGGAATGGTCGAGAGGTAAAGATTTATATATAGGAAGTCGTATTTTGGGTTCCGGAAAAAGGTGCAGTTTTTTCGGTATTGTACCGGGAAGCTTCTAGAAGGTTTCGGAGGATTCCGGAGGGGTCCGAAAGTCCACAAGTGGGTTCACCACGACCCAAAGACTAGCATGGGCTGCAGGGAGGTGCCCTAGCCTTATTGGGCTAGGTGCACCAAGTCCTCAAAGGCCCATGTGGCTAGGGAAAGGATAAAAAGGAAGGAGTCCTAATAGGAATAGGATTGGATTTGGATTCCAAGTCCTCCCACTTGGCTGCGCCTTGGACTTTGGAGGGGTTGTTGCCACGCCCCTCCACCTATATATAGAAGGGAGGGGGCACCCCAAGAGTACACACAAAGCCCTTGGCGCCCCTCTCTCTCTCATGTTACTCCGTAGTTCCACCGCCTCGTCCCAGCGACGCTTAGCGAAGCGCTGTCGGTGCTCCGCCACCACCATCACCACCACGACGTCGTGTTGGTTGTCATCCCATCTATTTCTCCTCTCCTGCTTGCTGGATCAATAAGGAGGAGACGTCATCGAGCTGAACGTGTGCAGAACTCGGAGGTGTCGTACGTTCGGTACTTGACCGGTCGGAACGAAAAGAAGTTCGACTACATCAACCGCGTTGTCAAACACTTCCGCTTTCATTCTACAAGGGTACGTGGACACACTATCCCCCTCTCATTGCTATGCATCTCCTAGATAGATCTTGCGTGAGCGTAGGGATTTTTTTTGAAATTGCATGCTACGTTTCCCAACAGTGGCATCCGAGCCAGGTCTATGCGTAGATGATATGCATGAGTAGAACACAAATAGTTGTGGGCGGTGATCATCATACTGCTTACCACCAATGTATTATTTTGATTCGGCGGTGTTGCTGGATGAAGTGGCCCGGACCAACCTTACATGACCACGTTCATGAGACCAGTTTCACCGACAGACATGCAACTAGTTTTGCATAAAGGTGGTTGGCAGGTGTCTGTTTCTCCAACTTTAGTTGAATCGAATTTGACTGCGGCCGGTCCTTGTTGAAGGTTAAAACAACAAACTTGATAAATCACCGTTGTGGTTTTGTGCCATGGTAAGAACGGTTCTTGCTAGAAGCCCATTGTCAGTGTCAAAACCGGCAGATCTCGGGTTGGGGGGCCCAAGCTGTGCGTTTGAGGATCAATGGTAACAGCGGAGAAGGGACACAATGTTTACCCAGGTTCGGGCCCTCTTAATGGAGGTAAAACCCTACTCCTGCTTGATTATATTCGAGGGTATAGGGGTTACAAGAGTTGATCTACCACGAGATCGATTCGACTAACCCTAGATAGCTAGCCTAGCAATGTTATCATCCTGCCTCCGATCTACCTTCCGGTTTATAACTTTATATAGACATTGGAAGGGCTTAGGGTTGTACAAAGTTGGTTTTACAGAAAGGAATAAGATATCTGGACACCTATACTTGCCATCCACACATACGGGGGTCCCCATCGGACACGAGAGATAATCTTCTGTCTTGTATCTTGACGGCCCACCAGTCCGGCTCGTATCCATAGACCGGACGCCCAAGGACCCCCGAATCCAGGACTCCCATGGTAGCCCCTGAACCAGTCTTCAATGATGATATATTCGGCGTCCAGATAGTCTTCGGCATTGCAAGGCAGGTTCCTTAAAGAATACACACCGACTTTCCTCTGTAAAAAGAATTATATCCGGCTTTGCACAATAAACACAACCCTTAGCTGCGAAGGCAAGATATATATAAGAAAAAGGAGAACATCGTCTTTTACGGACAACTCTTTCCACGAAGCGTCAGACTCGACCCCTCATCATTTTGAACCATTTTCATGCCCCGCATTTCGTGCTTCAAGGTCACGCCTCGTTGGCACGACCTTTCAAAACAGAGATCGTGCCCACTTAATACGGGATTGTATATCAATGACATTTGGGTAATCCAACCGTTTGCGACGCACGCATCCATCGGGAATAGGCGAGATTCAAGGCGCGAGTGGCGGGCGGTTGGTATTTTTACTGCCTATAAGAGGCCAAGGGACCCCCACTTTCCTCCCCACGCCTTCATATCTCACTAGTGCAGAACCGGGCTATAGCACCGGTTCGTAAGGGCCTTTAGTCCCGGTTCTGTAACCGACACTAAAGGGTGGGGACTAAAGCCCCCCCCCCCTTTAGTACCGGTTCTGCACGAACCAGGGCCAAAGGCCCACCACATGGCACGAGACCGCGCGGTGGTCTGGGGGACCTTTAGTACAGGTTGGTAACACCAACCGGTACTAAAGGATATTTTTTAAAAAATTATTTTATTTTTTTGAAGAAAAAAAATTATATTTTTTTCGATTTTCAAATTTCTGAATTATTTGACGATTTTGTCTCTAATCACCGCTCATCATTGCTCTAATCACCCCTCATCATTCCAAATCGTCTAACTTCCCGGCCAGTCACCCATCCTCTCACTACTCCAGCCTGAGCATGCTTAACTTCCCAGTTCTATTCCCCCTAGTTTCCAAGTCTGCACGTGTTGTTTACCTGACAATAGTAAGATGTCAATCCTATTAACCCTCAAGGATTTAGCTTGAGCATGAAGTCACATGTTTCACCGTTTTAGTTTGAAACTATTTTTCTAAAAAAATATTATTATTTAGTAACCGAAATATTTCTTGAATAAGTAGTTTGACCACAGTTTGACCAGATTTGACCATAGTTTGACCACAGTTTGACCAAAAGTAAAAAAACTAAAATAATTATTTATTAACACTAATATTTCTTGAATAATTAGTTTGACCATAGTTTGACCACAATTTGACCAGATTTAACGAAAATTAAAAAATTGAAATTGAGCACATCTTTTTTTCCTTTTAGAATTTGAGGATTCTAAAAATTTGCAAACAGGTCGTAGGAGGTTAAAATCAGATGCAGATTTTCGTGCTGATTTTTTGATATATTATACGTTTTTTCCCGACATTGTATGCAAAAGATATGTCCGTTTTACTTTTTCATAACACTTTTTTGCAAAACATGTCCAAATTTAAGTTTTTTAATTTTCCTAACTAGTAAATGTAGTAACATAACTACATCTCGAAGGATTTTAATTTTTGAAGTTTTTATCATTTTCTTTTGTTTTTTACAAAACTAAAATGGCGATACACGTGGGGGGGGGGGTAGAGTTTGAAAATTGACCTTTAGTCTCGGTTTGAGTCTCCAACCGGGACTAAAGGTTAGACCCATTTTGTCCGGGTTTGTGACACAAACCGGCACCATAGGTTAGACCTTTAGTCCCGGTTCGTGTCACAAACCGGGACTAAAGGGGCTCGTGGGGCCCCGGCCTGACGCCAGTCTGTCACCACCCATTTAGTACCAGTTCGTGCCACGAACCGGTACTAAAGGTTCAACACGAACCGAGACTAATGCATAGCCATTCGAACCGGCACTAATGGTCACATTAGTGCCGGTTAATTTACAAACCGGGACTAAAGGGCTGAGCATTAGGTCCTTTTTCTACTAGTCTCTCCTCAGCCTTCCAATCTCCCAAGCTCTTCCGCGCTCGCAAAGTCTCTGTCTTTCTCACCACCACCACCACCACCTACTCCGACCATGGCCGGAGCTGGTTCCAAGGGCAAGTGGGAGGCCTCCTCCGCGATGGAGGAGAACATAGCAGATCTCCGGAGTGCGGGGTACCTCTCTGCCGACATCAAGCACCGGCTTCCCTTTGAAGGTCAAGTCCTTCTTAGTCCGGAGCCCAGCGAACGGGTTGTCTTCCTTCCCCATTTCCTTAGAGGGTTAGGTTTCCCGCTCCACCCGATCGTCCGCAGACTCATGTACTACTATGGGCTATATTTCCACGATCTAGTCCCAAACTCATTTCTCCACATATCGGCGTTCATAGTCGTGTGCGAGGCCCTCCTCCACGTCCGACCACACTTCGCCTTATGGCTCAAGGTCTTCAATGTGAAGCCGAAGGTGGTCGATGGGTAGCACGCGGACTGCGGCAGGGATATGATTAGCAAGCTGCCGAACACCACTTGGCCCAAGGGGGCCTTCATGGAGACTGTGAAGATCTGGCAACAGGAGTGTTTCTACATCACCAAGCCACGCCGCCCCAACTGGGCGGCCATTCTGGAGTTCAAATCTGGACCCCCCATGAGGCTCACTTCCTGGAACGAGAAGGGCATCGGCTGGGGGTCCTAGACGGAGGTGCTGGCACTGCAAACACGCATCACCAACGTGTTGGGAAAGAATGTTAGTCTAACCAACATGATAGAGATCATGCTTTTCTGCTGCATTCTCCCCTGCCAGCCCCGGGCTTTCCCTATGTGGGAATTCAAGCCGAAGGATCCGCGGATGCTACAACACTTCTTCGGCACTACGCATGAAGGGACGTGGAAGCTGTATTTTAAGGCGCAGAAGAGCAACTGGCCCATGGAGACTGAAGACATCGACATCAACATCGCGTATCCGGCCTCTCCAATAGGTGTTCGGTTTCTCCGAAGACATATCTAGTCACGTGTTTACACACATATTCGGTCTATACCGGACTCATCAACCCGTCTTTTGTTGCAGGGTTGGACCAAGAAGTTGGAGCTGATCAAGTGTCTGGTTCCGTTACCAGAAAACCTAGTTACTCCTCAGCTGGAGAAGATGCTGGTTCCGGCACCTTATCAGCCAACGGAGAAGAAGGCCAAGAAGAAGTGCAAGGGGCCCAAGAACGGGCACCGCCACAAGGGCCCTCCGGCTATAGTGTCTGGAGAGGTCGATCCCGTCTCCTCTCGCGAAGAAGACAAAGATGAGGAAGAGGAGGAGGAGGATGATGAGGAGGTGGAGAGCGACTCCCCCCTCAGGACGAGAAGGGGGAAAAGGACAGCCCTCGAGGACCCAGAGGGGGTGACACCAAAGAAAGGGCGAGTGGTCCTCTCAAACAGTTCAGACATAGAGTGCAAACACAGTCCGGAGCGGGCCCAAAGGGAGAAGCCCCTGGCCGAGACGTAAGTTCTAGAAACTCACTCGTTCAATTATTTTAATCTTACTTCGTCATGCTCATCCTCCTTTATACTTTTCAGCCCTCCATGCAAGATCCCGATCCCCTCTTCTTCAACGGGGAACTCTTTAGCCACCGGGGAGGCGGAGAGTTACGACCCATCTCGTGCCCTCTCTCCCCTCGCCATGGAGGACACCGAGGTGTCGTCCCAAAGGCCATCTCCTGGTCGGGGAGGGGTGGACGAGACAGTTCGGAAGTCGCCCGAGGACAACACCTCGGGCGTTGTAGAGCGGGGCATGGCGATCCCCACAACCATCAAGGGTGAAGGATTTCAGCAGTCCGGACCCTCGCTGAACACCGTCCCAGAGACCCGTACGACACCGGGTTCGGATCAACATTCCCCTTCGAAGGAGGGCGGGGGAGCAAGAGCTCCATCGGTGGCCTCTGCCAATCCGAAGGCCGCTGACAGTATGCGGGAGGCACTGGAATGTGCCTCCATTGTAGAAGAACACTGCACTCTTATGGGCGCGGCTACGGAAAAGGTTCAATCCGCAAAGAGCGGGCTGACTGAAGCCTTCCACAGCCTGCTGACAGGCTTCGAGGTAGGCATCCTAATACTTTTCATCTGTATTCTATGTATGTACGTGTGAGGCGTAGCCCATGTGTAGACAATAGCCCCTGAGACTCTGCCCGGATTAAGACAATCCGAACAGAGGATCATTAACAAGTATGTCACGCACTGTTTTTTATGTCTGGCATGCTTCGAAGCTGGCGGCTACTGCCCAGGCCACTGAAATTGCCGAGCTCAATCGGAAGCTCCGGCTGTCTGATGAGGAATTCGACTGTACCAAGAAACGGTTTGAAGAAATCCAAGGTGCGCGGTGTATCAGTATATCTAGAAATTATGTTTTTTGTGTAGTTGGTTTGAAACGGTTTGCACTGGAATATATTTGCAGTTGGCACAGCCAAGGGCGCCCTTGCCATAGCCAAGGAGGCAAAGGCAAACAAGGTGGCCGTGGACAAAGCGGCCAAGGCTCTGGAGGAAGAGCAAACCGCCTGCCGAAAACATGAGGCGCGGGTGGAGGAAATAGAGCAAGATCTCAAGGATGCCATCGCAAGGTGTGAGTCCTTGGAGCAGAAGAGTTCAGAGCAGGCCTTCGAACTCACCAAAGCTCTCGAGAGTCTAAAGGAGGCCCGAGTTGATGCCCAGGGCGCTCGCCAGGAGATACAAGAGGCGAAACAATTTGCGGCTGGTAAGGCCTTTATCATGCAGAGTAGATATACTAGTAAGAGGTATATTTTACTGACCAGAGTTTGGAGTTCTCCAGGCACCTTTGCTAGCCGAGGAGCATTTTGGATGTCGCCACATTATTTCAAGACGAAGAGGGGAGCTCGACGGAGAAGTTATTCTGGTCGCAGTATCTTGCGCCGGAACTCCCCGTGGCCCTGAGCGACCAGCTGAAGCAGCTGTCCAAGCTGCACAGGGTGGCCGGACTGGCCATGAAGGATGTTATAGTCTTCTTGTGGCCAGTCGATCTCATCCCGAATAGTCACTTCGGACTCGTGCAGCGGCTAGTGGAGGCGCTTCCTCGGATCGATGCCCACAAGCGGTTGTCCTGTATTGAGGGTGCTCGGATGGCCTTTACCCGTGTCAAGGTGAAGTGGGCAAAGATGAAGGCTGCCAACATTACTACTGCAGGGCCGCTTGAAGGGAAAGAGCACCGGCAGCCAGAGAATTACTTTGATGAGGTCCTTGAGGGAGCCCGCCTTGTGGAGGGGCAGTGTTCGAAGGATGTCATCTTTGAGTAGTTGAGTCCGGTTTGTAAGAGTCATGTAACGAAATTGTTGTGTATGATATCTATGATTTTAGTTTATCCTCCTATTTTGCTATTTACATGTCTAAAAGTTTACGAGTCGTCGGCTTCAACCCCCATGTAAATATTACAGGGGTGTTCGTTATCGCATGACCGAACTTAATCCAACGTCTTTGCCCAATGTAGGAGGCATCTTGCAAAGTGAACTAGGCAATCAGACTATGCGGCTTTAGTACTTTCACTTAGCCATAAGAGTCCATTGGCGCTAAGTACTAGCCCCTTGTTACATGACTGCCGAGCCGGAGTACGACGCCTTTGCAATGCGGCTGGTCGAAAACCCAGCCCCTCATATGACACGGCGTAAATCGCGAGCTATTCGTAGTGTAACACTAAGTTGCCGGATCGCTGACCCGCTCTCGCTTACCATGATAGTCAGTTTTCGGATTTCTCTACTGAGGTACTTGACCGGACGAACCGGAAATACAATCACTGTAGTTCTCCCTTTACTACCTTAGCTGAACTTGCGGAACGTAAGGTGGCAAACACAGGAGCCAGGCAACCCAACTATAGACCAAAGACATGATTCGGAGCATATGCATATAATGCAATATTAGGGACATTGAAGAGTTCCCTATGGGTGTTCAGACTTAATCAATTTAGTGGGGCCGAGTACAACCCTTAGCACGTGTCGAACCACGTGTGTCTGTTGAATATAAGGAATAGCACAGATGACAAGGAAAAAATTCAACACCCAACCAAAAAGGTGGTAATCATTTGTGCCCTTTTGTATCTTTATTGATATTTCGATGACAGATAATGTCGTTCAACACTAAGGTCATATTACATGCCTAAAGAAGAGAGAATTTTACATAAGGGGAAGTCTAACATAGGGCCTAAAAACCATAATTTGGAAAAGAAACTTTAGTGATGCCCTGCCGCACGTATGTGCCTTTCCTCCTTAGTACACTACAAAAAAAAACTTCTGTGATGATACATGTTTGTCACAATAGGTCGCATTTTTTGTCATGCATGTACATCCATGATGATTTTATGACAGAATCAAGATAGTCATACATGTGCTGTCGTAGAAGTGTTCCATGACATTACCAAAATTATCATCACGGAAGTGTCCACTTCCATGACGATAAATCGCGCATCACAGAAGCGCTTTCGTCAAGGGTGACCGACACGTGGCATCCACCGTAACGGAACGCTATTAAGCTATCAGGTCCGGTTTTGGATCCAATAAACCGTTAACAGCCCCGACCAATGAGGATTTTTCACGTGTAAAATCATCATTGGCTGGAGGAAACACGTGTCGGCTCACCGTCGGGACAGATGTCATCCACTCATTGGACAAAAGGCGCCTATGATACATGGACACGTGGCACGGCCCAACAGAGGCCCATTCCTGTGAAAAGGCCGGCCCGTTTGACTTGGTCAAAAGGTGGCGGGCCGGCCCATGGAAAGCCTGTTAATGGCATGTTCGCATATAGCCCATTTACAGCCTGCTAACCCAGGGCCCGCTACGACCTATCCAAATTAGGCCTAGTAGCATCATCTGGGCCGTCCAATATGATTCCAGCCCGTTTTAACTTCTGGCCCATGTACGGCCCATAATGTCTTTCGGCCCATATGAGGCCCTTCATAACTCTTGGCCCATTAACGGCCCATGGTGAAACTGGCCCATAATGAACAATGTATCGCTTTATACCCATTAATGGCCCGTGGTGAAATTGGCCCGTAATGAATAGTATATCACTTTAAACCCATTAACGGCCCGTTATTCCGCTGGGCCGTTTCCAGCCCATGTTATCTTTCGGCCTTCTCAGGCCCATTTATTCTTGGGCTCATTTCCAGCATTCGGTTACTTACGGCCCGTTACTGCCATTTTCTGCTTGTGGGCCAAATTCAGCCAGTGGTTACAGTCGGCCCGTTTGTGGCCCGTTAATACATTGGGTCGTTTTCATAGCGTCATCAAATACGACCTATTAACGACGACCCGTTATGGTCAGCCCATGAACGGACGATTCCAACTCTAGCCCGTTTACGACCATAATGCGGTCTGTTATTGGCCCATGTTTGGCCAATCGATTATACGACCCGTATAAGGCCCATTGATGATACGACCCGTAGAAGGCCCATTGTTTCTACGGCCAGTAGAAGGCCCATTGGTTCTACGGCCCGTAGAAGGCCCATTTAGATATATTATAACTGAGCACTTTTCCATCCCTCTCAGACCATTAGCATTTGTATCCGTTAGATCTTAGTTTAATCTGCTTTCCTAGCCATCCGATAAGCTGTCTTAATCGCGCGTTGATCGCACGTCCATGCTTCGTTCTGAGCCGAACGAACGCTAGCCTTACCGGGCCGCTGCTCTGGTGGTTTTTTGGGCATCTCAGATTGAATTGGGCCTACTGGGCCTATACCGGGCTCCGGTGCGACCGAAAACTGGAAAACCTAGAACACTAGACGACGCTCCTTTCGTTTGCTTGCAGCCTCGCGTGGCGGCGCCTCTCCATGCTCGACCGATGCTTGGGATTGGACTGCCATGATGACTGTGCTATGTTTCCAATGACGCAACCGATGCGACGGGACAGGAAAGAAAGCGCCTCCTCGGTCTGTTAGGTTGCACAAACGCGACGGCAGTACATCCTCGGTTGTTCAGTTACATGGCGCGTCGGGATGGTGTGTGCCGGCGAACAGCCGTGAAGTTCAATCGCCAAGGATGGTTGATTGAGAGGTTAATCAGCCACTAATGCCAATCGATGCTCCAGGTAGGTCAGTTTCCATTGGCGATTCATATTTTTCATTAAATTCAGGCGAGCCTATATAATCCCAACCTTTCCCCTGCTCATTTTCAAACCATTCTCCAACACAGCGGTGGTGGGTGATTCTTAGGTCTCCAATTCTCCCTCTTTCCTGCATCTCCTCTGCTGAGTTAGAAGGTGATGCGTTGGTTCCAGTTATCAATTGTTGTCTACATGTACAGATGTGTTCTGTGTCTAATTTAGAATTAATGATTGCATGTTCAAGCATGAATTCGAGCTACGCACTGCTTGGTTTCTTTCGTTCTTCTAGCCGAATCTGCCGGTATCCAATGGCTAATGGACAGGTCTGTATCAGTGTGCACTTAGATGGTTGACCTGAATGAGAGGAAGGGTGCTGTAGTTCTTTAGTTCAGATTGTGTGCTATGGTTTCAGAAAGCTTGTCCTAGGGTGTGACTGCACACAAAAGTTTTTGTTTTAGCTGTAGCTGATGATTATCAGCTCAATCACCCTTGAAATACACGTAGATTATAACTCAAGAAAATATGACAATTGTGGCCACCTGCACATAAGGAATAAAGGCCTTGGATATTGTTATTTTCCGTGCACGGTTCTACTTGGTTGGCTTTTCCCTTGCTATGGATTCACCCTTCTTCCTACTTTCTCTCTCTCACCCAATTAATTATGGATTCTGACTGCTGTTATCATTTCTTCCAATTTGATGCAAGTGGTGTCAGTTTATGGTTTGGTGACTGGTTCTACTCGATTGGCTGAAGGAATCCTGTAGTTCTCGATCTCCAATGGCTAATGGCCAGGTTAATATTTGTCTGTGTACTCTTATATCCACCCCGCCCCCCTCACCAAGGTTGATTTCTGCGTTGAGACTCTTCTTTGTTTATGACTTATGACAGAATGCTCTCAAGGGTTACAGTTGTACTTTGTATGTCAAGGTTCTTTTCATGCATATGAAGAAAAAAAATTAGCATTGATCAATGTGCTATCAACTTCTGCATTCTTACTATTGTTGATTCTTCCAATGTGTTAATGCACAATCAGGCTTCATTCTCTTATGTGCATTTTCTATAGCATATTATCATATATATAACCATTAATGTTTTTGTTTCCAATAATTGTTATTATCTGATATGGATTCTGCTAACATCGAGACTATCATGAAAGGATTAAGATTTCTTGTTCGATCCAGTTTGCCACACCACATGATGCAAAACATAACAACCAGAACCTTGAACATGCTCGAAATCAAATATGAAAAGGAGAAGATAATGTGTGTCATGATAACAATTTCTTGTTGGAAAAACATGGATTATCCCTGGCAATTAATGGTATTGTGTGGTCCATGAGTCTCGTAGGTATAAGGTATGTATCTTATAGGCGGGCATCGTACAATCTTCCTTTGCGTCTAAGTTGTTTCATGTGTAACTAGCAACACACTGGCCATCCACATGTGAAACATGGGTTAGAGATGTTAACTTTACGAGAATATATATATTTCTGGTCTCCAAAACCCGACCGGATTAACAATAAGTTTGTTGATAAGACACTGCACATTCTTAATATAAAGTTGCCACTACATTTTTGCTGCACAACCAATGCCCTCATTCAAGTGCACATCCCTAATGCATGAACGAAACTGAACATGTGTTATGGTGCAGGTGCAGGGGCGTCTTTATTTTTCTGTCAGCATCAACTTTGCAACTGCTAGTAAGTAATCTAAACTAACAGCAGGTAGGTGTCTTCCACAAGAAAAAGAGCGCCCACTCTGCCAAGATTCCTCCCTGCATTGCAGTTGGGTTAGTAAATACCAGCTGGAGCGTCCTTCATCCAATCTGATCAAAACTTGCATCTAAATAACTACCCAATGAAAAAGAAAAACTCTGAATCAATCTAGGCACAAAAACATGGTTAGAAGCGGTTCAGTAAGGGACATCTTTGTGTGCCCTCGTCCTCCCAGTGTCCAACTATCCATATTTATATATCAAAAGATATACTTATCATTGCATCAAGTTATGTTTGTTAGCTGTAAGATCATTGTTTGATCTGAAGCTCAGTACGTACTTTACAATAATGGTCTTTGCGAGCTGTGAATGTCAGTTTGGTACGTAGTACATGGGAGTTAATTTTCTTTCACTCAGTTTAGGAAACCACATAAACTGCTGGTATTTTGTAGATCAATTTTAAATAAACTATCTCAATATATCCTGCTAACATCAGAAAAATTAAAACAAGCACCGATTATTTATGTGCGATTACCTCACTGAACTGATTATTTGTGGATTTATGTGAAATATATCCAATTGTATATTGACGAAAGCTGATATTCATGGTGTTCTGCATTTTTTTAGAAGATTCATGGTGTCCTACTACTGTAACTTAATTTCTCAAAAAGTGCTATTGGATAATATAATGATTATCTGTAGAAAAACTCAACTAAATTAAATGTTTTTTTTGTAAAAATATATTAATCCTATTGATAATTTAATTCATCCCCTTGTAGCTTGGGAACATTTAATCCTACCAATAACTTAATTCATCTTTTAGCTTGGAATATTTGGCACACTAGCGCCATGCTAAATAAGAAGTAACATCATTTCAAATTTAATTGTGTTGCATCTTGTAGGGGAGGCAGTGTTTTATATGTTGAGCCTCGCTTACAGTAGTTTCAGAGGAGTCTCAGGTGGGCGATGGTGGAGAGGATGAGGAGGATAACGCCAACAGTGATCAAAGTAGATGCCTTCGTATATAATGAACAAAGCACCCGCTTTGGTGTAAAATGCCTTTGTTTGGTCATGTTATCACTCACATGTCACGTGTTGCCCGTTTATCAAGGAACATATATTTTGCGTATAAGTTTAATTTCCTATGTACACATTGTATATCCATTTTGCAAACTATACCTTGCATAATTTTATATTTAACTTTCATGTTTCACACATACATATATATTGGAAAACCCTACCATTCTATTGAGCAAATTGATGGGCATGACAATGCGCGCCGTCATGATCTAGTTGTTTCTACAACCCGTAGGAGGCCCGTTATTTTTACGGCCCTTAGAAGGCCCATTGTTTCCACGGCCAGTAGGAGGCTCAGTGTCACTACAGTAAATATGTAGCCCATGGTTATTGTGGCCTAGTTTTAAAAAATAGGTTATTGCGGCCACTAGCAAACCGCGAAAAAAGAATTGCACTAACTACAAGAAAACAAATAAACAAGATAACAAGGAAATAAATAAGCTGCAAACTTACGCTAGGCTATCACGGCTATTACACATATTATATCCATTGGGCATCAAAATTCGCCACCAACGCAAATAAACGCGCCGACAAAAGAATATACAAAACTGAGAGCACTTCAGAAGGCACTAGGCCTGGCCATGTCGCCCCCCCAAACAACCGAACAAGCTGATTAGACCTCAGTTGTGTCAACAATAGATGCATCACCCGTAGCTGTATGGCATGATGGTGCACAAGGCAGTCCTCTGACATCTTCATTACATCTTTGACTTCAAGTCGGAGCTGAGCTGAAGCAAGCCTTTCCGCTTTAAGTTGAGACTGAAGAAGTCGAACTGATTGAGGCAGCGACTGTACAGAGGTTGTCTCACACCTGTTGGTGAGTAGCTTCAACTCACTGTCTTCATCAAGACAGGACCTTGGGGTCATCTCGCTGTCCTCAAGATGGTTTGGCTCACTATTTTCCCTAAAGTTCTGCCTGGCATAAGAGATACAACTCTGAAAGAGAAACAAGGAGATACATAACATGTTTCACAATTATATAAGCAAATAAATGGATCTGTTCTGCATAAGGAACAAGTTTTTACAACTACAATTTGAAACTGGTAGTTGTTGCAAACATCCAATCAGATGTAAACAGCAAAGCAAACATCAGTGGAGGAAATGATGCCTATCCAAATCTATACTAGAACAAAGTTTGAAGGCTTGAGAAGGATGAACTTACATTACATGTTAATACAGGCTGGACAAAGCCCTTCTCCATGTTGATGGAAGGATAATTCAATAAGTTCTCCAAAGAAAATTCTTTATAAGCGTTGCCATTATTCTACATTTTGCAAAGAGTAAATATAGATCAAATAATATTGGAAGAAACAGAGGATAATGAAGCTCAGGTGCAGACTGATGATACATAATCAAATAGCAATTAATTAAGTACATCGTTACAAGGCAAAAGGGAGAAAGGTACTGACAAGAGCAATGCAGAGCCCAGTATTGTTGTGAGATAGTATGATCCTTTGAGCAAGGAGATTCATCTGAAATTAGTTTTCATAAAAGAGAGAAGGTAAGGCAAATACAGAAGTTTAGGAGTTCAAATTTTGAATTGATATCATAGACAGTACCCGACACTGGGCTCTCAGCAATTCTAATAGGGGTTTGGCCACTGGAGTAGGGGTAAAGTGTGGTACAGTTGGGCCTATGTTTTTGTGGCTGCTGATCTATCTGATTTAACAGGTATCACTACCTTTTCCAAATACCTAGTTTGTACTCCTTGAAGATCTGCACTCACCCTCTTCCTTTTAGACATCTATTATGAAAGAACAATATTTGACTAGAAAAACATAGTGTGACGACACATGGAATAGGTACAGAAAATGGATAGGTATGGCATATACTCATATATGATGCTTAAACTAAGCAGATGGTGTAACAAAGTATAAGTAATGCAAGAGGTCAGATGCAAAATATGTGTGACCAATACAACCTTGCCAAGTTAGAGCAAGCACCTTGACGGGTGAATAAGATAGGCCATCCTCCACCATGCCAAGTTTGTTAGCCCGTGGATTGTTCCGCAATATTCCTCTTGTGCGCCCATTCTCATATTCATTTTGATAATGTTTAAGATCTGACATGCATGAAAACATAAAAACAAGTGAGATTATCTTTGTAATGCAGAAGTGATTCTAATCCAATACTGCCTCCCTGTAAACCCCTTTGTGCTATCTCTGCAATTCTTTTAAGAGATGCCATGCATGATGTAATTTGGTGTGTGCATTAATATAATGTGGCCTACTACTCAAAATATGAGAGCTCCAGAAGTGATGACACTTCGCAGATGACAGCTTCAACATATAGTAAAGAAGAACAAGTCGACCTGACCTGGCAGATTCAAAATATACTAAGGGAGAACAACTCGACCTGACCGGTCGACCACAAGAGAAGGGGGTCATCTTAAAGAAGAGCAGAAGAGCAAGCAGATTGAAGATATTACAAGTCTTTCAATACAATGTCGGTTGGCCACCCATGATGAACCAGAGCGCACAGAGAAGTACTATTCTTTCCGGTCTCTCCATATGTGGCTCACATGCATTTCAAAACTAAAGTAGGAACATTTAGCTGACCAATTAAACATCTCTCAATTTTACTAATATCAGCATAATATTAGATATGAATTTGTACAACTAAGCTTGTTTAGCTCGATGGGTGGAGCAGTGCTATTACGACATGAACCACGTAGGCTGATCGTGGTCATCATAAAATGGGGAAACCATAAGCATGATGAGTACAGTGTTGAACGTGGCAGTGGGATGGCAGATCTGAAGCTGCAAACCGCGCGAAGGGTAGTTAGCAACCGATGTTTGCTTTGAAATAACAACTCTGATTTGGTATGGACAAGAAAGTACAGTCAACAAGTGACAAAGAAATGCAATTCTGCTGTCTCTCTATATGTCGCGACATGCATTTGGAAACTCAAGTGGGACCTTTAGCTAACCAATTAAATGTGTCTGTTAACTAATATCAGTATCATATCACAATCATATTTGAACAACTAAGCTTCGAATTTTGAGTGTTGTGTTGTTTATCTTGAAGGGTGGAGTAATGCTAGTACGACAGAAAGCACCTACGTAGATCATAGTAGATTAGATAAAAGGGGAAAACCCGAAGCATCAAGAGAAAAATCAGGACAGTGGAACTAGCTGGACCAGTGGGTGGCGCACATGCTTTTTGAAACGAATATAGGAACATTAGGTGACCAATTAAACATTCTCTATTTTAGTGATATGAGCATCATATCAGATTCGTATTTCAACACGTAAGCTTTGGGTTGAGGTCTTGAGGAGCAGTGCTAGAACGACATGAAGCACCTACGATGATGGTAGTGAATATAAAGGGGGGAAACCATAAGCTTTACGAGTATAGTGCCCGTGCCATGGCGGATCTGAAGGTGCAAACCGGACAAAGCTACTTCGCAACCAATGTTTGCTTTCAACTAGCCACTACGATTTGGTACGGACAAGAAAAGTACAGTAAACAAATTACGATATATTTTCCGGGTGAGGTCAATAACTTAAGCACATATGGAAGAGTACCACCTCTCTTGCGACGCCGTGTAGGCCTCTGCTGATAGGTTGAGGGTGCTGTAGGTGCGATGGCTGTCGGCGGTGGGGAAGAAGACTTTAGATGGCAGACGGCTGGGTCAGGGGATAAATCCTGTTGCCGTGGACGAGGCGGTCGTAGGAGCGGCAGGCAAGGTGGACGATGGTGCTGATGAAGCGACAGGACGCAATGAAAGGATCCTGGTCCAGCATCATGGATGAGAGACGTCCATCTCTTGAAGTGGACGACAGGGTAGGGGTAGCAGCTCCAGCAAGGTGGAGGATGGGGTGGCGGACGGAGGAGGCTGGCCGTAGTGGGGAGGTTGTCGTGGCGCCGATGGTGTATGAATGGGGAAATGGAGGGGAGGGGGGATCTCAAACTTTGGGACGCGCTTCTCTGAAATGTGGGAAAGTTATGAACTTATCCCCCGTTAAAAATTTCGGACATCGCTTCGGTGGGGGATAGGATGGTAATCTCGCATCTCCCAAATATTTGCTGGTAACTATTTCAGGCGAGGAGAGGGTGTTTTTCCGCCCACGGTTGGCGCCCACGGTGTATGAACGGGGCTGACAGGTAGGGCGGTTGTGTCACATCCGAGGGAAGTTACACATCTGCCCTATTTAAAATATTATCCTACATCGATTTCGGGCGAGGAGAGTTTGTTTTGCCGCCCACCGTGTATGAATGGGGAAATGGAGGAAGAGACACATGTCTTTCGGACGAGCTTGAATCAAATGTCTTTTGCAGCCCAAGTTTGGCGCCCACCGTGTATGAATGGGCTCAGAGGCCGTCGTGTCACGTCTGATTGAAGTTACTAGTCTACCACTATCGATAGCAGTGTAAATCCGGTCGATAAGGATGTCAAGTGTCAAGGGTGGACAGTAATTTCCATCTTGCAAACACTTGGGCAGCCCACAAATTATAGTGGGTGTTTAGCTGCTTCATTCAAAACTTGGGAGAATTAGCATTCACGTTTGCCCTGGGCCCTGGCAAACTAAATTCAAATCCAATTTGTATTCGATTATGAATATCCATAGATAATTCTATGTTTTGTATTTATTTCTTCAAAACCACAACAAAGATTTATTCCACATTTATATATGATTATGATTTAGAAATGTTGTGATCTTCAAATTTAGTACGTTGGATACACTTTGAGTCAAACCGTTATTTCATCCAATACAATATGCTCACACGAAAAACAGTTCATCTTATGTCAATCATACAAGTACTGAGGATTACCTCGCCTAAAAAATTCGGATCATTACAACACATGGACAACATAGGGGGTCTTGCAACATAATCCATTCAGAGACATGACACAACATGCAAGTACAATAATCTAATGACAATTTCAACTAGTATCTAAAAAAGAACTGGGATTACCCTAGGCTTCAGATAGCAGAAATAGCAGGACCTCCTCCATCTTCAAATGCAACATTCTTACTTCCTCCAATTCTTTGGTTGCTTGCATAATGAGTGCCGCTAATTCCATAATTTCCAGCCTCAAGATAAATATTACCTCATTCATGGCAGCCACACCATCTCTTTCTACCTCTAGTAGAGCCTCAAGCACTATAATATCTGTGCTCAGACTGCTCTCCGGCGGTGTTGCCTTTAAACTGCTACCATCTGGTAACATGGATGGCGCACTGCTTCCACAAATAGATTTTGGGGATGTACATTGTGTCCTAGTGTGAACGACATCCTGAAAGGTTTCCGCTGGACATAAGTAAGAGATAGTTATCGTATGATCCAGGCAGTAAGCTTACATGGTAAATGACATACGAATTATTGCCGAGCATGGCAAGCTATATTTAAATGGTTCGAAGCAGCATCAGCCGAAAAGAAATTAAAATGGTAAGATGAAACTAGGGATGTAAGTGGCAAATAAATGACATCCACCAGTCCCATCTAGTTAGTTTTTGCTAGCTCCCTAGTTCATTTTCCTCAAAAAACTAAAACTCTTTTGAACTACCATACCACTAGTGGACTTTAATCGGGATTAAACGGGACCTTGTTGACATCCCTAGTTGAAAGGGAGTGTACCACCGCTATATTTAAGTTGCCAAGGCATCTAAGCAGTTGAAATAATCTGAGAAAGCACTTAACAGTGTGGCCTCATATAAACTACAAAGACAGTCTTGTGATGAAGTTGAGAGGAAAAGTTAAGGACTCAAATGAACTAGGCATGTATTTCTTTACGATAGTACAACAGGCACTGCTGACATATTGGCCAACTCAGGTATAGCGTAACAACAAACAAGCATTCGAATCAAGCAATACATCAAAGCAGACAACTGAACTATTTGTAATTCTGTAGGATTACAGGTTGAGGGCACAAGCCAAGAAAGCAGCCCACTCGCATTACATTTCACATGTACTAAAACACACTGGCTTACCATATGTTGCTGTGAAGCCTCACTGCTGTTGCAATGTTCTTTGAAGATATCGTCAGCATCCCATGGTTGCAAATCTAGTTGTTGTCATTTATTCTACACCCTCTATTTAGGTAAAATTAGTTTTAATCGCATGCACTGGTCCGAATTGGTCATCAATGATTCCTCTAAACTAATGAAATAAGGGTGTGTTTATACACGACAATATATCTGCTTCCCTCTATTTTTATGCTTGTTCGAGGTGCCAGCCCCAAAAGAACAAATATTTTGCTTGATGGGGTTGGCAGCTCCATAATTAATAGAAGCATCAAATTAGTCATGCAACTTGGGAAGATCAAGAACACACAAACAAGTAATGAACAGAGGCTCGGAGCAGTGATGTAATAGCTAGCATCAGAAAATGTAGGGTAAAATGAACAAAAAGCAGCGGAACCACATGCTAGTTTGCTGATGTGTAATTAAGCATAGAGAACATTAAGCAGTCTGATGGAACCAATAGGTGGCATCAGAACAACACCATTATCATAAATATGGCATTCAAGAAGTAAAATAGTAGGCTGTGATATCTAGGAAGTATAGTAATACTTAGGACAAAACTAAAGCATATTAACTATATGTGCACTGGTATGTAATTTAGCACATGTAACATGTTCACTGCCAGAAGTATGGCCCTACAGGTGCAAGCAGAATAACGCGTCTAATGAAAAACTGAATGATGCCTTGAAGAAATTCAAAGGTGCGATGCTTACGCTAAGAAAGTGAACTTAGGCGCTGGCCATTGGATAATAGTACCTGATTCTCGGTGGCATATGGGTATCATTGTCATACTTGATAGCTAAGGACGTTGATGGTGCTCGTGTTGCGGTTGAGTTCGGGTCGGCTGTCGCCATCGCTGAAGCGGCTCCGGTCCTACGGTTGCAGCGCCTGTTGAGGGAGTCCTGCAGAAGGGGGTCCTCGGACAGCCGGACTATAAACTTTGGCCGGACTGTTGGTCTATGAACATACAAGATTGAAGACTCCGTCCCGTGTCCGGGTGGGACTCTTGTTTGCGTGGAAGGCAAGCTTGGCGATTCGGATATGTAGATTCCCTTCTCTGTAACCGACCTGATGTAACCCTAGCCCCCTCCGGTGTCTATATAAACTGGAGGGTTTTGTCCGTAGGACAAGAACAACAATCATAATCATAGGCTAGCTTCTAGGGTTAGCCTCTATGATCTCGTGGTAGATCAACTCTTGTAATACTCATATCATCAAGATCAATCAAGTAGGAAGTAGGGTATTACCTCCATAGAGAGGGCCCGAACCTGGGTAAACATCGTGTCCCCCGCCTCCTATTACCATTAGCCTTAGACGCACAGTTTGGAACCCCCTACCCGAGATCTGTTGGTTTTGACACCGACATTGGTGCTTTCATTGAGAGCTCCACTGTGTCGGCACCATAAGGCTCGATGGCGCCCTCAATCATCTACAATGATTTGGTCCAGGGTGAGGTTTTCCTCCCCGGACAGATCTTTGTATTTGGTGGCTTCGCATTGCGGGCCAACTCGCTTGGCCATCTGGAGAAGATCAATAGCTACACCCCTGGCCATCAGGTCAGGTTTGGAAGCCTGAACTACACTGCCGACATCCGCAGAGACTTGATCTTCGATGGACTCGAGCCCATGACAGGTGCACCCTACAGTCGTGATGAGCATGACCTAGATCTGTCATTGGACGGTGTTCAGGAGATCGCACCTGCAGCTGTTCTGGCTTTAGATCCAGTGCAGATCGTGCCATCCGAGGACGAGAGGATGGACCCCGCCACGGAAGCCGCACACTGAACGGCGATAGCGCCGAACACAGATTTCACTTCCAATGAGGTCTGTCTTATCGGACCCTCAGACTCGTTTCCGGCCATAGGCTCCGAACTGCGTGCGCCCGTCAGATCTGAATGGGCACCAATCATGGAGTTTAGCTCCGCGGATATCTTTCAGCACCCGCCTTTCGGCGATGTGCTAAACTCATTAAAATCTCTCTCCTTGGGAGGAGACCCTTGGCTGAGCTATGTCCAGCTTGAGTGGGAAGCGGACGAAGAAGGAATTCGTTACCCACCCACCACCCACTTAATAGCCACTATCGACGACTTAAACGACATGCTTGATTTCGACTCCGAAGACATCGACGGTATGGATGACGATGTCAGAGAAGAACAGGAACCACCGCCCACAGAGCGCTGGACAACCACCTCGTCATATGACATATATATGGTGGACACACCCAAAGAAAACAATGGCGAGGATCAAAAGGATGCAACGTAGGATAATCCTCTTGAGAAGCAGCCAAAGCGCCGACGTCAGCAGCGCTGCTCTAAACCCCGCCATAACAAAAATAGCGATACCGGCTCAAGAAAGAATAACACTGCGGACGACGCCGAAGACAACGAAGACCCTGCAGACCCAGCGATGGAGCAGGACGAGCAGGGAGACAACAAACACAGTCCGGGGTTGCTGTCCGATCACAGTGATGCCGAAGACAAAACTTATAAACCTGTCTCCGGAGAGGAGAACAGTCCGGATGGCGATGCATACATCATCCCGAAAAAACACTTGGAACAAGAGCACCTCCACAAGAGACTTATTGCCACCGTGAGGAGCTTAAAGAAGCAGAAGCAACGACTTAAAGTCGCACAGGATACGCTCAACCATAGATGGAACGAAGTGCTCGACACTAAGGAAAAATACGACGGTGATCGCCAAACAAAGAGTTATCCAAAACGCAAGCTGCTGCCCGAATTCGACTATGAGGCTATCGCACCCATTCCGCCGAAAAACAATACGACCGATCTGCCAGACCGACCACCTCGTGGCCAAGACAAAGTGGCTAATAACTCCGCACATAAATCAGCACCCCCTCCCAATAAAGGAAGGGAGGTCGCAGCCAAGTACCAGAAACACGATCTACATGAGCACCTGGACAAAAGAGCTGGCATAACCAGGTCCATCTACGGATCTAGGAAACGTGTTCCTATGTAGGATCACGACCACAAAACCGACTATCCTGATCGACTACCAGTTCAAAATCAACACCGAACACTACAGCCGTTGGACCCATGCCACGACACAGCCAAGTACAGGGATGCCGCGCACCCCATGCGTTTCACCGATGGGGTGCTGGATCATGAATTTCCAGAGGGGTTTAAACCCGTAAACATCGAGGCATACGACGGAACGACAAACCCTGCAGTCTGTATTAAGGACTTTATTCTTCACATCCATATGGCTCGCAGAGACGATCTCCATGCCATCAAATACCTGCCCCTCAAGTTGAAAGGACCAGCTCGGCACTGGTTGAAAAGCCTCCCCGAAAATTCCATTGGAAGTTGGGAGGAACTCGAGGACGCTTTCAGGGCTAGTTTTCAAGGGACCTATGTCCGACCTCCGGATGCAGACGATTTAAGTCACATAATCCAACAACCCGGAGAGTCACCCCGTAAGCTTTGGAACAGATTTCTCACTAAGAAGAACCAAATCATCGACTGTCCGGATGCCGAAGCCCTAGCAGCTTTCAAACACAGTATCCATGACGAATGGCTTGCCAGACACCTCTGCCAGGAAAATCCAAGGACGATGGTAGCCCTAACAACTCTTATGACCCGCTTTTGCGCGGGCAAGGATAGTTGGTTGGCCCACAGCAGCACCAGCAATCCAGGCACATCCAAAATCAGGGATGGCAATGGAAAACCACGATGCAATAAAAATTGAAATAATGAAGACATCCTAGACAATACAGCGGTAAACGCCGGATTCAGGGGCTCTAGACCCGGTCAACGGGAAAAGCCATTTAAAGGCAGCAGAGATGGTCCGTCCAACCTAAATAAAATTCTAGACATGTCCTGTCAGATTCATGGCACCCCCGAGAAACCTGCGAATCACACCAACAGAGAATGCTGGGTCTTCAAGTAGGCCGGCAAGCTAAATGCCGAACATAAAGGGAAGGAGCCGCCAAGTGAAGATGAGGACGAATCTCGCCAGCCAAACACTGGGGGACAATTTTTTTTTCCACCGGAGGTCAAAACAGTGAACATGATTTATGTCACCCACATCCCAAAGAGGGAGCGCAAACACGCACTCCGAGACGTATACGCTGTAGATCCCGTTGCCCCCAAATTCAACCCATGGTCGGCCTGCCCGGTCACTTTCGATCGCAGGGATCATCCGACTAGTATCCATCACGAGGGTTTGGCTGCTTTGGTGCTCGAGCCAATAATCGCCGGATACCACCTTACCTGAGTCCTCATGGACGGTGGCAGTAGTCTCAATCTGATATATCAGGACACTGTCCGCAAGATGGGGATAGATCCATCGAGAATCAACCAAAGCAGTACTACCTTTAAAGGAGTAATACTAGGCATAGAGGCCCGCTGCACGGGCTCTTTAACGTTGGAGGTTGTATTCGGTTCTCCGGTAACTTTCGAAGCGAAGAACTAATCTTCGACATTGCTCCGTTCCGAAGTGGCTATCACGCACTACTCGGAAGAACGGCCTTCGCTCATTTCAATGTCGTCCCGCATTACACTTATCTCAAACTCAAGATGCCCGGTCCACGTGGCGTCATTACAATAAGCGGAAACACGGAGCGTTCTCTTCATACGAAAGAATACGTGGTGGCTCTAGCAGCCGAATCACATAATGGCCTTTCCAATCCAAGCAACTCATTGGTCTCCAAGACCACGGACACAGCTAGACGTGTTTGGTGCACACCTAGGTGTAGCAGCTCAGATAAACCTGAGCTTGATTAGCGGCTATGCCCCCATAATAACAGCCAATCAAAAGATTGTACGGGTCTCCCTGTATATATATACATATGCAATCAAAATCAGCGCGGGGGGCTGCCCGCATGTAAAAGGTCCATAGTTCGACTTGACCTTATTTGCACTCAAGAGATTGCATTTTCACGGTTCATCAAAATAAACCAACTTTACGCACAATCACACCAGATTCTTACACCTGGGTTTTTCCTTTTTTTAAAGATGACCATCGTGCTATACCCTTCAAGGATACGACACAATGGAGATAAAGGCGCAGACGTGCAGCAGGGCCCCGTTCAAAGGTTTCTTTTTAGATTAAGACCCAGTGTAAACCTTTCTTATTGTCTCTTGTTGTCTCACACCTTCCTGGCACTTAAAATGACCAAGAGGGATACCGGCGTTATGGGCGAGCTTATGATTTGCCGTACTAAAATAGACGTTACCGAGGCAGTAACCAGTGTGTTTTTGAGATCTATGTCCTCACCACAGGTGCTCTTTCATCAAGCCGGATTGACGCACGTACCTTGAAATTCAGGGCTCAGTATCGAGGGCTGTATTTAGCCCAGTATATGTTGTAAAGTCCGAATACCTTCGGGAGTGTTCGGCGTCGCGAGTTTGGCCTTATATGCATCAGCTCTGAATCATGTCTTTGGTCAATAGTTGAGTTTGCCCGACTCCCGTGTTTTGCTACCTTACGTTCCACTCTATCGGCTAAGGTGGCACAGGGAGAACTACTTCGATTGTGCCCTGGTTCATCCGGATGAGCACCTCAGTAGAGAAGCCGAAAACTGACTGTCATGTAAAAGCGAGAGACTGGTCAACCACTCGATGACTCAGCAGAATCTTCGCAATTCCTCCGCATTAACGAAGGACCGGTTTTTCGGCCACGTATGTAAACGCATCGTATTCAGATAAACATGGACATACCAGGGGCTATATAGTAGTCCCACCGTCAAACTCCTATGGCTAAGTGAAAGTGTTAAAGCTATATAGTCTGATTGCCTCGTTCCTCGTGCTATCACCGCCTTAACGGACCAAGACGTTGGATCAAGTGTGATTACGTGCTTTGCCGAACACCCTTGTGTTATACGCGAGGGGGCTGAAGCCGATGACTGCAAACTTTCAGGTTATATACATATATACATAAACGGCCGCACAGGAGGCACTACAATACTTCACGGGCAAAGGTATAAATATAGCCTTTATTATCAAAAGCATTGTTTTTTTACAATCAAGATACATGTCATTCGAACATGGTATTCTTTAAGCACCGAGCCTCTATTAAACATGCACGTTCTAAGACTTCTTCAAAAAAGTGCTCGGGCAAGTCCTGGCCCCCGGGTGGACCCCTGGTTGCAATGTCGATGGCCTCCATCCTTGCCAAGTATGTCTTAACACGGGCAAGGGCCATCCACGCACCCTCTATGCACGCCGACCGCTTGACAGCGTCGATATGCGGCACAACACGAATAAATCGTTGCACCAAACCAAAATAACTATCCAGACTTGGTTCCTTCGGCCACAGGTGATCCACGACAGCCTTCATGGCAAGCCCGGATAACCTATGGAGCTCGACCCATTCGGCCATTTGCTCATTCAACAGCAGCGGACGCCTTGGAGTACTGAACTACGACTAGAACAATCTTTCTGCTTCATGATCCTCTTGATCTCAGAAATACTGTGTCACATCGGCAGCACTCTTTGAAAAATACAAGTATGCGTCTGGAGAACTCCACAATTGATCGAGAGGGGCATACTTCGGATCGCGAATTTAGTTCGCAATAAAAAAGGCTTCCCAACTGCGATCTCACCGGCTTGTCGGAGCTCCTCCCGAGCCACTCTGATCTCAGAGCGAGTTTCCTTCGCTGCCTGTAAGGCCTTTTCTATGTCAGCCATTTTCGCTTGGTTTTCCCTTTCTAGAAGCTCATACCGGCTAGCGGCATTTTGTAGCTCAAGAGCCATGTTGGCCATTCTATCCTCACTTTGGTGATGAGCAGCCTATTCGGCTTTTAATTCATCAGGTGCCTTCTCGGCAGCCACATTACTTCTCCTGGCTTGCTCCTTGGCCTGGGCATGCTCTACCCGAAGGGTTTCCACGGTGGCAGCACCATCTGCAGTCAAAGCATATTATCAAATCCTAGCATCACGCTCTTATTAATATTCGCTGACCACCCAAATATACATACCTTGTGCCCCGTCAAGCCGCTTGTTCACAAGCGTGATGTCTTCATCCGCCACATCAAGTTGCTGCTTCAGTTTGGCAAATTCGGCAGCCCGGGCAGCTGCCGAGGCTGCAGCCGCATATGTACAAAATTGGCAAAATCATTACCTGAGATTACTTCTATTTTGATCCTCTGATCACCCTGTTCGGATGGCAATCAGAGTCTCAGGGGCTACTATCTCTACACAGTGCACCTTGCGCTTACGGTACAATCAAAAACATCACATTGCGTACCTCAAAGCCTCTTAGCAGGCTCGTAAAAGCTTCATTCAACCCGCTTTTTGTGGATGAAATCCTCTCAACCACCGTACCCATTAAGGTACGATGTGCCTCTGAGATAGGCGCTTGCCACAGAAGACCTGTCAATGTGCCTGGCTGCATATCAGACAGTCCGAGGCTTTTTCTGTTGGTCTCTATAGGAGCCGAACACCCCGGACCTCAGGCGGCCGAAGAATTACCTTCTGGCCTTTGCGGATCGGGAGAGATCCTCCGGGACGACACCTCAGGGTTGTCCGCCTTATGAGGCGGAGAAGTAGGAGGAGGCGTTTCGCTCTCCATCATCTCCGGAAGAAGATCCCCCGAGGACGAAGATTGTTGAGGGAGGCTATAGGCCGAACTACAAAACATACGTCCCAGTCGTTATTCTCAGAAAAAGAACAAGTTATGCTTAGAAAGCGCCTTTGTTCACTTACGGCTCGGTTAACGGTTGGCCCCCTGTGGGCGCTGTGTGGCAATGCTGCCCTTCGGGGCAGGGCCCCCCTGATAAAGGTTTCTTCCCTCGTTTGGAGACCTCCACTTCCAAGTCTTCGGAGGCGGCCCTTTTCTTCCCGTGGGGGGAGGGGATACCAGATTCTCCTCCCCGTTCATCCTCCGACACAGGAGTACCAATTTCCCCAGTTATGATGCGTAATGTACCTCCGGCGTGAAGTCCGCTTTTGGCTTCCCCATTCCTCTCCTTGTCCTTTCCTAATGTCACTTGATAAGGTGCACGAGCCAGCATCTTGGTTAATACAGGATCCACCGAATCTTCGAGAAAAGGGGCCGAACACCTGATCATCTCCGCCTTTCTTATCCAGCCCTGGCCGGAGATGGTTTTTTAGAATAATGTTGTGACAAATATAGTGACAGCATGTTCGGTTGTGGATTTACTTACCTCGGTATCTGGATGGTTGCAATCAAGGCCTGCATCCTCTGTTGTGTCCGGACACTTTATTCATGATCCGAAGAATGATTGATACATCCCTTCGAGCGTCATGCCGAAGAAGTGCTGAACAGTTCGCGGTCCTTCCGGGTTGAACTCCCACATACGGAGAGGTCGACATTGGCATGGCAGGATCCGACGAACTAGCATTACTTGGATTACTTTGACAAGATTGATGTCCTTCTTGATGAGATCCTGAATGCAGCTTTGCAATGTCCGCACGTCATCAACCGATCCCCAGTCCAGCCCCTTGTTGACCCATGATGCAAGTTGCGGCGGAGGAGCGGAGCGGAAGGCTGGGGCGGCAGCCCACTTTCTACCTCGGGGTGCTATGATGTAAAACCACTCCCGTTGCCATAGGTCAGAAACTTCCAGGAAGGAACCCTTTGGCCATAAAACATCAACTCCTTTGCTTATTATAGCGTCGCTGCACTCCACGTATCGCCCATTGATCATCTTCGGCTTCACATTGAAGGTCTTGGGCCATAAGCTGAAGTGTGGGGTAATGCAGAGGAAGGCCTCACACACAACGATGAATGTTGAGATGTGAAGGAAAGAATCTGGAGCTAGATCATGAAAATCTAGCCCGTAATAGAACATGAGCCCTCTAACAAAGGGATGAAGACCAAAGCCTAGCCCTCGAAGGAAGTGGCAGATGAATACGACACTCTCGTTGGGTTTGGGAGTAGGGATGACCTGCCCTTGAGCAGGAAGCCTGTGAAGGATCTCGGCGGTCAAGTACCTAGCCTCCCTAAGCTTCATGATGTCCTCCTCTGTGACAGAAGAGGCCATCCACCGGCCTTGAAGGCTGGATCCAGACATGGTTCGAGGTCCGAAGCGCTTGGGCTGAGCCTTGGGTATTGGAACTCGAGGTGGGGGAAAGGAAGGATCAAGCGTGGAAAGAAAGAGACATGTCTTGACCTCTTTATAAAGGGGATGAATATCAAGCGTCCTCCACGCGGACGTTTGGAACTTGCCTAATCCAAGGAGTCATACTAATGGAACGGTTGGGTTACCGACACCCGTATTGATGAGAATCCCGTGATAAGGCGACACGATCTCTGCTTCGGCAAGACGTGCCAATAAAACCGCCTCACAAGACGTGTAGTGGCAGGTTGGAAAAATGGTTTGAATAATAACCGGGCCGCGATGTGAGGTCATGCTATGTAATAAGTGTCAGCAGATTAGACTTGTGGAATATTGTACTCTCTACGGTGGTATGTGGAATTTGTTTTGCAGATCCGGACACGATCCTTGTGTTCAAGATCTACTTTGGAGTATTCGGAGAAGGAACCCGCCTTGCAATGCCGAAGACAATCTGCGTGCCGGACTCATCGTCATTGAAGCCTGGTTCAGGGGCTACTGAGGGAGTCCTAGAGAAGGGGGTGTATGATCTTGAAGTATGTCTATAGGGGGGGGGGTGATTAGACTAGTTGACCAATTAAAAACTTAACATTTTCCCAATTTTAGTCTTTGGCAGATTTTAGCTATTCTAGCACAAGTCAAGCAATCTTCACACAATTCAAGCAAGCATGCAAAGAGTATATGGGCAGCGGAAAGTAAAGCATGCAACTTGCAAGAATGTAAAGGGGAAGGGTTTGGAGGATTCAAACGCAATTGGAGACACGGATGTTTTTGTCGTGGTTCCGATAGGTGGTGCTATCGTACATCCACGTTGATGGAGACTTCAACCCACGAAGGGTAACGGCTGCACGAGTCCACGAAGGGCTCCACCCAAGAAGGGTCCACGAAGAAGCAATCTTGTCTATCCCACCATGTCCGTCGCCCACGAAGGACTTGCCTCACTAGCGGTAGATCTTCATGAAGTAGGCGATCTCCTTGCCCTTACAAACTCCTTGGTTCAACTCCACAATCTTGTCGGAGGCTCCCAAGTGACACCTAGCCAATCTAGGAGACACCACTCTCCAAGAAGTAACAAATGGTGCGTTGATGATGAACTCCTTGCTCTTGTGCTTCAAATGATAGTCTCCCCAACACTCAACTCTCTCTCACAGGATTTGGATTTGGTGGAAAGAAGATTTGAGTGGAAAGCAACTTGGGGAAGGCTAGAGATCAAGATTCATATGGTAGGAATGGAATATCTTGGCCTCAACACATGAGTAGGTAGTTCTCTCTCAGAAATGGTAAGTTGGAAGTGTAGGTTTGTTCTGATGGCTCTCTCCATGAATGAAGAGGAGGTGGAGGGGTATATATAGCCTCCACACAAAATCTAACCGTTACACACAATTTACCAATCTCGGTGGGACCGAATCAACAAACTCGGTCGGACCAATTTAGTAAACCTAGTGACCGTTAGGGTTTTCGGTGGGACTGACACGCAACTCAGTAGGACCGATATGGTTAGGGTTAGGGCATAACGTAATCTCGGTGAGACCGATTACACAAACTCGGTGGGACCAATTTTGGTAATAAGCTAACTAGAAAGTTGGCCAGGTAAACTCGGTGGGACCAATTCGCTCATTTTGGTGAGACTGAAATGTTACAAAAAGGAAACAGAGAGTTTACATTGCAATCTTGGTGGGACTGATCGCTCACTTCAGTTAGACCGAAACGTTACGAAGGGAAACAGAGAGACTACAATCCCATCTCGGTGAGACCGAGATCCCTATCGGTGAGACCGATTTGCCTAGGGTTTGTGGCAGTGGCTATGACATCTAAACTCGGTGGCTCCAGATAGAAAGAATCGGTAGGGCCGAGTTTGACTTTTGGTTTAGGTCATATGTGGATATGAGAAAGTAGTTGAGGGTTTTTGGAGCATATCACTAAGCACTATGGAGCAAGAAACTCATTAAGCAACACCTCATACCTCCTTGATAGTATTGGCTTTTCCTATAGACTCAATGTGATCTTGGATCACTAAAATATAAAATGTGAATTCTTGAGCTTTTGAGCTTGAGCCAATCCTTTTGTCCTTAGTATTTTGAGGGATCCACTTTCCTCATCCATGCCATGCCATTCATTGAGCTTTTCCTGAAATTTTTGTCTTGGAATAGTATTAGCCCAATGAGCTATGTGTTGTTAGGAATTACCAAAACCACCTAGGGGTAGTTGCACTTCCAATCTCCCCCTTTTTGGTAATTGATGACAACATATAGATCAAAGCTTCGACAAATGATAATAAGATTGAAAAACATCGTCGCTTTGAGAAGTATGTGATAAGCAGGAGCTCCCCCTAAATTTGTGCATAGATTTAAGATTTGCTTTGGACTGCAAATGCACAAGGAATTAGGCTCATGGGTTACTCTTCCATGTCACATACATCTTGGTGGAGCGCTCAAAATAATAAAGATTGAATACATGCACTCATCACCAAGCAAAGTGAACAATCATATAAAGATAAATGGGATAATGTCATCCAACAAGCATATGTGTAGCTTATGATCAAACACATGATCATCAATGTCTCACACAGGCAATAAAGTAGTATCTCAAGCAATCAAAAGCAAATAAAGTTCAACCACAAAAGCAAGAGAAAACAAAAAAAAAACTCTCTCTCTTGAAGCCTATGATCTATACATTTTTCTCCCCCTTTGGCAACAAGTTACCAAAAAGTTCATAGAAAATGCATAGTGCTAGATCGACTCTCAGGCTTGGTCTTGGTGTGGTGGTGTAGAGATGGCTCCTCGGACGAAGACTTCTGTCGATGTGGATGGAGATGGAGGTGAAGGAGCTGGAACTGGTTGCACTGGAGCTGTAGGACCTGTAGCTGGTGTAGATGAAGTGGCTCTGGTGTCTGTCACTGGCACTGCAGCTGATCTCTGAGCTCGAGGCACTCTGGCAAATGTATCTGTGGTTGTCTTGCCCTTCCTCTCCTGCATATCATCCTGAAGCTGCTCCACAACAAACTGTATCTCAGTTACTTTCACATCTAGGTCATAGAATTTTTGTTCCATGATTCTTTCCAGGCTCTCCTGGTTTTGAGTTAGGGTGGCCAACCCCTTCTCAATCCTCAGAGTTGATGCTATTAAGTAACCAAGCTGGTCCTTCTTGCTCTTCAAAAAGTACTCAGATGCATCCTCTAAAGTTGGCATCTTGGCAGCCTTCTCCCTCTTTGCCTTCTCCTTCTCTTGAGCTTGCACTGAAGATGGTTCATTCTCAGTCATCACCACTTCGTTGTCCTCAAAGTCTGGATAGATAGGAAAGTGTTCCTTATCCAACTGATATGTGCCTGTTCCCATCTTCAAGTTGATCAGCTCCTGGATTTGTGGGGCATATCCACAGCTTCTCTTCTGGTCTGCTACTGTCCTCTTGATTGTCTCAACTATGAGGCTCATGACCTTGAACTTCCGAGGCACATCAAATATGTGAAGCAAGTTGATAGCATGGCCTCTGATCATGTTGTGGTCACCTGACTTGGGCAAGAGGGTGTTCCTAAGGATCCAGTTGATGGTTGGTAGCCCTGACAGAAGATAGTGTACAGATCCAAACTGATGAGACTCAAGTGCTTTGTCTGGGATCTCCTTGTACATATGTGCCATGGAATTGTGATCCTTCTTCTTCTTGGCATAGACATCCAAGTCATCTTCATTCTCCTTAGGGGCATTGATCAAGTTTGCCCATTCCTCAATAGTTGATTGGTATCTCGTACCTTCAGACATCCACACTATCCTGCCATCTGGATAGAAACGTGCTGTGGAGTAGAATTGCATTATAAGTTCATCATTCCACTTTGTGAACTTCTGTCCCACAAAGTCTGCAACTCCACAAGCACTGAAGCTGTCATATACTCTAGGATAGTGTTCCTCATTGGCCTTCATGAATTTCCAGTCCACCCACCTCATGTCACACACAATTGGCTTCTTGTCCAACAACATAGTCTCATAGAAATCCTGCTGTTCCTCAGTGTGGAACCTGTAATCAACAGTAGTCCTTCTCCTGATTGCATAGGGATCAAACAATCTCCACTGTCTAAGCCCTGCATCCTTCCTTAGCTTCATGTTCTCAGCCACTGGATGAGCATCGTTGTGGTCTAGAATCTTAGGCTTCAGCTTCCTCAGAACTTGTCCTTCAACTTCTTCTTCAATAACAACTTCAGGCACCGGGGCCTTCTTCTTCTCAGCAGTTGGTATGCTCCTGGTGTTCCTCTTGGGTGCAGTCTTTGGCTTGGAGGCAGCTTTGGGTGCTTCTTTGGGCTTTGATGATGCAACCCCTGACCTTATAGCATCACCCATAAGCTTTTGAGCCTTGGGTGCTGGTGCAGCAACCTCTTCTTCCTCCTCTTCCATCATGGAAGGTTGTCCAACAACTCTGTCCATGGTCTTCTTGACCCTTTCCTTCCTCTTCTTCCTTTCTGCAGCAGCCTCTTTGGGTTCAGATGTCTCTGGCACATGAGTAGAGGCTCTGGCTTTGGACATGGGAGTTCTCTTTGTAGGCACTTTGATCTTCATGCCAGGCTTAGTTGTTGCAGCTGTGCCATACTCCTTTCTGAGCACTTTCTTCTTAGAAGTGGCCTCATCCTCAGCTGCCACATAGTCTTCATCCTTAGATTCTGAGGTCTTCTTCTTTCTGATCCTTGTGGCAGCTTTGGGCAAGTTGCTTGGGGTGCTCCTGCTGCCATCATCTGAGCTGCTAGAGGGACTAGTGCCCTCACTCATGTGAATCTGCTCTTTTGACTGATTCTGGCTGTCACTCTGGTCTGACATACTGCTAATACTGACTGCTAACCTTGTGAATAGTTATAGTTGAGATAGAATGGATGAGCATCACAAAATACGAAGGTTTTTGCAAAAGAATGATTCAAAAAACTTACTTTTAATTTTCCACAGAAGGCATTTTGGATCAACCGATTTGCAAACTCGGTGATACCGAAGCAGCTTTTGGAACCTAAACTAGTGAACTCAGTCAGACCGAGTCACAATTCGGTGGCACCGAGACTGCTAGGGTTTCACAAAGTTCAAAACTCGGTAACACCGATTTGCAATTCTCGGTCAGACCGAGAATCACTTGTGCAATGGCCTTAGCCGAATCGGTGGAACCGAGTTTTACAACTCGGTGGGTCCGAGATGGTTTCGGCAGAAACCTAACCCTAAATTTCCAAATCACATCTATTCTAAGGATCTTTTTGAGTGGATCGAGTCGTTTCAATAGTGGCAAGAATCATAATAAACACAATGTGCTAGGAATTGGATGGGGATAGCACTGTGATCGAGTCCATACCCTAACTTGGCGATGAACTCGCGACAGCAGCAACAGCGGGGTTGAATTCCGTTGATGGCGGCAGAGACCAGCGATAGGAGGCGGGTGGCGACGAAGTCGACGATCCGGAGACCCAGGTGGCAGAGCGAGCTATGCGCGGGCGAAGGGGTTTGGAGAAAGTTTTCCAAATTTTGCCCGTGAGTATATATAGCCCGACTGAGGGAGTCCTGGACTAGGGGGTGTCCGGATAGCCGAACTATCATCATCGGCCGGACTCCAAGACTATGAAGATACAAGATTGAAGACTTCGTCCCGTGTCCGGATGGGACTTTCCTTGGCGTGGAAGGCAAGCTTGGCGATATGGATATGTAGATCTCCTACCATTGTAACCGACTCTATGTAACCCTAGCCCTCTTTGGTTTCTATATAAACCGGATGGTTTTAGTCCATAGGACAAACAACAATCATACCATAGGCTAGCTTCTAGGGTTTAGCCTCCTTGATCTCGTGGTAGATCTACTCTTGTAATACCCACATCATCAATATTAATCAAGCAGGACGTAGGGTTTTACCTCCATCAAGAGGGCCCGAACCTGGGTAAAACATCGTGTCCCTTGTCTCCTGTTACCATCCGCCTAGACGCACAGTTCGGGACCCCCTACCCGAGATCCGCTGGTTTTGACACCGACATTGGTGCTTTCATTGAGAGTTCCTCTGTGTCATCACCGATAGGCTCGATGGCTCCTTCGATCATCAACAACGACGCGGTCCAGGGTGAGACTTTTCTCCCCGGACAGATCTTCGTATTCGGCGGCTTTGCACTGCGGGCCAATTCGCTTGGCCATCTGGAGCAGATCGAAAGCTACGCCCCTGGCCGTCAGGTCAGATTTGGAAGTTTGAACTTCACGGCTGACATCCGCGGAGACTTGATCTTCGATGGATTCGAGCCACAGCCGAGCGCGCCGCACTGTCACGATGGGCATGATTTATCTCTGCAGCCGGACAGTGCCCTGGAGGCCGCACACGAGCCCGCTCCAACCCTCGATTCGGAGCCGGCTACGCAGATCGAGGACGGGTGGCTAGACACCGCCTCGGGGGCTGCAACCTCTACGGCGATGGAGCCGAACACTGACCTTGTCCCTTTTGAAGCCCGTGACTTCGAGGTGCCAGACTCCCCGCCGGACTCCGAACCTCCCGCGCCCCCTTTAATCGAATCCGATTGGGCGCCGATCATGGAGTTCACTGCTGCGGACATCTTTCAACACTCACCCTTCAGCGACATCCTGAGTTCGCTGAAGTATCTCTCGTTATCAGGAGAGCCCTGGCCGGACTACGGTCAGGACGGTTGGGATGCGTACGACGAAGAAATTCAAGGCCCACCCACCACCCACCTAGTAGCCACTGTCGACGATCTAACCGACATGCTAGACTTCGACTCTGAGGACATCGACGGTATGGACGACGATGCCGGAGACGACCAAGAACCAGCACCTACTGGGCACTGGAAAGCCACCTCGTCATATGACATATACATGATGGATATCCCAAAGGATGGGAATGGCGAGGGAACAGCGGAGGACGACCCCTCCAAGGAACAGACCAAGCGCCAGCGTCAGCGGCGCCGCTCTAAATCCCGCCACAGCAAGAATGGAGATTCCGGCACCGGAGATAATAAAACCCCAGACAGTGCCGAAGACAACCCCTCCAGCAAGATTCAGCACAGGAGGACGGAGAAGCCAGCCCTCATGAGAGAGCGGCAGACGAAGAGGTAGAGGATGATAATTACATGCCTCCCTCCGGAGATGAGGCAAGCCTTGACGACGATGAATTTGTCGTGCCTGAGGATCCCGTCGAACAAGAGCGTTTCAAATGCAGGCTTAAGAAAAAGCAACAACAACTTAGAGCTGATCAAGATTGGCTAGCCGACAGATGGACTGAAGTCCTTGCGGCCGAAGAGCATGAGCTCGAACGCCCCTCCAAAAGCTACCCCAAACGCAAGCTGCTCCCCCGATTAGAGGAGGAAGCATATAAACCTGCATCACCAGCGCACAATACGGCTGACCGACCACCTCGTGGCTGCGACAGGGAGGCCTCTAGGCCCCCCGCTAGAACCGTACCCCGACATCGCTCGAAAAGCAAAAAGCCACAGGGGAACGCTCCGGACTTGCGAGATATATTGGAGGCTAAGGCAAGACAATCAAGATCGATCTACGGATCGCGTGGGCACCCCATGATACGTGACGACAACCGTCGCGCCGGACACAGCAAGTCCGGCCGGGCTGAACACAGTAGACAAAGCTCGTTTGAGCTTCGTCGTGATACAGCCCAATACAGAGGTGCCGCACACCCACTATGCTTCACAGACGAAGTAATGGATCATCAAATCCCCGAAGGGTTTAAACCCGTGAATATTGAATCCTATGATGGCACAACAGACCCTGTGGTTTGGATCGAAGACTATCTCCTCCATATCCATATGGCCCACGATGATGATCTTCACGCCATCAAATACCTCCCACTCAAGCTTAAAGGACCAGCTCGGCATTGGCTTAACAGCTTGCCAGCAGAATCAATTGGGTGTTGGGAGGACCTGGAAGCCGCATTCCTTGACAACTTCCAGGGCACGTACGTGCGACCACCAGACGCTGACGACCTAAGCCATATAATTCAGCAGCCAGACGAATCGGCTAGACAATTCTGGACACGGTTCTTAACTAAGAAAAATCAAATCGTCGACTATCCGGATGCGGAGGCCCTCGCAGCCTTCAAACATAACATCCGCGACGAGTGGCTTGCCCGATACCTAGGGCAGGAAAAGCCGAAATCCATGGCAGCCCTCACATCACTCATGGCCCGCTTCTGCGCGGGAGAGGATAGCTGGCTAGCCCGCAGGAACAACCTCAGCAAAAATTCTGGCAGTCCGGATACCAAGGACCACAATGGCAGGTCGTGTCGCAACAAGAACAAACGCCGCATTAACGGCGACAATAATGAGTATACGACAGTCAATGCCGGATTCAGAGGCTCCAAACCCGGTCAGCGGAAAAAGCCATTCAAAAGAACTACTCCGGGCTCGTCCAATTTGGACCGAATACTCGATCACTCGTGCCAAATACACGGCACCCCCAAAAAACCAGCTAACCACACTAACATGGACTGTTGGGTATTCAAGCAGGCAGGCAAGCTAATTTTCGAAAACAACGACAAGGGGCTGCATAGCGATGACGAGGAAGAGACCCGACAACCGAACAATAGAGGACAGAAGGGTTTCCCCCCGCAAGTGCGGACGGTGAACATGATATACGCAACCCACATACCCAAAAGGGAGTGGAAGCATGCACTCAGGGACGTATATGCGATGGAGCCAGTCGCCCCGAAGTTCAACCCATGGTCCTCCTGCCCGATCACTTTTGATCGAAGGGACCACCCCACCAGCATCCACCACGGCGGATTTGCCGCATTGGTTTTAGACCCAATCGTCGATGGATTTCACCTCACCAGAGTCCTGATGGACGGCGGCAGCAGCCTGAACCTGCTTTATCAGGATACAGTGTGCAAGATGGGCATAGAACCCTCAAGGATTAAACCCACGAAGACGACCTTCAAAGGCGTCATACCAGGTGTAGAGGCCAATTGTACAAGCTCAGTCACACTGGAAGTGGTCTTCGGATCCCCAGATAACTTCCGAAGCGAGGAGTTAATCTTCGACATAGTTCCGTTCCGCAGCGGCTATCATGCTCTGCTCGGACGTACCGCGTTTGCAAAGTTCAACGCGGTGCCACACTACGCATACCTCAAGCTCAAGATGCTAGGCCCTCGAGGAGTCATCACGGTCAACGGAAACACTGAACGCTCTCTCCAAACGGAGGAACATACAGCGGCTCTCGCGACAGAAGTACAGTGCAGCCTCTTAAGGCAATTCTCGAGTCCGGCCGTTAAACGACCGGACACGGCCAAACGCGCCCGAAGTAGCCTACAACAAGACCACCTGGCACGTTCTGAGCACGCGTAGCAATGCGGCCCCAACCCCAGCCCCTACAAAATTGCAAGACTGGTCCTTCGTGTACATCATTACGCTCTGGAGATACCATGGGCATAGGGGGAGGGGCACGACCACGATAGGCCCAGAATGCGGCTTAACCACACCAGGGGCTCTCAAGTGTGTCGTTCTTTTATTTCTCTTTTTCTTTTTTCTTACCCACAGGACTCCGTTCATCAGAGGCCCTGTCCGGCAGTAGACCTGCCGAACTCACGATACAACAGCCAGGGAAGGAGAAAGGCTACAACGAATATCCAGGTGGTCTCCATTATGAGCATTAAAACTGTTTTATACACCATTCCGCAGCCTACCCCTGGAGGGGGACATGTCTAATAGTCCCATCCCTTGCTTACCGCACTATTTTTATCGTTCTGCATTCATAGCAGCATTTTTTTAATAAACAATGCAGCACCTTTTTTGCTTATAATTGCATTCCTTTCTTATACATATGTTCATTTATGACATGCTGCATCCGTACACTTTGGTACGGCTAACATACTCCAGGGGCTTAAGTTCCCCACATTATGGTGTGATAAGTCCGAACACTTTCACAAGTGCGGCACCCCAAACTTATAGCATTATATGCATCGGCTCCGAATCATGTCTTGGGTCAATAGTTGGGTTTGCCCGGCTCCCATGTTTTGGTACCTTACGTTCCGTTGTATCGGCTAAGGTAGCACTGGGAGAACCACTGCGATTGCGCCCCAGTTGAGCTGGGCGAGCACCTCATTGGAGAAAGCTAAAACTGACCGTCATGATGAGGCGAGAGCCGGTCGCTGTTCGAGAGGTTTTTTCGAGTCCCTAAAGACTTATGCCGCTTAGAGCGAGGAACCAGCTTTGTCCGGCCCAGGCGTGGATAGCGCCCCGAGTTCGGCCTTCCGAACACTAGGGGCTTCGCCGAAGTTTAAAATTATAGAATTCTATGGCTAAGTGAGAGTGTTCAAGCATTATAAGTCCGGTTGCCTAGTTCGTTGTGTTGAGCACCTCCCTAGATGGACCCAAAAATGGGAACAAGAGTGCTCAAATTTATCCCGAACACCCCAGCACTCGTGGCATGGGGGCTGAAGCCGACGACTTGCCATCTCTCAGACTTGATAAACGGCATCACAGAAGGTAATATTTTAAATTAACAAGCGTTGCTTAGTGCATATGAACAAAGTTTTCAGCGCACAAGATAACAAAATGCGAGTCTACTCAAATATTACATCTTTGGAGCACTCACCCGCAATAATGCGGGCACCCTTCAGGACACTCTTATAATACATCTCGGGCGTGCGATACTCCTTGCCCGGCGGCGGCGCGTCCGTCACAAGCTTCTCAGCATCCATCTTGCCCCATTGCACCTTTGCGCGGGCAAGGGCCCGACGGGCACCTTCAATACAGGCGGAGTGCTTGATGACTTCAACCCACAGACACACATCCACCATCCGCCGCACCAGGCGAAGTAGCTCCCAGGCATGGCCTCCCTGGGCCACAGCCGAACTATGAGGCCCTTCATGGCCTGTTCGGCCACCTTGTGGAGCTCGACCAGCTGCTTCAGCTAGTCGCTAAGGGGCACCGGATGTCCGGCCTCAGCATACTAATACCAGAAGACCATCTCCGTCGAGCTCCCCTCCTCGGCCCTATAGAATGCGGCAGCATCGGACACGCTGCGGGGCAGATCTGCGAACGCTCCTGGAGAGCTCCGAATTCGGGTAAGTGATAAGTAATTCACATTCACATGCTTGCCTTGCATGAAAAATGCCTTACCCGCCGCTATTTTCTTCAGCGCCTCAATTTCCTGGAGGGCCTTGTGGGCTTCGACCTTAGCGGCTTTGGCACTCTCAAGAGCCGATGCAAGCTCGGACTCTCGAGTCTTAGAGTCGCGCTCCAAACCCTCATGTTTTTCAACGAGAACCTGGAGCTCTTGCTGTACCTCCGCCACCCGCGCCTCCTGCTTCTCTCGCTCGGTGCGCTCCGCGGCCGCATTACGTTCGGCCGCGGACACCGCCTCCTTTAGGGTCGCCACCTCGTTCGTGGCCCCTGCAATACCCATGTTATCCTTGTCATTTTTTGCAACCAAATCCTTTTCTGTAAGGTACAACTTTAATAAGGTGTTACTCACCTTCCTTGTCCTCGAGCTGCTTCTTGGCACGGCCGAGCTCATTCTCGGACCGCCTCCGCAGTCAGTGCGGCAGAGGTCAGCAGCGCAGCCCGCAATCCCATATTGACATATTTTTTATGACTCCTGCGTATATCTTTTTAGATCCTCAGTCCGGCTTTTCTTTCCGAACACCGAACCGAGCATCAGGGGCTACTGTCTATGCGGTACTATTTTACATATATTAAAATTCTTGCCTCAAAGCCTGTTAGAAGGCTGCTGCAGGCTTCGGTCAGCCCGCTTTTGGCGAGCTGAACCTTCTGAATCACCGCACTCATGACGGTGCGGTGTTCCTCTTTGATGGAAGCGCCGTTGAGCGCCTCTAGAAAGCTATCCGGCGCCTCCGGTTGGACGGAGGCTGCCGGCGTCATGGTCTTTCCCTTCTTACGAAGGGGCTGCCCGCCGGACTCCAGAACCACTACAGGTTCCGGTACGGAGTCCGGTGCAAAATCCGGGAGGTTGCCCTGGGGCACCTCCGGGGCCTCCTCCTCCTGGCGGGTCCCTTCCTGGGATCCCACCTCGGCATCGTCCGCATCACGGGGGGTGGAGGCAGTCGGAAGGGAATCCATATCCGACGCACCCAAGGACCCGCTCGACGAAGTGGGAAGATCATCCTTGGGCAGACTGCAGGATTGCATGCGGCATTAGAAAGACAACATGTGGCGAAAAGAAAAATCATGAAGTTATTCGGGAGTCCGGATACTTACGATCTCGCCAGGGTCTTGGCCCTTGAAGGCCAATCCTCGTCGTCGTCGCCGGCGTTGGCAGAACAGTCCGGGGGAAGAGTCCTTCCCTTCTTGGACCCTTCGGCCTCCCTCGTTGGGGAGGCCTTCCTTTTCTTCCCTCCCCCAGCTGGGGGAGAGGCCTCTTTCTTCTCCTCCTCGCCTTCGTGGGAGGAGTCTGCCTTGGAGTCATCGGACAATGAGTCCGATGACACCTAAAAACAGGAACTCTTTCGAGTGCCCGTGGCCTTCTTCTCTGGCACCACGCGGGGTGCCGGAACCAGCAACCCCATTAAGCGGGCGTCCGCTGGGTCTTCTGGCAAAGAGGCCGGACAATTAGTCCGCTCGGCCTTCTTCAGCCAGTCCTGTCAAAGGAGAGGGAGTTTAGATCCCGCATAGAGTCAAACTATGGAAAACAAGTGTCCCGTAAAGGGTAAAATCGCTTACCTCGCTAGCCGGACGCTGCGAGCTGAATCCGCGATCTTCGGTTGCGGATGCGGGAGCCTCGGCGCCCTTAAACAGCACCCTCCAGGCCTCTTCATACGTAGTGTCGAAGAGTCTGTTCAAAGTCTGGTGCTGCGCCGAATCGAACTCCCACATATTGAAGTCCCGTTGTTGGCACGGGAGAATCAGGCGGATGAGCATGACCTGGACTACGTTGACAAGCTTGAGCTTCTTGTTCACTAGCTTTTGGACGCA
Source organism: Triticum dicoccoides (assembly GCF_002162155.2). Lineage (NCBI taxonomy): Eukaryota > Viridiplantae > Streptophyta > Magnoliopsida > Poales > Poaceae > Triticum > Triticum dicoccoides. The sequence continues at coordinate 21,431,717 of NC_041393.1, read as the reverse complement.
GGCTTGGAGTCCGGTCAGCTCCTCTGAATTGCCCCATGTCAGGCCACTCTCTTTCCAGGAGGTGAGCCGTATGGGGATGCCAGATCTGAATTCGGGGGCCGCTGCCCATTCAGGGTCACGCGGCTCGGTGATGTAGAACCACCCCAATTGCCACCCCTTGATGGTTTCCACGAAGGAGCCCTCGAGCCAAGTAACGTTGGGCATCTTGCCCACCATGGCGCCTCCGCATTCCGCTTGACTGCCCTTCACAACCTTCGGCTTGACACTAAAGGTCTTGAGCCACAAGCCGAAGTGGGGCTGGATGCAGAAGAAGGCCTTGCACACGACGATAAACGCTGAGATGTTGAGGATGAAATTCGGGGCCAGATCATGGAAATCTAGGCTGTAGTAGAACATGAGCCCCCGGACAAAGGGGTGAAGTGGGAAGCCCAGTCCGCGGAGGAAATGGGAAAGGAATACCACCCTCTCATGGGGACCGAGGGTGGGGATGAGCTGCCCCTCGTCGGGGAACCGGTGCGCGATGTCGCTGGATAGATATCCGGTGTCGCGCAGCTTCTTGATGTGCCCCTCCGTAACGGAGGAGGCCATCCACTTGCCTCCCGCTCTGGACATAGTTGGAGAAGGTCGAGGTGAGATGTGCGGACTTGGGCGCTGGAGCTCGAGTGCGCGGAGATGGATAAGCAAAGGAGGAAGAAGGCGTAGGTAAAAAGGTGGATCTTTATCCCCTTATATGGGCGGACGAAACTATGCGTCCCCACCGTCCTGGTAAAACTTGCTTATCTCCCAAGCGCCGTAATCAATGGCGCGGTTGGGTTACCCACGTCCGTATTGAAGGGAATCCCGGAATAAGGGGAACACGATCTCTGCTTCGACAAGACGTGCCAAGGAAACCGCTTCGCTAAACGCGCTGAGGTGGAATAATAAAAACAATTCGAATAAAAGGCTTGGTTGTGGTATGACGTCACGCCACAAAATACGTCAGCAGATTGAACTTGTGAAAATATTATTCTCTCTACGGTGGTATGTGGAATTTATTTTGCAGAGCCGGACACTATCCTGGTGTTCACAATCTTCTATAAATTATTCGGAGGAGGAACCCGCCTTGCAATGCCGAAGACAATATGCGCGCCGGACTCATCGTCATTGAAGCCTGGTTCAGGGGCTACTGAGGGAGTCCTGGACTAGGGGGTGTCCGGATAGCCGAACTATCATCATCGGCCGGACTCCAAGACTATGAAGATACAAGATTGAAGACTTCGTCCCGTGTCCGGATGGGACTTTCCTTGGCGTGGAAGGCAAGCTTGGCGATATGGATATGTAGATCTCCTACCATTGTAACCGACTCTATGTAACCCTAGCCCTCTTTGGTTTCTATATAAACCGGATGGTTTTAGTCCATAGGACAAACAACAATCATACCATAGGCTAGCTTCTAGGGTTTAGCCTCCTTGATCTCGTGGTAGATCTACTCTTGTAATATCCACATCATCAATATTAATCAAGCAGGACGTAGGGTTTTACCTCCATCAAGAGGGCCCGAACCTGGGTAAAACATCGTGTCCCTTGTCTCCTGTTACCATCCGCCTAGACGCACAGTTCGGGACCCCCTACCCGAGATCCGCCGGTTTTGACACCGACACCGACCCTGTCGGTGTGACCGAGTGGAACAACTCGGTGGCACCGAGATGCATAACTGTTGACAGTTACAACAACTCGATGAGACCGAAAAGTTCAAATTGGTTGCACCAAGATTGAAAACCTAGATCGACTTAGTGATCTCGGTATAACCGAAATGGAAGAATCGGTTAGACCGAAACGCACAAAGAAGTTTTGGATGTTTAAGTCCATGACGAATCGGGGACTCCGAGTGCTTCTCACACAGAGTGGTTCGAATCTGACTTGATCAAATTTTGTGATGTAGCATGAATAGAGTTTGAGACAAGAAAAACATAGATAGCTAGAGAAGGTTCTTAGGCATTCTTGTTCATCCACTTGGCAAAAGAGAAAGAAACCAAGCAATCAAAGCAACAAGTGGATGTCCTTGAATGAGTTAAATGTGCAACCAACATGCTCACACAATAAAATGACAAATGAAATATGTGGCAAAGCATGCACAACCAATTCTAGCATCTATCAAACAATTGGCGATGACTAGTTCATCTATATATGAGTATATTGACTTAGGAGTCAAATGAGAACATTTGATCATAGGTCATACTCATCGTTTAAGCTCAAGTGGGGTTACCACTTTTACATAATGCATTGATGTGTTCACACCATTAGAGTTGCTTTGACTCAATTCTTAGAGTTAAGCTCCCCCTAGATGTGAGATCCCCCCTTAGAGGGATGAACTAACCTTGGGTTTTGTCGATGATGACTTCATGTAGGTGTTGAAGATGTGGATGCTCAACGTTGATGAAGATCATTTGGAGCAATCCTTTGGAGTGAGTTGCACTTTCAATACCTACATGGGTTAGTCCCACAAGGAACAAACAAGTATATCCATAGACATAGAGTGATGCACACACAAGATGATGTCCATGAAAGCATTAGGTTACCTTGTCCCTTGTCTTACCAACAAGAGGGTTTGTGACTCCTTGAACTTGTGCAAGATGTGGAAGTTGATTGCACTTGTCCTTGCCATAATGATATGAGTGAAGAATGTTGGCGGAGTCACCCTCAAGAACTATCTAGTTCTTCTTCTTCGGGATCGACATCATCTTGATGGGAATCCTTGGAGTTGTAGTCATACTTGATGAAGTAGAACTTGACGTAGTCTTGGGAACCCACTTGACCAAGGCCTTAGGAGCTTCTTCAAATGCATCAATCTCCTCTTGAAGCTCGTCCTTGCCTTTTTGCTTGTGGTCTTGTGGTGGAAGATCATCTTGAGCTTGTGTTCCCTTGAAGGAAGTAGGATCATACTTCTCTTGTTGAGGAACAAACTTCGTCTTGGGGTATTGATCTTCTTCCCACTCAACTCCATTGGCATTGAACTTTCGTTCAAAACCAACACCTTGGTTCTTCCGGTGCCTTCCTTGCTTGCGTACAATTTCCTCAAATTTCTTACTCCCGGCAAGGCTCTTGTAAACACCTTTCTCTATAATTCCCTTCAATAAGCTATTTTCTTACTCAAGTGTAACTTGGCTAAGAGAATCATTAGTGGAATCAAGAGAACTACTAGAAGCAAAAATATTGGATTTAACATGATGATTGTTACTACTAGAGGAAGAATCTTTCTTGTTTTTGTTAATGGACTTGACTTGAGGCATGTAAGTAGATAAGAGTAAACGCTTGGCAATGTAATAAGAACTTTTCTTGCGAAGATCATCATTGATTGCCTTTAAGAACTCATGCTCTTGCTCAAGGTTGAGCTTTTCAAAGCGTAACTTCTCATGAGCCCTTAAAAGTTCTCAATGATCTTCAAAGATAGTTTCATGAGCTAACTTAAGAGTGTTTAGTTCTTTAGTTAGAAGCTCAATCTTCTCCTTATCATCGTCATTTGTTTTATCTTGATTAGCATGATTAATTGACGTTTCATCATAGTATTCATCACTAGAGTTGTCAACAAGTAAGCCATTATCACCTAACAAGTCATCTTCATCACTATTGAAATCAACATACTCGGGGTGTGTTACCTTAGGGCCTTTAGCCATGAAGCATCTTCCAAGTCCTTCATTTGGTGAATCAAATATGTCGTAGGATTTGGTTGACACAAGTGCTAGACCGGCAACACCTTCATCTTGAGTATGTTCAGAGTCGGAGTGATAACTTCTCCCGGAGTGATGTTCAGAGTCGGAACTAGATACCCATTCACCAACATGAGCTTGATGTCTTTGTTTTGTGTAGCTCCTTGATGACTTGTCCTTCCTTTCCGAATCCTTGCTTCTTTGGGATGTTCTTCGTTCATAACGATCATCTCTACTCCTCCTCTCTATTGGCAGTGATTCTTCTCTTCTACTTATTCTCTTGGGAGAATCTTCTCTTCTTTTGTAGGGTGTCGTACACTCATTGGAATAGTGTGCGGGTCTCCCACAATTGTAGCAATTGCGCTCTCGACTAGAAGATCTTTTTTCATTGTAGGACCTTGACTTAGAGCTTCTTTCTTTGCTTCTACTCTTGTAGAATTTGTTGAAGTTCTTCACCATTAAGCTCAATTCTTCATTGAAGGTTTGTTTCTCACTTGATGATGTAGGGGCTTTACATGAGGCTTTGTAAGCACCACTTGACTTGTTGTGAAGTTCCTCCTTATCCTTGAGTGACATCTCATGAGCAACAATTCTTCTAATGACTTCCGTTGGCCTGACATTCTTGTAGTTGGGCATCATTTGGATCAATGTGCACACGGTATCATACTTTCCATCCAATGCTCTTAGGATCTTCTTGATGATGAATCTGTCGGTCATCTCTTCACTTCCTAAGCCCGCAATCTCATTTGTGATAAGAGCAAGCCTAGAGTACATTTCAGCGACACCTTCACCATCCTTCATTTTGAACTTGTCAAGCTGACTTTGGAGCACATCCAATTTGGATTCCTTGACGGAGTCGGTACCTTCGTGCATATCAACCAAAGTATCCCAAATTTCCTTTGCATTCTCAGGACGGCTGATTTTGTTGAATTCTTCGGGGCACAATCCGTTGAATAGGATATCACAAGCTTGAGCGTTGTATTGCAGCATCTTCAACTCATCAGCGCTAGCTTCACGATTCAGTTCTCTCCCATCAAAGAATTCACCTTGCAAGCCAATACACACAATAGCCCAAACGGCGGGGTTATGCCCGAGAATATGCATTTTCATCTTATGCTTCAACTAGCAAAATTAGTACCATCAAAGTAAGGACCTCTACGGTGATAATTTCCCTCGCTAGACGCCATACTCTCCTAGGTTGTGAAACCAAGGCTATGACCACCAAAAGCTATGGAAATCAAAGAAAATGGAGACCAAAGCTCAGATACCACTTGTAGGATCTTGAAGTATGGCTAGAGGGGGGGGGGGGTGATTATACTACTTGACCAATTAAAAACTTAACCTTTTCCCAATTTTAGTCTTTGGTAGATTTTAGCTATTCTAGCACAAGTCAAGCAATCTTCACACAATTCAAGCAAGCATGCAAAGAGTATATGGGCAGCGGAAAGTAAAGCATGCAACTTGCAAGAATGTAAAGGGGAAG
>NC_041393.1:21389547-21425816 GCF_002162155.2 Triticum dicoccoides | reverse complement strand
TCATCTTATGCTTCAACTAGCAAAATTAGTACCATCAAAGTAAGGACCTCTACGGTGATAATTTCCCTCGCTAGACGCCATACTCTCCTAGGTTGTGAAACCAAGGCTATGACCACCAAAAGCTATGGAAATCAAAGAAAATGGAGACCAAAGCTCAGATACCACTTGTAGGATCTTGAAGTATGTCTAGAGGGGGGGGGGGGTGATTATACTACTTGACCAATTAAAAACTTAACCTTTTCCCAATTTTAGTCTTTGGTAGATTTTAGCTATTCTAGCACAAGTCAAGCAATCTTCACACAATTCAAGCAAGCATGCAAAGAGTATATGGGCAGCGGAAAGTAAAGCATGCAACTTGCAAGAATGTAAAGGGGAAGGGTTTGGAGGATTCAAACGCAATTGGAGACACAGATGTTTTTGTCGTGGTTCCGATAGGTGGTGCTATCGTACATCCACGTTCATGGAGACTTCAACCCACAAAGGGTAACGGCTGCGCGAGTCCACAGAGGGCTCCACCCAAGAAGGGTCCACGAAGAAGCAACCTTGTCTATCCCACCATGGCCGTCGCCCACGAAGGACTTGCCTCACTAGCGGTAGATCTTCATGAAGTAGGCGATCTCCTTGCCCTTACAAACTCCTTGGTTCAACTCCACAATCTTGTCGGAGGCTCCCAAGTGACACCTAGCCAATCTAGGAGACACCACTCTCCAAGAAGTAACAAATGGTGCGTTGATGATGAAGTCCTTGCTCTTGTGCTTCAAATGATAGTCTCCCCAACACTCAACTCTCTCTCACAGGATTTGGATTTGTTGGAAAGAAGATTTGAGTGGAAAGCAATTTGGGGAAGGCTAGAGATCAAGATTCATATGGTAGGAATGGAATATCTTGGCCTCAACACATGAGTAGGTAGTTCTCTCTCAAAAATGGTAAGTTGGAAGTGTAGGTTTGTTCTGATGGCTCTCTCCACGAATGAAGAGGAGGTGGAGGGGTATATATAGCCTCCACACAAAATCTAACCGTTACACACAATTTACCAATCTCGGTGGGACCGAATCAACAAACTCGGTCGGACCGATTTAGTAAACCTAGTGACCGTTAGGGTTTTCGGTGGGACCGACACGCAACTCGGTAGGACCGATATGGTTAGGGTTAGGGCATACCGTAATCTCGGTGAGACCGATTACACAAACTCGGTGGGACCGATTTTGGTAATAAGCTAACCAGAGAGTTGGTCAGGTAAACTCGGTGGGACCGATTCGCTCATTTCGGTGAGACCGAAATGTTACAAAAAGGAAACAGAGAGTTTATATTGCAATCTCGGTGGGACCGATCACTCACTTCGGTTAGACCGAAACGTTACGAAGGGAAACAGAGAGATTACAATCCCATCTCGGTGAGACCGAGATCCCTATCGGTGAGACCGATTTGCCTAGGGTTTGTGGCAGTGGCTATGACATCTAAACTAGGTGGCTCCGGATAGAAAGGATCAGTAGGGCCGAGTTTGACTTTTGGTTTAGGTCATATGTGGATATGAGAAAGTAGTTGAGGGTTTTTGGAGCATATCACTTAGAATATGGAGCAAGAAACTCATTAAGCAACACCTCATCCCTCCTTGATGTATTGGCTTTTCCTATAGACTCAATGTGATCTTGGATCACTAAAATATAAAATGTAGAGTCTTGAGCTTTTGAGCTTGAGCCAATCCTTTTGTCCTTAGTATTTTGAGGGATCCACTTTCCTCATTCATGCCATGCCATTCATTGAGATTTTCCTGAAATATTTGTCTTGGAATAGTATTAGCCCAATGAGCTATATGTTGTTAGGAATTACCAAAACCACCTAGGGATACTTGCACTTTCAGGGGGTCCTCGGACAGCCGGACTATATACTTTGGCCGGACTGTTGGTCTATGAAGATACAAGATTGAAGACTCCATCCGTGTACGCGTGGGACTCTCCTTTGCATGGAAGGCAAGCTTGGCGATTCGGTTATGTTGATTCCCTTCTGTGTAACCGAGCTGATGTAACCCTAGCCCCCTCCAGTGCCTATATAAACCGGAGGGTTTAGTACGTAGGACAAGAACAACAATCATAATCATAGGCTAGCTTCTAGGGTTAGCCTCTACGATCTCGTGGTATATCAACTCTTGTAATACTCATATCATCAAGATCAATCAAGCAGGAAGTAGGGTATTACCTCCATAGAGAGGGCCCGAACCTGGGTAAACATCGTGTCCCCCGCCTCCTGTTACCATTAGCCTTAGACGCACAGTTCGGGACCCCCTACCCGAGATCCGCCGGTTTTGACACTGACACCTGTCGACATACAAGAAAGCTCATCTGTGGTAAGTGAACAGTTGCACAATAAAGAGAAAAACCGAAGGAGTACAAATCGAAATAACCTGATGAGGCTGCGACGTCGGTAAAGCAGGGCCGGTGGAGTTGAATATGGTGTCCGTGGAGCGGGTCCGGTGCAGTGGACGAAGGCTTCAGCGGGCGCGTTGTATAGTGCTTTCGGTGAGGCGGATCTATTGCATTGGACGAGGGCTTGTATGAAGGGCCAACTAAGGGGCGGACGAGGGAGTCAGTGAAGGGCCTACACTGTGGTGGACGAGGGTGCCGGTTAAGCAGATCCGGTGCGGTGGACCATGACAACGGTCAAGGAGATCTGGAGCGGTGGACAAGCCGGTTGCTGAAGTGGCTCCGGTGAAGTGGTGAGTTGGCAGTTGGGGGTTCCAAGGTGCGGAAGGTAGATTCGGCGGGGTGTGAGGTCCACCGCTGCGGTGGAGGACTAGATTCGGTGGCTTGCCGTGGTTGGGTGTGGGGGGGGGTCGGGGAGGGGAAGGGGATGGGCTCTGGGGAAGAATGTTGGGGGCAAAGAGGGGAAAATAATTGAGTTACCAAAGCAGCCCTTTTCCGTTCATGTGGCAGGAGTAAAACAGGAATATCGCAGGACTAAACTTTTGGGCGTGAGATATTTCGATGTGAGCGGGAATTTTGAAAGCTTTTGGCACCTGAAATTATATTCTGCTCTTGTACGGCCGACTATGATATCATGGCCGAGAATTTGTTTGTTTTGCACGCAAAAAAGTGCAAGTTTTGAAAATCAGTGTCTCCAACTCGAAACTTAGATTGTCCATTCAATTCAAATATGGATCATTGAGCTACTACGAGCAAATACCATCATATGGTCCAATTCAAATGCAATTACAAATGTGTTTATCCTAAATATGATGAAAAAAGCAAAATGTGTATGTGTAAGAATAAAGTGGATGATTATAAAGTTTGAACATGCCCGTATGTGTATATCTCTAGGTTTGATATATGAATTTGAAATCACGAAATCCCGGCTTAAAAAATGTACCTCCGTTTAAATGAATTACAAAAGCTAATGATGTAGTCGAATTCCAAAATTCCAATCCTAGGTTTGTAATTCTTGTACATCAAGGTATATCACGCATGTTCAAAAGTCTCGTTATCTCATAGTCCAAAATGTGAAACAAATTGATCAACCATGAGTGCACACACTATTGACCATGTATATCTCAATTACGCTAAAGTCCCTTAAATATAGAGACCTCACTCTTTATCTGAAGCCACCCCCCCTCGTCCCCCACCACACACATAGAAGTCGTTCTCTCCCCCAAACACCAACACATGAGAACATTAACACCCCTCTCTCTTCTAAAGTCCCGACCCCAATACAGGTCTCTATCACTTTGTCTCTCGGGCATGCACACATCTCTTCCCCCACTCTCTAGGTTTCCCCGCATCTCTCTTTCCCAAGCACACACACTATGTAGAGTGTATATTTCCCATACACACAAAACATCGCCCCAAACGTCTATCTCCCTAGTTATGTGGTTCTCGCACACTCACCTCACACACCACCCCCACTACAAACAAGCACACTTTGTCTCCTCGTGCACCACTCTCCTCTTTCTATCTCTCATGCGCACCCGCCCCAGCTCCTTCCCTGTATACATATATGTCGTGACTCTTTCCATAGCTCCCTAATATATCATCGTTCTCGATCTCGCACATTGTTCTCTACACCATCTATTCTAGATCTCTCATGAAGTCCTTATCACACACACAATGGCTTGCTTCCCTTGCGTCTCCGTACATAGGCCAATTTTGAACAACATCAACATTGTCTCCCTATCTATACACCATTTATGGACACAAACGACCCCTCTCGCCCCCTCTCTTCCTCTCTCTCTCTCTCCGTCGCTAGCTCTCTCTCTCTCTCTCTCTCTCTCTCTCTCTCTCACACACACACACACACACACACACACACACCCCTCTCCCACACACACACTCGATGTCTCTTCCAAATAGTCTGCTCCCCCGCCCGCACCCATGCTATCCCGCTACTACACATGTCACACCATTCCCACTTCCCTTATACTAGGTTTACATCAATAGTGGTCTCTCTACTCCACATACACACACTCCCTCTCACACACAAACCTGTGCACAAACACACACATACATGCACAAACACCCATTTATCTGGATCCTCATCTCTCCCCATGTCCGCATGTGTATCTCACACACTCACTCTCTAATTATGTATATGTGTCTCCATGTTACACAACACAAAGCCCCATGTACATGTCTCTCTCTATCCTCCACACACATAGACACAAAGAATCTGTTATCATTGCCTCAGTCTCTAGACATATCACACACGCACACTGTCTCTCTCTTTTCCAAACACGCTCAACAAGGGTTTCCCTGTGAGTAACTTACCGTCTATTCATCAACAGTCATGGCAGTACGGCGAAAACAAGACGTGAAAAAGAATAAATCTACACGTGCTTAGACCACCTAGTATGACTACTAGGACTAGAGCAAGCCAAAAAGCGCGTCGCTGTCACCCCCTCCTTATCGGCGACAGGAAAACCTTTGTTTTACATAGTCAGAAGTCATTGAAGGCCCCACATGCTGAGGCATTGAATAGAATGTAGATGCTAGTTTATGGAAACAAGTATCGATAATACGTTTGTAACTCCATACTTATATTTCTCTCTTATAAAAAACTGAGTTGGTGATGATGGTACGCGTGCCATCTTGCAATATAGAGCGTCCAATCTATATCTGACGGATGGAAATTAAACTAAAATATACCCGCATCCCTCTCCACATTTGCAGACAAGGCCTTCCCTCGTTCATCCTTATCTTCAACAACCTCATTGTTGAGCAATTAAGAAAGGAAGCCTCTGGAACAAACTGGCCCGGTGGCCGCTGCCGGCGTCGTCAATCCCCATGCCTCCGCTCAGTCCGACTACCAATCACCACCATGCCCCACTCCTCTTCACCTTATCTCATATTTCTTGAGATATCATTAGTTTTTACACATGGGTTTACTCACGCATGGGTCAATCACAACAAGGGTTTTTTTATAAAAAAATGCATCTTGATGTTCCGTGCAATGCACGGATCTTGCTAGTACTCCCACAGAAGACTAAGTTGGTGATGATGGTGTGTCTGCCATCTGTCGTTTCTGACCATTAGATCTACATCTAACGACTGTGAGGTAAGTTGTTGCCTTTTCTCACCAACATCCCACTTGTGTACCAATTTGCAGAAAAACCCATAATTAGTATCTTAAAACCAACCACATCCCTCCCTGACCTCACCAAAACAGCCCAAGGAATATATTCTAATTGAAACATAATATATCTCTAGTGATATATGTACATCAAAATTAGAGTGCTTTGTATCAAGTTTGTGAATAAGTATTATTCTAATTATGATTCGTTGCAACGCACATGAACATTGCTAGTATTTCCAACCATGCAATTTTTTTCCTAGTATTCCATAGTTTCGAGTTTTCCATCAAGATATTAGTCACTCATGGTTGATATTTACTTTCAATCATGTACACATATGCACTATGTAACTAGCCTTGCTTATTGGCTTCCAAAGCTTAACTTTCACTCCTACTTACAATATGTAGAGTATTTAACAAAAAACTACCACTTTCAACTAGCCCTAGGAAGAATCTATTGTACAAAAAATAGCAAAAACATACCCAAAATTTCTTAATCCACGCCAAAAACTACTACCTAGTACTCCCACCGATTAGGTTCGTTTTAACCCATTTATGACAGGGTTGACCCACACGTCTGTGCTGACGAGGCAGCTTAAACCAACACATTTTGTTTGACCATTGACACGAGGGACTCACATCTGACCTTCTATCCTGTTATTCCCCCTCAAATCATTATTTTTCCTGAGTATTACTTCAAACAGTACTGACGCGTGTTCGTCGGTGGCGCCGGTGATGAGTTGGCCGCCGCTCCGCCGGACGGACCGGATGCCGCGCTGGCCTCTGCACGGGTTGGCAAGCTGGCCCGAGCGTGACTCACGAGTGAGCAAGCCGCCGCGCTGGCCTTCGCTCGAGCCAGATGGCTGTCCTTAGCGCGGTGCGCACGAGCCGCGCCGCCGCGCCGCCATGCCAATCTAGCTAGCAAACCTTGCAGACAAGCAGCTGGATGGAGCTATCTTGGCTAGCTAGCGGCCGCGAGCACCGAACGGAGCTGGCATCCGGGCTGCCGCAAGATGGGCTCCGCACCGCCGGCGGTTTTGGCCTTGCCTTCTGCCGGTGGCGGTAGCTGCGTCCCATGGCCGAGGATGACTAGGTGGACGGGCTGAAGGTAGGAGGTCACTCGGGGATTTTTGTGCAGACTGACATGTACGTCCCACAAGTCATAACGCCCAGTCGAATAGAAGGCGTTGACTTAATGGGCGACATGGGCCCTGTCAGAGGTTAAAGTTAGATTCTAACCCTGAACTAACTCTAACCAAAGTGGTGTTTGGATGGCAGGGTTAGATTGACAACAAATGTATCCAAACAGGGCCATGGGTTGAGACGTGCCTATAACGACACTTTCTAGAGTAGTCGACTAATCATTTCTTGGTAGGGCTGGTTGGTAAGAGCATGTACAATGGTTGATAAGGTAGTCTTATCTTAAGTCTGCCACGTATGCAAGTGGTAGTAGTTTCTTGGCATTATTAGTGGTTTCTTGCATTATTAGGGGTTTCTTGTAAGGAACAATGTACTACTAGCGACAAAAGGCGATTCTAAGTTGCGTTGTACTCCAACGAGTACTACTAGTGGTCGCGGGAGTGTACTTGAATGACTACTACCTCATTTTGTGGGTTCGATCCCGGCCGAACGCACGACGGCTTTTTTGTTTTACACGGGTAGTTTGTGTTTTCAAGTCAAATAGACGTGCGGCACCACAATCTGGGTGCACTGGATAGCCTAGCCACGTGAACGGGTTTTCCTTCCCAGCGTCCCGTGGCTCGCATGCTCGCCCTAGCCGCACCTCACTTGCAGCTTCCTCATCAGCTAGTAGCATATTTAAACTAGCGCCTCCCAATTAAGCCCGAGGAGCCGAAAAATCCTGGCGGGGCATTGGGAACTATGCAATATGGCTCTGTATGTAAAGTGCTCTACTACTACTCTGTATCTTGTGGCGTTGCACGCATGGACTTCACTCCATTATCGGCTCTACTATAAAAGAAATTCCTCTTGACGTGTTTTTTTGGAATGGAGGCAAAAGCTTTGCTTCATCTCATTCATAAAGAAGGAACTACTAACAAAGTTTAACGAGATCCATTACAACTCCACAAATGGAAGCAAAAAGCCTAGTCTCGCTGTATCAAATAACTCAATTTTTTTGCCCCCGCAGTAATCGTCACTGATAAACATGCTGCTAGTGTGTGCGTGAGAGGAGTGGCTGAGTAGGCCAGCTACGTGAGAGGAGCAGCTGAATAGAGCACCGAGAGTACCCACTAGGCCACTATGCAGGTGTACTTTCCCTGCATTGATAGTACAACAATGGTTCTAGAGAACAATAGTACCCTCCACTTCCAACTATAGCTCCTTGGCCCTGAGATTCAAGAGTTCAAAACTGGTGCACTATACTAGACTAGACTAGAAGTACAGTACACCGCACTACTAGTTGAGAAAAAGTAGTACTAGTACTGCTACAATACGAGTACGTACTCCTCCGTCACATAATGTAAGACGTTTTTTGACACTAGTTGGCGTGTACAAAAAATAGCAAAAACATACCCAAAATTTCTTAATCCACGGCAAAAACTACTACCTAGTGCCAAAAATTTCTTACTGGTGCTATTATTTACAGTATAATGCAATCCCATAACGTCCCATAATGCTAGTACTAGTACTAGTAAATAATAGCCTCACCCCTTCGCGAAGGAACGATCTACAGTTGGAAGGGACGAGGCCTTGCAGTTACTACGCTCTTATCTCCTCCTCGCTAGTTCCCCTCCCCCCAAAGAGAAGGCAGTTCATTGCTGCTCCCATGGATTCGCCTGGCGGTTCTCCTCCTCGTCGGGGCTGAGAGACCTTGGATGACGATCCTCTGGGAGAAATCGCACGCTGCTCCGATGTCCTCACCGCCGCAAGACTCGGTGCTTCCTGCACCAACTTTTTCAAGACGGTGCTTAAACAGGCTTGGGAAAAGGCCATGCTTGTTGGTCTTCCATGCGTCCTTGAGGAGAAGGTTCTTCTATGGGACAATCCTTCGAACAGTCCACTGCTCCCTAGCCATGGTTGCATGTTGACTCCGCTTGAGTTGCCGACATTGAGAGGTAGTCGGATTTTGTCCGATGAGCAGGTCAGTAATGGACTTTGATCATCTAGTACTTAGTTATTCCATTTCCATCCCATAATTTCTCTGCTGCCCGCCGTCTTATATATAGGTCTGGGTCGGTGCCAACGAAGATTGTCTTGCATACCTCCGGCCAGATACCACCATCATTTTGCACAACATCCATAGCAGTGCGGCCGTTCCGGTAGACCCCTTCTCCACCATTGGGATCGGTCTTCCGGACTGGCTGGGCTTGAATACGTGTGATGACGCCTACATGAGATTGAAGAAGATAGCAATTGCGGACCCGCCGACAAAGCGACGCGGCTATGATGATTACTATCTCATCGTGGTGTTTCGACATAAGGATTGCCATCAATGCAAGAGGCAGTAACGGCAGAGGCTGGCGCATGTTGGCGGTGGCAGATTTGTACCCCTACATGTTCGAAGACGTCGTGCGCCATCTAGGCCGCATCTTCGCGGTGACAAGCCAGGGGACTTGTTTCATCTGGTTTCCATCCTATGTTACGGGAGATTATAAACGGAATGCACAAACCATCATTTGCATCCCTAACGGTACTCCATTATTTTGCAGGGACCAGTCATCCCCCGATCAAAATAAGATCGCCGATCCTGGATGTGCATTTGCATCCGCGATTCGGTCTAACCTGGAACCTTGTTGCTGACTTTGGCATGTTGGGGTCAACTATCTTAGCAGTCGTTACCCATGGTACCAGTGATGTGCAACATGGTCACACAATCTACCACGATCGGACCGTCACCATCTACCCAGGTATTCCATTTTTAACCCTCTCGCCTTCTCTTTCATTGTTGTACTAGTACTTACTAGTACTAGTAGGAGTACTTTTTACCTTGGAGGACGCGTATAGCTAGCTAGGCCCTTGAAGACTTGAACCCACTAGCTGCCACCATTTTTGTTTTTCCATGTCTTACTATCTCATCCATGTAGCCAAGAGTGGTTGTATATAATAAGCTGGTTATTTTACCTCCTCTATAACGGAGTAGTACTATTTGTTGCATAGTATTACTGACCGCCATATTTGAGCACAACATTATTATGCATGGACCTTGACTATGTACGTCACCATGTGTCTAGATCTGAAGTGCCACGTGTACCAGATGAATGGCACCGAGTTCGACCCCCATGATGCTACGTGGGTGCCGAGGAACACTCTTGGAGAGTACTTGCTTTTCATTGGGGAAAGCTACCCCATTGTGAAGCGGATGCCACCTTCCATGCACGACACGGAAGGCCTGCCGTTCATGAAGCATGGTTGTGTCTTCAGTGCGCACCGCTGGATGAACGACATGCTGCGACACGCTATCCCCGATTTATGCTGCTTCATCTTGGATGAGTCTCCATCGTGTGGAATCGGACTAAAAATCTGCAACAATGATTCCCGTTGCCCACCGCTATGGATCGTGCCATCCATGAAGAACACCTGGGACTGGAACCTAGAGGAGGACATGTAGCCCATCTATAACATGTAAGTGGAGTACGGTAAATTGTGAACGGTAGCGCTGTGAATATATGTAGACTAGTCGTGCACAAATTTATCACATGAATTGGAGATGAACTTGTGTGGCATACTGGCATTTGTACTCTAGAATTTATTACTAGTAAATGTGTTATGTGTATGTGCAACTTGTGTGGTTGTTGCACGGGCTCCAACATGCTCTTTGAGAAAAAAAGGTGGCATAGCTTTGGATGTACGTGACATGGCGGCATCATACAGTAGCATCATTCGCCATAGTTGTAGTACACTCCTACTAGGACGACAACTCCTATAAAACCTTGCACTTGTCTCTTTGCCTCTTCGGGAGGTTCAAAAGTTTGTACTCGTGTTAACCTTGCACTTAGCTCTTCGCCTCTTCGGAAGGTCCAACAATGATGATACTACAGTACAATATGCTTCGGGCAATCTGACACCGATTGAACTGCTGCACGTCCACCGCAAGGGCGAGGGCAAGGGAGAGGGAGAGGGCACTGTAGTCAAGACCCTCTCCTCGTCCTCTGAACCACCGCGCACGTGGGTGAGGGAGAGGCGTAGTAAGCAAGCTTCTCCTTGTTCGGCGAGTTGACGGGACACATCAAAGCAGTACTAGTACTAGTCCATACTGCGTCCTTTTCGGTTAATATGGCTTAATTTGAAATGAGAAAAATACACTGGCGGTCAACGTATGTAACAATCCGCTCTTTACGGTCACTATATATAGTTTTGCGGTGATTACATGATCACTAGCTCATCGTACAACACCGTATTGCACCCTACTGACCGACCACATAGTCGACGTGGCACTTTGTTGACTGGTTAAATTGTCACCTGGTTTCTGGGTCCCACCTGTCAGTTGAAAGAGCAAAGAAATCAGTTAAACAAAACTTTACACAGGCGCGACAGGAGTCCAACCCTTGCAAGCGAACCACCCTAGCTGTGTATGTGAGTGCATGCACGTGTACTCCCTCGGTCTTCCAACAAAGAGTGTACATCGGCTAAAAAACAAAGAGTGTAGTACATCTACACTTCCAATGCATTTAGCCTTTAATCTAAATCGATATCGATTGACTAATGCACCAACTTGTGCTCTAGGTATAGGCTACATGTCTATCCTTAAGTACAACTTGCAATGGCCTTCATTTAATATTCTTCTCTCAATGGTCGCATGCACACATAAGGCTAGCCATAGTGGGGGTAACATAAGTAGTATCATGCGCTTGGGACTCGCACACATGCTTATGTGGCAGGCAATTAAAGAAGAGAGAGATGGTTATAGTAACATAGGTAGATACCATAACATAACAAATGTGATGCTACTATGTGTCATAGATGCCAATAAATGAGACCACCTATGATACTAATATATAATACAATGCACTATAGAGGTGGTAACATAGACTAGTAACATATGCATGCTACTAGTCTAAGTTACTCCCCACTATGAGCAGCCTAAGTCTGCTACTTTTGGGCATTAATTATGCCCTGGTTAATGTGTAAATCTCTAAATGTACATTCTTTCATGGACGTAGGGAGTAGGTTGAGCACTTGAGCGTGAGTGTGTGTGTTGCGTCGTGTGCTGTGTGCCGCATGGGTGCGTGAGTGTTGCGTGCGTCCATGTGTACGTGTGAGTGTTGCATGTTGCATGCATGCATGCATGCATGCATGGTGCTTACTCCCTCCCATTGACATGTTCATATTTCAAGCTTCCTATGTTCCCTCCGTATGGTGACACTCCCTCTGTTCCCAAATACAGAGTAAAAGTCTCCCTCTGTTCCCAAATACGGAGTAAAAGCCTCCCTCTATTCCCAAATACGGAGTATTTGTCTTTCTAGAGATTTCAACAAGTGACTACGTACGGAGCAAAATGAGTGAAGTGAGCGTAGAGGCATAGGGATATTGTAGAAAGGAAGTCTTCGCGATCCATTATTCCCCATCTCGGTCAGAGAGAACTATTCAACTAGCCTTTGCAGTGAAGTGACAATACACGCTGCAGTAGATGGGACACTTAATTAATAAGCTGAACCAACGTGTTGGTGTTACTAAATCAGCCTTACACAGTACTGCCATCATGTTTGCCAGTGGAGCATGCTTCCGCAAATATGCCTACACACCTCTATCCACCATTAACTGACATATGGGCCCTCTTGTGGTAGACCCACATGTCATCGGTGTAACTATTTACACTCCGAAGGATGGTATATCCTGGTAGTAGTACTAGTACAATTGAGATTTAATGCACTTTCTTCCCCGTCTTCCAGTCTTCTTCCTCCTCTCTTCCCCATCGTCGGCCGCACACAATTTATCCCCGCTCACTGCTCGCATGCCCGCGCCATCTTCCTTGGTAGCTCGCGCGTACCATATCCCCCCGCTCACTGCTCGGCCACATGAGGAGAAGCTTCTTTGCTTGCCCGCCCGAATCCACTTTCTCGCTGGCTCGCAGGCACCGAAAACCCCAATGGCAAAACCGACTGACATGCAGAGCCGCGATTGGAATTCCCTCCCCGATGTTCTCTTGGAGTAGATCTGTAATCGTATGGACCTACTCAGCACCGTCCGTCTGGCCACATGCTCGGTGTCTTTGTACCGTCTACTCGTCTGCAACTGGCGGCTCTTTTTAAGACACTATGCTTGCTGATGCCCGATCCTCGCAGTTGGCCCAGACACCGACTTGACGATCCTATGGAGGTTGCCGTGGTGCCCCTCGACATGCTACCACTACCCGTCCACCTGTCCTTCATGCGCGGCCACTACTGGGAGGGCATGAAGGCCAACTGGATCGTCCTCATCCACCAATCCGGTAGTCCGTGGCATCTCGTGGATATCTACACCTAGCGAGAGATCACCCTTCCATCGTTGGATACCGCTGCCATCGAGCCTCGCGGCCCGCCGGACACTCCTGCCTACTACGCACGAGACGTGTCAAGCTTTTGGCTCGACCTCTGTTTGCTGAAAGTTGTAATCTGTGAAGTGCCCACACCATCAGAAGACTACATGGATTACAAGCTCATTGCCTTGTTCGACATGGGATTAGTCTATCTGGAATCCAGTTGCCATACATGGTTATGGCTCATCATCAATCCTATTGAGGCAACATTTCTGTCTGATGCTATAGTGCACGATGGCATCGTTTATGCGGTCGACGCACAGATTGGCTGCCTATACTGGTGGAATCTATCATCGTGTAATTGTTCTATCTCATCTCATCTTTACCTTATGAATACGATTGCCTGTTCATTGTTACAAATTTAGAATAGATAGTATGTCTATAACCACATCATTGATATATGTTCCTCTCATTTCCTAGATTTGTATGACCACACATGTTATTGTTAGAGTTGATATGAGAACAATTGGCATCTAATGATTGTTAGAATAGATATTATGAGCATAACATCATGATTGCTATATGTTACTCTCATTTCCAAGATTTTTATAACAACACATGTTATTGCTTAGAGTTGATATGAGAACAGTAGTAGTAAGTGCTATGGTAGAGTATGAGTAGGCTCTGTCATAGCTGTTTTCCTCTCATTGTTACATGATGTTTGAACCATGACATATTGCTAAAATATGAAAGCCATTGGCTTATTTTTTAACTTGGGGTATGATTATGACCACGACATTGCAATTCTTTGTCTATGATATGTGTCACTATTATAATAATCTTAATTCCACACATACTCTGAACATGATTGTTTATTTTTATCCTTTTGGTCTACAATTTGAATTGTCGCAGCAGACGCAAATGCGCTGGCCTTCATGATTCAAGGACCTGGAATCATACCAGCCGATGGGTGGTGGTTTATCGCTCGTTCAGCTGACGGTGGTCATTTGATGCTCATTCACACATACCAAATTGACCAAACCATTACATAAAACCACATGCAGTACAGTGTGTGGGGGCGTTCATGACATTGATGGCTATGGCTGCTTCATGTTCGAGGAAGATCCCAGCTCCATTGGGCCAGGTGTATTCAACTGGAGGCGGGTTTACAGCCTCGACAACCACTCCATGTTCCTCGGGCTCAATTATCCGATCATCCAACCAATCATTGATCATATCACCGGCGATGATTACGTGCTATGAAACTTCCATTCGCCAGGGGGGCTGTGTTTACACATCATACCATGGGTTTCATGAATCACCATATCCAGAGATTCGTCGACACAGCTTGTTGCCAGATAATCTTCAATGTGTGAAAGGCATCAAGCTTCCATGCGATGGATGGCTTTTGCAAACCCGACCTGCGGCGATGTGGTTCATGCCAATAGCAAATATGCACAACTTGATTCATACTGATATCTAGACTGAGCCATGTATTCTGCTGCTGTAGCACGACCCTCTTTTGCTGTATATTGTGTACAGTTGTTAGTTTGAAGCACTCCTCTGGTTTGAAGGATAGATACCTTCCTGGGATCAAGTGCATCCTAACTCACCTGCGTAGGATGTACTGATAATGATGATGGAGATGCTATATATGTATATCAATTAGGCTTCAAGTGCGTACTTGTTAGTTAAACCTATGGTTAAAATGTTACACTAAATATGACTAGTAAGTAGTACAGTAGCAGTAGTAGTATACGTCGGTCAAATTATTCATCATGTCCACACATTGAATTGACGTGACAACACGCTGCGCGTGAGGTGACACAAGAATTCCGGCGACGTGTTCGGGTATTCTGGACTTTAGATTTGGAGTACCACTTATCTGTCTAAATCTTTCATCATTCACTTAAAACAGTCGATTGATCATACATTGAGTACCATATAACTGGAATTAACCGATGTAAGTCGAAGAAGGATTGGCCGGTGCTGCCGGCTGGCGTCAAGTTCGATCCCACAGATCAAGAGCTAATCGAGCACCTTGAGGCCAAAGTGAGTGCTGACAGCGCGAGATATCACCCTCTCATCGATTTATTCATACCAACCATCGATAGCGAGCACGACATATGCTACACCCATCCTGAGAAACTTCCATGTAAGACACCGATCGACCGTCTACTTGCACAAACATATTCCTTTGTTTATAGCTCTATTTTTCTTTTTAGACGTAGACCTGGTGAAGCAACTACAATTTGACAGTTAATAAAAAGTGAAACAAGTGACTGCAACATGCCAAAGATGTCATGAAAATGCCAACTACGTACACTAAAACCTGTATTCGACAATACTGCAGGTATCACACTGAGTGGCCTAAGCAAGCATTTCTTCCAGCGCAATTCCAGGGCGTTCAAAAGGGGCACGTGGACGCGTCGCAAGATATAGTCAGAGTGCGGCATGCACGCGATGTGGCACAAGACCGACAATACCTTGCCGGTGATGGTCAACGGCCGGCAGACGGGCAGCAAAAAGGTTCTGGTGCTGCACACCAACAAGAACTTCGACCAGCAGAGGACCAACTGGGTGATGCACCAGTACCACCTCGGGGACCTGGAGCAAGAGAAGGAGCGGGAGCTGGTCCTCTGCAAGATTTTCTACCAGACAAACACTAGGGCAAGGAGTAAAAAGATTATAAGTTAGTTTGGTATTGGTACTTGTACTACCTTGTCGTCCGCAAGTTGGTATTGTTGTTCACGATCTTTTGGTATGAACTTGCATTTGCTTCAAACCATCATGCCGAGGGTCGACGTGGATATAAAGCCAAATCATTTGTTTCGAAACGAATTTTCAGGCACCTGATTTTTATTTGATGGGTAGCATAAGCACCCGCCGTTCGAATTCCCAGTTCTCCAAATTTTTCGAAACAAGTGCATGCACTTATTATCACGACGAAAAAACAATATCCCTGCTGCATCCCAGTTATCAATCTGTACTTACAGAATTCTCTCTTTTATTGAGCATGTATATTGTTTTTTTAGGTCGAGCAAGTTTCAACTGGGTTGTAGACTGCCCAGACTTGGTTTTATTTTTAACAGGCCCAGCCCATGATGACAACGGGGCACAAAGATCCAGCAGGTATCTACTGCCCCCCTCAAAAAAATCTACTGGCCTCTGGCCCGCCAGCGTTAGTTATATTTTGTCTTACAACATCCGCATGCAGTTTTTTTACTGAATCAAACACTCAGCCCAGTTCTATTTTCCTCTTGAAACGCATGTCCTACATCCGTTTTCTAATCTCTACCTATAGTTTTACTAGTTCATATACATGTATAATCATATTGAAAATACATAAAATTCCCTTTTCTTATTTAAATCCTTAATTTTGTTGTTGTTTTCCCTCCCAACGCTGATTTTTTTACCACTGGTTTTCCCTTAAACCAACTCAATTGTCCCACGTCTTATTTGCTTACAAAAACAAAAAGATTTTTTTGGAAAATCAACAAGTTCTTAAAAAAATGTTTATCATTTCGGGATTACAACAATTTGGACTCCACCAAAATATGCAAAATAAGGTTGAACTTTTTGACCGTGGTCCTGGGCAGAAAATGGGCTGTAATAAATTACCTAAGAATTAGCAAATGGGTTGCAAATTATTAAAAAATAGCAAATGGGCTCTATGTTGTCTGCCACAGATTTGGAGGCTGACTTGTGGGCCTACTAAGTTCATGCATACATAAGGTTTCTCAAAAAAGAAACTTAGTCAACAATTGACTCTACCAGCGTCAGACTGTTAGATGTCAATCTAACGGCAATCATGCTTCTTTAGTCTGTGATCTTCCTGCCCCAGCCACCCGAACCAGCGCCGTCGGAACCGCCTACTCCCGCCTCCCATGGCCGGCTGTGCTACCGTGCAGGCCTCACAACTCCATCATACTCGCATCCCTGGCCTGTCTATCCCTCTACTCACCCACACCTCCTATTATTTTCCGGTGACGGCAGCCGAACCAGTCAACCCTCGTACTCTCCACCGCGTGGGTAGCCACTACCGTGTCTTCCACGGCTCCATGTCGTTCCCTTTGTAGGCCTCACCGTCATCCACCACCCTGGTGCTCTCGGCGCGGCGTGGTCAACATGGTCCACGAACAACATCCATCGGAAGTGGACTGTACATGGAGAGGCTGACAGCTGGGTCCATGGCTGCACACAAGGAAATGCCTCCTTATTACACGCAAAATAATGATTCCTCCACCTGACATCTGGGACCCGTCGGAAGGGCCTCTGTATTTCGTGAAAATTTTTTCCCCCGCTGACAGGTCGGACCCACCAACTATATCTTCGCACGCAAGGAAGTGCCTTCTTATTGCGCACAAAAAAATGAATACCCCCTGCCAGCTGGGACCCACCATAGTGGGGGGCTGACTTGTGGGCCTACTAAGTTGACGGGGACGGAGGGCTTTGTCAACTTAGTCAATATATGAACGATTCTAGCTCCAGTGACCGTATGATGTCCATCCAACGGCCGTAGTGCTTCTTCAACCTCTGGTCTTCTTGCTCCAGCCGCCCAAAGCAGCGCCGGTCATGCCGCCTGCTCCTGCCTCCCGTAGCCAGCTGTGCTGCCACGGAGGCCTCACTGCCCCCTACTACTCCCACCGCTGGCCAGGCCATCCCTCTACTCACCCACACCCCATGTTATTCTGCGGCGACAGCCTCACACCACAGCCGAACCAGTGAACCCTCGTACTCCTCTTTGTGCAGGCTTCCACTACCGCGTCTTCCCCAGCTCCGTGTCGTCCCCTTCCTAGGCCTCGCCGTCGTCCACCGCCCTGGTGCTCTCGGCGCGGCGTGGTCAACATGGTCAAGGAACGACTTCCATTGGAAGAGTACTGTACGTGGAGAGACTGACAGCTGGGTCCATGGCGGCTGCAAGGAAGTGCCTCCTTATTACGCACAAAATAATTATTCCTCCACCTGACAGCAGGGACCCATCGGACGGGTCATCGTATTTCATGAAAAAACCTTTTCCTCTGACTGCTGGGACCCACCAGCTACATCTTCGCACGCAAGGAAGTGCGTCCGGGCAAAAAAAACGATTCGCCCCCCTGACTGGTGGGACTCACCAGCTACATCTTCGCACGCAAGGAAGTGCGTGATAGTCGAGACCCACTTGGTCGAAGCATACGTAGCATTGTCATTCTGGTCGCGAACGTGTACATACATACTGGTGGATGTAGAGGCGCGCACGTGTCATAGTAGAGGCGCGCACGTAGCATGTACACGTACTATGTACAACGACCAGGGTGCAAGAAAGTAAATACGACCACGTACGTACATATGGGCGGGGTCTCTAACGCCTACTCGCGCATACGTATGGCCAGGGCTCATGTACATGGCTGGGTCAGAACGGAGAAACAACGTCGTCGTCGTGTTCATGGGGAGCCAACCGGCTGGGTCAGAACGGAATGCGTCATTGTGTTCATTGGGAGGGCTTGGATGGAACAGGCGATGGAAACGAGGCGTGGCGTACCGCAGAACAAAGGAAACGGCCTTGTGTTCGACCGGGCACATTCGAAACAGGATCCTGTTCATCGGGAGGGGTCTGGCGTACCGCAAAATGGAGGAACGGACTTGTGTTGGACCTCCTACGGTCGAAACGGGATCCTGTTGATCGGGAGGGGTGTGGCGTACCGCAAAACGGAGGAAACAGACTTGTGTTGGAGCGCTATAGTCGAAACGGGGGTCCTGTTCATCGGGAGGTGTGTGGCGTACCGCAAAACAGGACTCCACGGGATACTGTTCATCTCCACCGTCGACCTCCTCCAGCCTCCATGGTCTACCGTTCATCCACCATCGACCTCCTCCAGCCTCCACCTGTGACTGTTCATCCACAGGCTCCTGTTCATCCAGCCTCCACCGCGCGCTACTCCACCGACTACTGTTCAACCAGCCCTCTCCACGGGCTCCTGTTCAACCACCACTTCATGGGCTACTGTTCATCCACCCCTCCACTGTCTACTGTTCATCCAGCCCTCCACGGGGTCGTCCTGTTCATCCAACCCTCCACGGGGTCCTGTTCATCCAGCCCCAACCGGCTCGATCGATCGGGGTCCTGTTCATCCAGAGCCAACACCACGGGGTCCTGTTCATCCACCCCCACCGCTCACTGTTCATCCAAACCCCCCGCAATGCTCACTGTTCATCCAGAGGCAGCATCGATCGGCTTTAGTTAGCAATAGTAGTGAAGGAATCACTCGATCAGGTTCAGTTTACAGCCATCGATCGATCGCTCGGGTTTAGTAACGCGTAGCCTGCAGTGCAATCGCTCGGGTTCAGTTTAGGTGAACGCCTCGCTCGGGTTCAGTTACAGCCCAACGCCTCGCACCCACGCGCGTACGTGTACGAGAGAAACGCGCATCGCTCGGCCCCGACCACCCACCGTAACCGGGAACACCCCGATATTTTCCTCGCCCTTGCTTCTACCATGGTTTTTCCGTCATGGACGTCCCAAAGAATGTCATGCAACTGCGTCTCCAGCCCGCCCATGACGAAAAGCCCATTTTCTGTCATGATTTTTTGTCATAGAAGTAGGAGCCCACCACATCTATGATGATACCGGATTTTGTCACAATTATCGTCATAGAAGTGTCATAAGTGTGACCGATTTTTTTTCCGTTCGGCCCAAAATGTCACGGATGTGTCTTTTTTTGTAGTGGTAGTGAGTCCTTTGAGAGGAGTGTTTGATGGCTGGGACATGCTAGCCTTAAAAGGATCTCCTGTGACAACCATCTGGTAAGTAGGGCTCTTGACAAACCTGCATGAAAAGAAAAAGGAAGTGAGGGTATGTGGTTCATTTATGGTCAAGCAGCGCAATGGACCTATTCTGCAGCGTGCCTCCAGCGTCGCGCATGGTATTTTTAGTTCGTAATTATGTACGCGTGGTACCTAAACAGCGACCTGGTGGGGAAAACGGCGGAGGCCGAGCTGCTAATCAATGTCCGAATCCGCTGATCTATGCGCGGACCGGACTCGTTTGGATACGTCATTGGCTTTATTGGCTTGTGAACTACTCTGCTTGATAAGGCCACTATACACTTCGGCTACAAGGGCAGCGGTGTGTTCTTCAGTATGGAGTGAGCGCTCCATATTACCATTGACTGTAATAACGCCACGAGGTCCGGGCATTTTGAGCTTCAAGTATGCATAATGCGGGACTGCATTAAAGCGGGCGAAGGCAGTTCGTCCGAGCAGTGCATGGTAACCACTACGGAAAGGGATGATGTCGGTGGGAAACGACACCTATGGGATCACGAGGATCCCTTCTGCGGTTGCGGGGCACGGGATCGTGAGAAGAGCAGGATTAGTAACTAGCACAAGGATCGTTTACCCAGGTTCGAGCCACGAGGAACACGTAAAACCCTAGTCCTTCTTTTGTGGATGTATTGAGTGTTCTTGAGCTCTTGAACTAGCTATGGTGGCTGCGTGGTTCAAAAGAGCTGAATCCCCCTCCAGTATGCCATGGGCCTCCTTTTATAGTCGAAAGGGGCTGCCACAGTGGCACACAAGAGGTGGAAAGGCCTACAGTGCTACGAGCTTATCACTCGTATTACAGGACAAGGCACATTTAATGCGTAGCTTAGGTGTCCTCTTGCTTTATCGGGGACGGGAGTGAGGCCTGTCACGTCCGTCGCCGCTCCCCCTCGCTTCGACACGCGCCCTGGCTAGCGATGCATGCGGTGCCATGTAGGCAGACAAGCAGTTGAGGTTGCGCGGTGGTGGAGCCATCATGAAGATCCGCATGCCGCCACACAGGCGCGTGCTGAGTTGGCCTGGAAGCTGCATGTTGCCACGCAGGTGCCTGCCCAGCTGGTTGGGCTAGCAGCTTCATGTGAACGGCGGTGGATACTTTGTTGGTGCGGGCCTGGCAGTGGCCCCGCTGACGCCCTTGGCAAGGGTCTTGCTGGGTGGCCCGACAAAGGTCTTGTCGTGGCATGCTGTTGTCCCCGGCAAGGACCTTATCGGGGGTCTTGTGGGTTTCCTCGGCAAGGATCTTGTCAAGGATCGTTGCCTTCCAATCCTCATTTGATCTCATATATTCTTTGTCTTCACAAAGATCTACATGCCACCATGGAGGTGCCTCCCGAGCCCTTGCCCAACGTGGTTGATGGTGTTGGAGACCGTGGGTTCGAGGGTGGCTCACTCCACTGGTGTGAGCGAGCTACCCCGGCAAGGGGCTTGCCGGGGCTGCCCCGGCAAGGGTCTTGCCGGGGAAACCTGCTTCGTCCATCTGCTCTCTGTAGTCTCGGTCTTTGGTGTTGCGCTGATTGCTTTTGTGGTTTCGACTCGTCCCTTTTGCCCTGCTAAGTGTGGCTTTGGCCTGTGGCTCTAACTACCCGCACACAAGTAAGGGGTACAAAGGAGTGCCCCTACTTTAGTACACCGACAGGAGCCCCCGGGACTGGGTCACACATAGGCGCAATGCGTTGTTGGGCTAGGCCCAAAGCAGTGCGCAGGCAAACAAGGCGGTTTTCACTGCGGTAAAAACTTTTCGTCCGCTGTGCTTCCCCACGACCCGTGTTGAATGCGTGAAGTGGGGGTCGCGCATGTGTGCGTGACCTAAGCACGCTGGCGTCATCTTGTGGCGGACAGTAAAGAGGCGGCTTGCGTGTCTCCTCGAGGCCGCAGGGCCACTGCTCATTTACTGCCCTTACTTGGGAACCGTCGCTCCACGCGTCCCATTGCGCCCGTCTCTTGCGCCACGTTTACTGCATGCATGAGACAGAGCGAATGACAGGTGCACGGGATACGGGAAGGGTCGATTCCCACGCGCCTTCAATTGAGCGGGGAGGGCGGTCGAGGGCCCCACCCGTTGTCACTTCAATGGGCCGGATTAGCCAAAAAGGGTGGCCAAGCCCCGCCCCCGCCCCTTTATAAAGAGGGGAATGGGAGGAAAGGTGCCTCTCAATCCTTCGTCATCTGCTTCTCCCCATTCCTGCTTCCTCCTTCCTTCTGCCATGGCGAGGGGGCGTGGCGATGCTTCATCGGTGGCGGCGAGGGTCTCGGCTATACAACGCATCGCTCCTCCCCAAGAGCTCGTGGCGGCAGAGCCAGCCGTTAGAGGAAGGGGAGGGGGCGAGGTCGTGGCCGTCACGGCGCCCGGAGAAGAGGAGGACGGGGCGGTGCATCAGCCTTGCCTCTGCCAGCGGGCCCTCCCCCGGTGGAGGGCCACGTCGGGGACAAACCCTACGAGTTCTTCCTCAGGCTGCGCCAGCCATCGCGCCGTCATGTTCGCCTCCCGACTCCATTTGCACGGGAGATGGAGCTGGACCCGCCGCAGGCATTGCGGCTGCATATGAGGGGCTGCGGGAACAGTGGCACATGGGCCGACGTCGAGTTCCCCGCCCCTCATGTCATGTACCTTCGCCGAGGGTGGAAGACTTTTGCCCGCATCCACAGCCTGACGGAGGGGCTCACTCTCCATTTCAAGTCAATGGAGAGCGGCCTCCTCTCCATCAAGGTCTTTGGGCACTCCAGGACTCGCGTAAGGTGCTGCGTGGAGAGCTCCTCTGACGACGGAAACTCTTCCTCAAGCGAGAGTGACGAGGAGTAAAGTGGGGCAGATGACGGGGATGAGTCCGACTAGGCGTCGGACGCCCTGCGCCTGGGCGGGTGCGGCAGCAGCAGCATCTGCACCTGGCCGCTCCTTGCTACGTCTGGAGCTAGCGTTGGTTTTCCCCGAAGAGGAGAGGGTGATGCAACAAGTGTAGCGTAAGTATTTCCCTTAGTTTTGAGAACCAAGTTATCAATCCAGTAGGAGGCTCCTCAAAAGTCCCACGCACCTACACAAACAAACTGAGAACTCGCAACCAATGCAATAAAGGGGTTGTCAATCCCTTCACGGCCGCTCACGAAAAGTGAGATCTGATAGAGAGATAATAATATGTTTGGTATTTTATAATATAGATGCAAAAAGTAAAGATGCAAATAAAAGTAGATTGAAAGCAAATATGATAAGAGATAGACCCCGGGGCCATAGGTTTCACTAGAGGCTTCTCTCGAGATAGCATAAGTATTACGGTGGGTGAACAAATTACTGTCGAGCAACTGATAGAAAAGCGCATAGTTATGAGATTATCTAGGCATGATCATGTATATAGGCATCACGTCCATAACAAGTAGACCGACTCCTGCCTGCATCTACTACTATTACTCCACACATCGACCGACTCCTGCCTGCATCTAGAGTATTAAGTTCATAAGAACAAAGTAACGCTTTAAGCAAGATGACATGATGTAGAGGGATAAACACATGCAATATGATATAAACCCCATCTTGTTATCCTCAATGGCAACAATATAATACGTGTCTTGCAACCCGTTCTGTCACTGGGTAAGATCACCGTAAGATTGAACCCAAAGCTAAACACTTCTCCCATGGCAAGAAAGATCAATCTAGTAGGCCAAACCAAACTGATAATTCGAAGAGACTTGCAAAGATAACTCAATCATACATAAAAGAATTCAGAGAAGATTCAAATATTATTCATAGATAAACTTGATCATAAACCCACAATTCATCGGATCTCGACAAACACACCGCAAAAAGAGATTACATCGAATAGATCTCCACAAGAGAGGGGGAGAACATTGTATTGAGATCCAAAAAGAGAGAAGAAGACATCTAGCTAATAACTATGGACCCATAGGTCTGTGGTAAACTACTCACAACTCATTGGAGATGCTATGGTGTTGATGTAGAAGCCCCCCGTGGTCGATTCCCCCTCCGGCAGAGTGTCGGCGGAGGCTCCAAGATGGAATCTTGCGGATATAGAAGGTTACGGCGGTGTAAATTGTGTTCCGTGGTGCTCCTGGATGTTTTCGGGGTCCGTTGGTATATATAGGAGGAAGAAGTACGTCGGTGGCCGCCCGAGGGGCCCACGAGACACGGGGCACGCCCTATAGGGGGGGTGCCCTCCTATCTCCTGGGGCCCTCGGGTGCTTCTTGACTTGCACTCCAAGCCCTCCGGATCAGATTTGTTCCAAAAATCACGCTCCCGAAGGTTTCATTCCGTTTGGACTCCGTTTGATATTCCTTTTCTTCGAAATACTGAAATAGGCAAAAAAACAGCAATATGGGCTAGGCCTCCAGTTAATAGGTTAGTCCCAAAAATGATATAAATGTGTAGAATAAAGCCCATAAACATCCAAAAGGGGTAATATAATAGAATGGAACAATAAAAAATTATAGATACATTGGAGACGTATCAAGCATCCCCAAGCTTAATTCGTGCTCGTCCTCGAGTAGGTAAATGATAAAAAGAGAAATTTTGATGTGGAATGCTTCCTAGCATAATTCATAATGTAATTTTCTTTCATTATGGCATGAATGTTCAGATCCAAATGAATACAAAACAAAAGTTCAGATTGACATAAGAAATAGTAATACTTCAAGCATACTAATCAAAGTAATCATGTCTTCTCAAAATAACATGGCTAAAGAAAGTTATCCCTACAAAATCATATAGTCTGTCTGTTGCTCTATCTTCATCACACAAAGTATTTAATCATGCACAACCCCGATGACAAGCCAAGCAATTGTTTCATACTTTAATAATCTCAAACTCTTTCAACTTTCACGCAATACATGAGCGTGAGCCATGGACATAGCACTATATGTGGAATAGAATGGTGGTTGTGGAGAAGACAAAAAGGAGAAGATAGTCTCACATCAACTAGGCGTATCAACGGACTATGGAGATGCCCATTAATAGATATCAATGTGAGTGAGTAGGGATTGCCATGCAACGGATGCACTAGAGCTATAAATATATGAAAGCTCAACAAAAGAAACTAAGTGGGTGTGCATCCAACTCGCTTGCTCACGAAGACCTAGGGAACTTATGCGGAAGCCCATCATTGGAATATACAAGCCAAGTTCTATAATGAAAAATTCCCACTAGTATACGAAAGTAACAACATATGAGGCTCTCTATCATGAAGATCATGGTGCTATTTGAAACACAAGTGTGGAAAAAGAGATAGTAGCATTGTCCCTTCTCTCTTTTTCTCTCATTATTTTTTCTTTTTCTTTGGCCTTTCTTTTTTTCTTTTTGGCCTTTCTTTTTTTTTCTTTTTCTCCTTTTCTTCTTTTGTAAAGTCCGAAGTCTCATCCCGACTTGTGGGGGAATCATAGTCTTCATCATCCTTTCCTCACGAGGACAATGCTCTAATAATGAAGATCATCACACTTTTATGGATTTACAACTCAAAGCTAGAACAAGATATGACTCTATATGAATGCCTGCGGCGGTGTATCGGGATATGCAATGACTCAAGAGCGACATGTATGAAAATTATGAAGGTGGCCTTGCCACAAATACGATGTCAACTACATGATCATGCAAAAAGCAATATGACAAAAGTAATGTGTGTCATATGAACGGAATGGTGGAAAGTTGCATGGCAATATATCTCGGAATGGCTATGGAAATGCCATAATAGGTAGGTATGGTGGCTGTTTTGAGGAAGGAGTATGGTGGGTGTATGGTACCGGCGAAAATTGCACGATACAAGAGAGGCTAGCAATGGTGGAAGGGTGAAAGAGTGCGTATAATCCATGGACTCAACATTAATCAAAAGAACTCATATACTTATTGCAAAAATTTAGAAGTCATCAAAAATCAAAGCACTACGCGCATGCTCCTAGGGGGATAGATTGTAGGAGAAGACCGTCGCTCGTCCCCGACCGCCACTCATAAGGAAGACAATCAATAAATAAAGTTGTGCTCCAACTTCATCACAAAGCGGTTCACCATACGTGCATGCTACGGGAATCACAAACTTCAACACAAGCATTCTTTAAATTCATAATCACCCAACTAGCATAACTTTAATATCACTACCTCCATATCTCAAAACAATTATCAAGTATCAAGTTGATCATAGCATCCAATTCACTTCCTATGATAGTTTTTATTATACCCAACTTGGATGCTCGTCATTCTAGGACCAACTTTATCACAATAGCAAATACCATGCTATTCTAAAAGACTCTCAAAATAATATAAGTGAAGCATGAGAGACTAGCAATTTCTTCAAAATTATTCCACCGTCGTGCTCTAAGAGATATAAGTGAAGCACTAGAGAAAAATCTATCAAGCTCAAAAGATATAAGTGAATCACATAGAGTATTCTAGCAAATTCTAATCAAATAGGCTTCTACCAAAAGGTGTGTAGAGCAAGGATGATTGTGGTAAACTAAAATGCAAAGACTAATATAATACACGACGCTCCAAGCAAAACACATATCATGTGGCGAATAAAAATATAGCTCTAAGTAAAGTTACCAATGAACCAAGACGAAAGAGGGGATGCTTTCCCGGGGCATCCCCAAGCTTAGGCTTTTGGCTACTCTTGAATATCTTGCGGTGCCATGGGCATCCCCAAGCTTAGGCTCTTGCCACCTGTCGGTGTCAAAACCGGCGGATCTCGGGTAGGGGGTCCCGAACTGTGCGTCTAGGCGGATGGTAACAGGAGACAAGGGACACGATGTTTTACCCAGGTTCGGGCCCTCTTGATGGTGGTAAAACCCTACGTCCTGCTTGATTGATATTGATGATGTGGGTATTACAAGAGTAGATCTACCACGAGATCAAGGAGGCTAAACCCTAGAAGCTAGCCTATGGTATGATTGTTGTTCGTCCTATGGACTAAAACCATCCGGTTTATATAGACACCGAAGAGGGCTAGGGTTACACAGAGTCGGTTACAATGGTAGGAGATCTACATATCCGTATCGCCAAGCTTGCCTTCCACGCCAAGGAAAGTCCCATCCGGACACGGGACGAAGTCTTCAATCTTGTATCTTCATAGTCTTGGAGTCCGGCCGATGATGATTGTTCGGCTATCCGGACACCCCCTAGTCCAGGACTCCCTCAGTAGCCCCTGAACCAGGCTTCAATGACGACGAGTCCGGCGCGCATATTGTCTTCGGCATTGCAAGGCGGGTTCCTCCTCCGAATAATTTATAGAAGATTGTGAACACCAGGATAGTGTCCGGCTCTACAAAATAAATTCCACATACCACCGTAGAGAGAATAATATTTTCACAAGTCCAATCTGCTGACATATTTTGTGGCGTGACGTCACGCCACGGCCAAGCCTTTTACTCGAATCGTTTTTATTTTTCCACCTCAGTGCGTTTAGCAAAGCGGTTTCCTTGGCACGTCTTGTCGAAGCAGAGATCGTGTTCCCCTTATTCCGGGATTCCCTTCAATACGGACGTGGGTAACCCAACCACGCCATTGATTAAGGCGCTTGGGAGATAAGCGAGTTTTACCAGGCCGGTGGGGACGCATAGTTTCGTCCGCCCATATAAGGGGATAAAGATCCACCTTTTTACCTACGCCTTCTTCCTCCTTTGCTTATCCATCTCCGCGCACTCGAGCTCCAGCGCCCAAGTCCGCACATCTCACCTCGACCTTCTCCAGCCATGTCCGGAGCGGGAGGCAAGTGGATGGCCTCCTCTGTTACGGAGGGGCACATCAAGAAGCTGTGCGACGCCGGATATCTATCCAACGACATCGCGCACCGGCTCCCCGACGAGGGGCAGCTCATCCCCACCGTCGGGCCCCATGAGAGGGTGGTATTCCTTCCCCATTTCCTCCGCGGACTGGGCTTCCCGCTCCACCCCTTCGTCTGGGGGCTCATGTTCTACTATGGCCTGGATTTCCATGAGCTGGCCCCGAATTTCATCCTCAACATCTCGGCGTTTATCGTCGTGTGCGAGGCCTTCCTCTGCATCCAGCCCCACTCCGGCTTGTGGCTCAAGACCTTCAGTGTCAAGCCGAAGGTTGTGAAGGGCAACCAAGCGGAGTGTGGAGGCGCCATGGTGGGCAAGATGCCCAACGTTACTTGGCTCGAGGGTACCTTCCTGGAAACCATTAAGGGGTGGCAATCGGGGTGGTTCTACATCACCGAGCCGCGTGACCCTGAATGGGCAGCGGCCCCCAAATTCAGATCTGGCATCCCCATATGGCTCACCTCCTGGAAAGAGAGTGGCCTGACATGGGGTGATTCGGAGGAGCTCACCGGACTCCAAGCCTGCGTCCAAAAGCTAGTGAACAAAAAGCTCAAGCTTGTCAATGTAGTCCAGGTCATGCTCATCCGCCGGATTCTCCCGTGCCAGCAACGGGACTTAAATATGTGGGAGTTTGATCCGGCAAAGCACTAGACCTTGAGCAGGCTCTTCGACACTACGTACGAAGAGGCCTAGAGGGTGCTGTTCAAGGGCGCCGAGGCTCCCGCATCCGCTACCGGAGATCGCGGATTCCGCTCGCAGCGTGAGGCTGACGAGGTAAACTATTTTACCCTTTACGGGACACTTGTTTTCCATAGTTTGACTCTATGCGGGATCTAAACTCCCTCTCCTTTGACAGGACTGGCTGAAGAAGGCCGAGCGGACTAATTGTCCGGCCCCTTTGCCAGAAGACCCAGCGGACGCCCGCTTAACGGGGCTGCTGGTTCCGGCACCCCACGTGGTGCCGGAGAAGAAGGCCAAGAAGAAGGCCACGGACACTCGAAAGAGTTCCCGTTTTCAAGTGTCATCGGACTCCTCGTCCGATGACTCCAAGGCGGACTCCTCCCACGAAGGCGAGGAGGAGAAGAAAGAGGCATCTCCCCCAGCGGGGGGAGGGAAGAAAAGGAAGGCCTCCCCAACAAGGGAGGCTGAAGGTTCCAAGAAGGGAAGGACTCTTCCCCCGGACTGTTCTGCCAACACCAGCGACGACGACGAGGATTGGCCTTCAAGGGCCAAGCCCCTGGAGAGATCGTAAGTATCCAGACTCCCAAATAACTTCATGATTTTTCTTTTCGCCACATGTTGTCTTTCTAATGCCGCATGCAATCCTACAGTCCGCCCAAAGATGATCTTCCCGCTTCGTCGAGCGGGTCCTTGGGTGCGTCGGATATGGATTCCCTTCCGACCACCTCCACCCCCCGTGATGTGTATGATGCCGAGGTGGGACCCCCGGAAGGGACCCGCCAGGAGGAGGAGGCCCCGGAGGTGCCGCAGGGCAACCTCCCGGATTTTGCACCGGACTCCGTACCGGAACCTGCAGTGGTTCCGGAGTCCAGCGGGCAGCCCCTTCGTAAGAAGGGCAAGACCGTGACGCCGGCGGCCTCCGTCCAACTGGAGGCGCCGGATAGCTTGCTAGAGGCGCTCAACGGCGCTTCCATCAAAGAGGAACACCGCACCGTCATGAGTGCGGTGATTCAGAAGGTTCAGCTCACCAAAAGCGGGCTGACCGAAGCCTGCAGCAGCCTTCTAACAGGCTTTGAGGTACGAATTTTAATATATGTAAAATAGTACCACATAGACAGTAGCCCCTGATGCTTGGTTCGGTGTTCGGAAAGAAAAGCCGGACTGAGGATCTAAAAAGATATACGCAGGAGTCATGAAAATATGTCAATATGGGATTGCAGGCTGCGCTGCCGACCTCTGCCGCACTGACTGCGGAGGTCAATGCTTTGAAGCAAAGCCTTGAGCGGTCCGAGAACGAGCTCGGCCGTGCCAAGAAGCAGCTCGAGGACAAGGAAGGTGAGTAACACCTTATTAAAGTTGTACCTTATAGAAAAGGATTTGGTTGCAAAAAATGACAAGGATAACGTGGGTATTGCAGGGCCACGAACGAGGTGGCGACCCTGAAGGAGGCGGTGTCCATGGCCGAACGTAATGCGGCTGCGGAGCGCACCGAGCGAGAGAAGCAGGAGGCGCGGGTGGCGGAGGTACAACAAGAGCTCCAGGTCCTCGTTGAAAAACATGAGGGTTTGGAGCGCGACTCTAAGACTCGAGAGTCCGAGCTTGCATCGGCTCTTGAGAGTGCCAAAGCCGCTAAGGCCGAAGCCCACAAGGCCCTCCAGGAAAAGTAGGCGTTGAAGAAAATAGCAGTGGGTATGGCATTTTTCATGCAAAGCAAGCATGTGAATGTGAATTACTTATCACTTACCCGAATTCAGAGCTCTCCAGGAGCGTTCGCTGATCTGCCCTACAGCGTGTCCGATGCTGCCGCATTCTATAGGGTCGAGGAGGGGAGCTCGACGGAGAAGGTCTTCTGGTCTCAGTATGCTGAGGCCGGACATCCGGTGCCCCTTAGCGACCAGCTGAAGCAGCTAGTCGAGCTCCACAAGGTGGCCCAACAGGCCATGAAGGGCCTCATAGTTCGGCTGTGGCCCAGGGAGGCCATGCCTGGGAGCTACTTCGGCCTGGTGCGGCGGCTGGTGGATGCGTGTCCGTGGGTTGAAGTCATCAAGCACTCCGCCTGTATTGAAGGTGCCCGTCGGGCCCTTGCCCGTGCAAAGGTGCAATGGGGCAAGATGGATGCTGAGAAGCTTGTGACGGACGCACCGCCGTCGGGCAAGGAGTATCGCACGCCCGAGATGTATTATAAGAGTGTCCCGAAGGGTGCCCGCATTATTGCGGGTGAGTGCTCCAAAGATGTAATATTTGAGTAGACTCGCATTTTGTTATCCTGTGCGCTGAAAACTTTGTTCATATGCGCTAAGCAACACTTGTTAATTTAAAATATTACCATCTTCGCGGCTGTTTATCAAATCTGAGAGATGGCAAGTCGTCGGCTTCAGCCCCCATGCCACGAGTGCTGGGGTGTTCGGGATAAATTTGAGCACTCTTGTTCCCATTTTTGGGTCCATCTAGGGAGGCGCTCAACACAACGAACTAGGCAACCGGACTTATAATGCTTGAACACTCTCACTTAGCCATAGAATTCTATAATTTTAAATTTCGGTGAAGCCCCTAGTGTTCGAAAGGCCAAATTCGGGGCGCTATCCACGCCTGGGCCGGACAAAGCCGGTTCCTCGCTCTAAGCGGCATAAGTCTTTAGGGACTCGAAAAAACCTCTCGAACAGCGACCGGCTCTCGCCTCATCATGACGGTCAGTTTTAGCTTTCTCCATTGAGGTGCTCACCCTGCTCAACTGGGGCGCAATCACAGTGGTTCTCCCAGCGCTACCTTAGCTGATATAACGGAACGTAAGGTACCAAAACATGGGATCTGGGCAAACCCAACTATTGACCCAAGACATGATTCGGAGCCGATGCATATAATGCTATAAGTTCGGGGTGCCGCACTTGTGAAAGTGTTTGGACTTATCACACCATAAAGTGGGGAACTTAAGCCCCTGGTGTATTTAGCCGTACCAAAGTGTACGGATGCGGCATGTCATAGATGAACACATGTGTAAGAAATGAATGCAGTGGTAGGCAAAAAGCGATGCATTGTTTATTTAAAAGGTACTGCCATGAATGCAGAATGATACAAATAGTGCGATAAGCAAGGGATGGAACTATTTAACATGTCCCCCTCCAGGGGTAGGCTGCGGAATGGTGCATAAAATAGGTATAATGCTCCTAATGGAAACCACCTAGATACTCGGCGTGGCCTTTCTTCTTCCCTGGCTGTTGCATCGTGAGTTCGGCAGGTCTACTGCCGGACAGGGCCTCTGGTAAACGGAGTCCTGAGGATAAGAAAAAAAGGAAAAAAGGATGACACACTTGGGAGCCCTTGGTGTGGTTGAGCCGCACTCTGGGCCTGCCGTGGCCGTGCCCCTCCCCCTATGCCCATGGTATTTTCAGAGCGTAGTGATGTACGCAGAGTACTAGTTTTGCAATTTTGCAAGGGCTGGGGTTGGGGCCGCATTGCTACGCGTGCTCGGAACGTGCCAGGTGGTCTTGTTGTAGGTTACTCCGTACGCGCTTGGCGGTGTTTGGTCGCTTAACGGCCGGACTCAAGAATTGCCTTAAGAGGCTGTTCTGCACTTCTGCCGCGAGAGCCGCTGTATGCTCCTCTGTTCGGAGAGAGCGTTCAGTGTTTCCATTGACCGTGATGACTCCTCGAGGGCCTGGCATCTTGAGCTTGAGGTATGCGTAGTGTGGCACCGCGTTGAATTTGGCAAACGCGGTTCGTCCGAGCAGTGCGTGATAGCCGCTGCGGAACGGGACTATGTCGAAGATTAACTCCTCGCTTCGGAAGTTATCCGGGGATCCGAGGACCACTTCCAATGTCACTGAGCCTGTACAATTGGCCTCTACACCTGGTATGACGCCTTTGAAGGTCGTCTTTGTGGGTTTAATCCTTGAGGGGTCTATGCCCATCTTGTGCACTGTATCCTGGTAAAGCAGGTTCAGGCTGCTGCCGCCGTCCATCAGGACTCTAGTGAGGTGAAACCCGTCGATGATTGGGTCTAAAACCAACGCGGTGAATCCGCCATGGCGGATGCTGGTGGGGTGGTCCCTTCGATCAAAAGTGATCGGGCAGGAGGACCATGGATTGAACTTTGGGGCGACTGGCTCCATCGCATATACGTCCCTGAGTGCATGCTTCCGCTCCCTTTGGGTATGTGGGTTGCGTATATCATGTTCACCGTTCGCACTTGTGGGGGGAAACCCTTCTGTCCTCTATTGTTCGGCGGCCGGGTCTCTTCCTCATCATCGCTATGCAACCCCTTGTCATTGTTTTCGGCAATTAACTTGCCTGCCTGCTTGAATAGCCAACAATCCCTGTTGGTGTGATTAGCTGGCTTTTCGGGGGTGCCGTGTATCTGGCACGAGCGGTCGAGTATTCGGTCGAAGTTGGACGGACCCGGAGTAGTTCTTTTGAATGGCTTTTTCTGCTGACCAGGTTTTGATCCTCTGAATCCGGCGTTGACTGCCGTATCCTCGGTATTATCGCCGTTAATGCGGCGTTTGTGCTTGTTGGGACGCGACCTGCCATTACGGTCCTTGGTATCCGGACTGCCAGAATTTTTGTTGAGGTTGTTACTGCGGGCTAGCCAGCTGTCCTCTCCCGCGCAGAAGCGGGTCATGAGTGATTTGAGGGCTGCCATGGATTTTGGCTTTTCCTGTCCTAGGTGCCGGGCAAGCCACTCATCGCGGATGTTATGCTTGAAGGCTACAAGGGCCTCTGCATCCGGACAGTCGATGATTTGATTTTTCTTGGTTAAGAACCGTGTCCAGAATTGTCTGGCCGATTCGTCTGGCTGCTGAATTATGTGGCTTAGGTCATCAGCGTCTGGTGGTCGCACATATGTGCCCTGGAAGTTATCAAGGAATGCGGCTTCCAGGTCCTCCCAACACCCAATTGATTCTGCTGGCAAGCTGTTAAGCCAATGCCGGGCTGGTCCTTTAAGCTTGAGCGGGAGGTATTTGATGGCGTGAAGATCATCACCGCGAGCCATGTGGATATGAAGGAGATAGTCTTCGATCCAAACCGCGGGGTCTGTTGTGCCATCATAGGATTCAATGTTCACGGGTTTGAACCCTTTGGGGATTTGATGATCCATTACTTTGTCTGTGAAGCATAGTGGGTGTGCGGCGCCTCTATATTGGGCTATATCACGACGTAGCTCAAGCGAGCTTTGTCTACTGTGTTCGGCCCGGCCGGAGTTGCTGTATCCGGCGCGACGGTTATCGTCGCATATTGTGGGGCGCCCACGCGATCCATAGATCGATCTTGATTGTCTTGCCTTATCCTCCAATATGTCTTGCAAGTCCAGCGCATTCCCTTGTGGCTTTGTACTTTTCGAGCGATGCCGGGGTACGGCTATAGTGGAGGGCCTGGAGGCCTCTCTATCGCGGCCACGAGGTGGCCGGTCAGCCGTATTGTGCGCTGGTGATGTGGGTTTGTATGCTTCCTCCTCTAATCGGGGCAGCAGCTTGCGTTTGGGGTAGCTTTTGGAGGGGCGTTCGAGTTCGTACTCTTCGGCCGCAAGGACTTCGGTCCATCTGTCGGCTAGCAGATCTTGGTCAGCTCTAAGCTGTTGCTACTTTTTCTTAAGGCTACTTGCCGTGGCCATAAGCCTGCGTTTAAAACGCTCTTGTTCGACAGGATCCTCAGGCACGACGAATTCGTCGTCATCAAGGCTTGCCTCGCTTCGAAGGGAGGCATGTAATTATCGTCTTCTACCTCCTTGTCTACCGCTCTCTCATGAGGGCTGGCTTCTCCATCCTCCTGTGCTGAATCTTGCTGGAGGGGGTTGTACTCGGCACTATCCGGGGTGTTGTTGTCTCCGGTGCTGGAATCACCATTCTTACTGTGGCAGGATTTAGAGCGGCGCCGCTGACGCCGGCGCTTAGGCTGTTTCTTGGAGGGGTCTTCCTCCTTGTTCCATCGCCGTTCCCATCCTTTGGGATGTCCACCATGTATATGTCGTATGACGAGGTGGCTTTCCAGTGCCCCGTAGGCGCTGGTCCTTGGTCGTCTCCGGCATCGTCGTCCATACCGTCGATGTCTTCGGAGTCGAAGTCTAGCATGTCGGTTAGGTCGTCAACAGTAGCTACAAAGTGGGTGGTGGGTGGGCTTTGAATTTCTTCATCGTCCGCATCCCAACCGTCCTGACCGCAGTCTGGCTAGGGCTCTCCTGATAATGAGAGATACTTTAGCGAGTTAAGGATGTCGCCAAAAGGCGAGTGCTGAAAGATGTCCGTAGCGGTGAACTCCATGATCGGCGCCCAATCGGATTCGATTGGTAGAGGCGCAGGAGGTTCGGAGTCCGGTGAGGAGTCCGGCACCTCGGAGTCACAAGCTTCATAAGGGACAGGGTCGGTATTCGGCTCCATCGCCGTAGAGGTAGCAGCCCCTGAGGCGGTGTCTAGGCACCCATCCTCGATCGGCGCAGTCGGCTCCAAGTTAAGGGTCGGAGCGGACTCTTGTGCAGCCTCCAGGGCACTGTCCGACGATAGAGCTAGGTCATGCCCATCGTGACAGTGCGGCGCGCTCGGCTGTGGCTCGAATCCGTCAAAGATCAAGTCTCCGCGGATGTCGGCTGTGAAGTTCAAACTTCCAAATCTCACCTAATGGCCAGGGGCGTAGCTTTCGATCTGCTCCAGATGGCCGAGCAAATTGGCCCGCAGTGCAAAGCCGCCGAATACAAAGATCTGTCCGGGGAGAAAAGTCTCACCCTGGACCGCGTTGTTATTGATGATCGAAGGAGCCATCGGGCCTATGAGCGACGACACAGAGGAACTCTCAATGAAAGCACCAATGTCGGTGTCAAAACCGGCGGATCTCGGGTAGGGGGTCCCGAACTGTGCTCTAGGCGGATGGTAACAGGAGACAAGGGACACGATGTTTTACCCAGGTTCGGGCCCTCTCGATGGAGGTAAAACCCTACGTCCTGCTTGATTAATATTGATGATATGGGTATTACAAGAGTAGATCTATCATGAGATCAAGGAGGCTAAACCCTAGAAGCTAGCCTATGGTATGATTGTTGTTCGTCCTATGGACTAAAACCCTCCGGTTTATATAGACATCGGAGAGGGCTAGGGTTACACAGAGTCGGTTACAATGGTAGGAGATCTACATATCCGTATCGCCAAGCTTGCCTTCCACGCCAAGGAAAGTCCCATCCGAACACGGGACGAAGTCTTCAATCTTTTATGTTCATAGTCTTGGAGTCCAGCCGATGATGATAGTTCGGCTATCCGGACACCCCCTAGTCCAGGACTCCCTCAGTAGGCCACCGTAGCCTCCCGATGCTGGGTGGTCCATAGTGGGCCCTGCCCGCCTGTCCGACTGGTGGCGCGTGTCACACCGGTGCTCGATGGTGGTTCGAGCGTCTTCATGAGCTCGCTCCCGAAGAACTTGACGTTGGTTGCAGTGGGTTCGCGGGTCGGACAAAGCTATGGAGATATCATCACGAGCGTCATCGCGACGGATCGACACCCGCGGTGGCCTGTATGAAGGAGGAGAGTGCACCGTGGCCGCATCACCTCTGGCTCGACCTCCGCTGGC
The DNA here is from genome assembly GCF_002162155.2 of Triticum dicoccoides. Lineage (NCBI taxonomy): Eukaryota > Viridiplantae > Streptophyta > Magnoliopsida > Poales > Poaceae > Triticum > Triticum dicoccoides. Next base: position 21,390,042 of record NC_041393.1, on the reverse strand, counting down.
GTGCGGTGGCTCGACGGAGTAACGGCGCACGGGTCCCGCCGGCCTCAACTCATCGTTGTTAGCAATGCCGACGAGAGGCTCTGGACAGTATCTCTCCAGTCACCAAGCTTCTCCGCAGCCGGAGGAAAGTCGAGGAGCAGCTGCGCGCGTGCTAGGGCTTCTGCTGGCATGGGCGGCAGCGAAAGCTGTGTGGACTGGGATGCGCTTCGACTTCTAACCGTGTTAGAAGGAGCCCTATCACGGCCCCGCGGCCGTCCGCCACCCCCGCCAGCACCTTGACGCGCATGCTGGCCCTCCTCATCATGTGAAGGGCGCATGGGACTCTTCCCAGGGTGGCGCCCAAGGTCACGACCTGAGAAGAGCGTGCCATGGGCGCCGGTGTGGGTATCTTGGAGGTCGCCGCGCCACCGTCTAGCGGCACGACGACACCCCTGGAGGGCCTCGCGCTGCCTGCGGGGGGGGGGGGACTTTGTCTCTGGAGCTCGTGATGCGTGG
>NC_041393.1:21359768-21389243 GCF_002162155.2 Triticum dicoccoides | reverse complement strand
CGTGGCTCGTCGCCTGGCACACGAATGATGCCGCTCACCAGGCCTGGACTGCCAAGGTGATGTGGATGTTCGCGGGCCGTGCTGCGGGTTCTCTCACGACTGGCCTGCTACTGTTCTGCACCGGTACTAGCAGTCCGGTCCTGGACGAACCGATCACCATGGTCGTCTTCTTCTTAGGAGCCATGGCGACGAAGAACTACTAGGCCAACTACTAGACCAGATTCTCACGATTGCGCCCCCTACCAGGCACGCCAAAGATGTCGATGGGAAATGACACCTATGGGATCATGAGGATCCCTTCTGCGGTTGCGGGGCGCGGGATCGTGAGAAGAGCAGGATTAATAACCAGCACAAGGATCGTTTACCCAGGTTTGGGCCGCGAGGAACGCGTAAAACCCTAGTCCTGCTTTGGTGGATGTATTGAGTGTTCTTGAGCTCTTGAACTAGCTATGGTGGCTGTGTGGTCCAAAAGAGCCAAATCCCCCTCCAGTACGCCATGGGCCTCCTTTTATAGTTGAAAGGGGCTTCCATAGTGGCACATAGGAGGTGGAAAGGCCTACAGTGCTACGAGCTTATCGCTCGTATTACAGGACAAGGCGCATTTAATGCGTAGCTTAGGTGTCCTCTTGCTTTATTGGGGACGGGAGCGAGGCTCGTCCCGTCCGTCGCCGCTCCTCCTCGCTTCGACACGTGCCCTGGCTAGCGATGCATGCGGCGCCATGTAGGCAGGCAAGCAGCTGAGGTGGCGCGGTGGTGGAGCCATCACGAAGATCTACATGCCGCCACACAAGCGCGTGCTGAGTTGGCCTGGAAGCTGCATGTTGCCACGCAGGTGCCTGCCCAACTGGTTGGGCTGGTAGCTGCATGTGAACGGTGGTGGAGACTTGGTTGGTGCGGGCCGGGCAGTGGCCCCGCTGACGCCGTTGGCAAGGGTCTTGCCGGGTGGCCCGACAAGGGTCTTGTCGCGGCGCGCTGTCGTCCCCGTCAAGGATCGTGCCAGGGGTCTTGTGGGTTTCCTCGGCAAGGATCTTGTCGAGGATCGTTGCCTTCCAATCCTCATCTAATGTCATATATTCTTTGTCTTCACAAAGATCTGCATGCCACCATGGAGGTGCCTCCCGAGCCCTGGCCCAACGTGGTTGATGGTGTTGGAGACCGTGGGTTTGAGGGTGGCTCACTCCACTGGTGTGGGCGAGCTGCCCTGGCAAGGGGCTTGCCGAGGCTGCCCCGACAAGGGTCTTGCCGGGGAAACCTGCTTCATCCATCTGCTCTCTTTGGTCTCGGTCTTTGGCGTTGTGCTGATTGCTTTTGCGGCTTCGACTGCTCCCTTTTTCCCTGCTAAGTGTGGCTTCGGCCTGTGGCTCTGACTGCCCGCGCACAAGTAAGGGGTACAAAGGAGTGTCCCTACTTTAGTACACCGACAGATGATGTCAAAGATTAGCTCTTCGCTGTGAAAGTATCTGGGGAGCCGAATACTACCTCTAGTGTGACTGAGCCCGTACAACGGGCCTCCACTCCTAGTATCACACCTTTAAAGGTAGTGTTACTAGGTAATTCATGGTGGGTCAATCCCCATCTTTCAGACAGTATCTTGATAGATCAAGTTGAGACTGCTTGCTCTGTCCATGAGGACTCTAGTGAGATGGCATCTGTCGATGATTGGGTCAAGGATCAAGGTGGCCGAACCCCCGTGACGGATACTAGTTGGGTGGTCCCTTTGATCGAAGGTGATCGGGAAAGCTGACCATGGGTTAAACTTTCAGGCGACATGCTCTATGGCATAGACGTCCCGTAGCACGCGTTTGCGCTCCCTTTTGGGGATGTGAGTGACATATATCATGTTCACTGTTTTCACCCCGGGGGGAAATTGTTTCGGACCCCTGGTGTTTGGCTGACGGGGCTCATCATCGTCTTCGCTTGGGGGCCCTTTGCCCTTGTGTTCGGTATTTAACTTACTGGCCTGTTTGAAAACCCAACAGTTCCTGTTGGTATGATTTGCAGGCTTATCGGGTGTGCCATGAGTCTGGCAGGGCCTCTCAAGGATTTTATCTATGTTGGATGGCCCGTCCTTGCCTTTGAAAGGTTTCTTCTGCTGAATGGACTTCGGACCGCTAAATTCGGCATTGACTGCCGTATCGTCTGCGCCGTCATTGCTGCTATTTCGACATTTTTTATTGTGACGAGGTTTATCGTTGCCCTCCCGTACCTCAGAGGTGTCGGGGTCGCCTGAGCTGTTGCTTCTATGAGCCAACTAGCCGTCTTCACCTGCACAGAAGCGGTCATGAGTGCTGTTAATGCTGCCATGGTCTTCGGCTTTTCCTGCCCAAGGTGTCGGGCGAGCCATTCGTCATGAACGCTGTGCTTAAAGGCCGCTAAGGCTTCGGTGTCCGGATAGTCTATGATCTGGTTCTTTTTAGTTAAGAACCGATTCCAAAGCTTGCGGGATGATTCACCTGCCTGCTGAATTATGTGACTCAAGTCGTCAGCATCCGGTGGCCGGACATAAGTGCCCCAGAAGTTAGCCCTAAAGGCATGTTCCAAGTCTTCCTAGGTTCCAATGGAGTTTTCTGGGAGGCCGTTTAGCCAGTGCCGTGCTGGTCCTTTTAGCTTTAGGGGGAGATATTTAATGGCATGGAGATCGTCTCCTCGAGCCATATGAATGTGGAGAAGGAAGTCTTCGATCCAGACGGCCGGATCCGCCGTTCCATCGTATGGTTCGATGTTTACGGGTTTAAACCCTTCCAGAAACTGTTGTTCCATAACCTCATCAGTAAAGCATAAGGGATGTGTGGCTCCTCTGTATCTAGCGATGTCGTGGCGGAGATCGGCTGGCATCTGGGTTCGGTACTGATCCCGAACGTAGTAGCGGTCGTCACGTCGGGCTTCATAGCCATTATCTCATGCCGAGGCACACCCCCTTGATCCATAGATTGATCTGGTCTGACCAGCTTTATAGGCTAGGTCACGTTGCAAGTTGTATGTATATCCCGCGACTGCAGTCTCCCTACCTCTTCGGGTTGGTGTTTGGCTTGATATGCCGCTTTGTCCCGTCCATGTGGTGGTCGGTGTGGTTGGTCTTCCTGATTGTATTTCGACGGTATTGGTTCAAGGACTTCGTTACCGAATTGAGGCAGCAGCTTGTGCCTAGGGTAACTTTTGACGGGCCGCTCTTGGCCGTATTCCTCAGCGGCCAGGACCTTAGTCCACCTTTCGTTCAGCGCGTCTTGCTCTTCTTTGAGCTGCTGCTGCTTCCTCTTTAGGCTCCGATCTATAGCAATAAGCTGTCACTTGAAGCGTTCTTGGTCGTGGGGTTCCTCTGGGATAATGAAGTCCTCGTCACCGAGGCTGACCTCCTCATCGGATTTGGGCATGTAGTTGCTGTCTTCCGTATCTTTGTTGTCAGTGCGTCCAAGTCTATATTCACATTCTTCCCGCTTGTCCTGTTCGGATGTGGGCTCGATAAGGTGTTCATTATCTTCGGCGCCATTCGGAGTCTCATTGTCTTCAGTGCCGGTATTACTATCCTTCTCCCGACGCGACCGGGAGCGACGCCGCTGACATCAGCACTTTGGTGGTTTATCGACGGGTTTATCCTCATATGGGCTTGGGTTCTCCTCGTTGTTCTTCGGAGTGTCCACCATGTATACATCATATGTTGAGGTGGCCGTCCAATGATATGTCTCCAACGTATCTATAATTTTTGATTGTTCCATGCTATTATATTATCCATCTAGGATATTTTATATGCATTTATATGCTATTTTATATGATTTTTGGGACTAACATATTAACCTAGAGCCCAGTGCCAGTTTCTGTTTTTTTCCTTGTTTTTGAGTTCTACAGAAAAGGAATACCAAACGGGGTCCAATTGACGTGCAAATTTTTGATGATTTTTTATGGACCAAAATAAGCCCCCAGAGTAAAAGAGTTGGGCCAGAAGAGTCCCGGGCTGCCCACGAGGGTGGGGGGCGCGCCCACCCCCTGGGCACGCCCCCTATCTTGTGGACGGCTCGTAGACCCCCCTGATGTGAGACCTACACCAAAAATTCCTATAAATATTGAAACGTCCAGAAAATAACCTAGATCGGGAGTTCCACCGCCGCAAGCCTCTGTAGCCACCAATAATCAATTGGGACCCTGTTCTGGCACCCTGCCGGAGGGGGGATCCCTCACCGGTGGCCATCTTTATCATCCCGACGCTCTCCATGATGAGGAGGGAGTAGTTCACCCTCGGGGCTGAGGGTATGTACCAGCAGCTATGTGTTTGATCTCTCTCTCTCTCTCTCTCTCTCTCTCTCTCTCGTGTTTTTGATTCGGCACAATATTGATGTATCGCGAGCTTTGCTATTATAGTTGGATCTTATGACGTTTCTCCCCCTCTATCTCTTGTAATGGATTGAGTTTTCCCTTTGAAGTTATCTTATCAGATTGAGTCTTTAAGGATTTGAGAACACTTGATGTATGTCTTGCATGTGCTTATTTGTGGTGACAATGGGATATTCACATGATCTACTTGATGTATGTTTTGGTGATCAACTTGCGGGTTCAGTGACCTTGTGAACTTATGCATAGGGGTTGGCACACGTTTTCGTCTTGACTCTCCGGTAGAAACTTTGGGGCACTCTTTGAAGTACTTTGTGTTGGTTTGAATAGATGAATCTGAGATTGTGTGATGCATATCGTATAATCATACCCACGGATACGTGAGGTGACATTGGAGTATCTAGGTGTCATTAGGGTTTTGGTTGATTTGTGTCTTAAGGTGTTATTCTAGTACAAACTCTTGATCAGAAAGAATAACTTTGAGGTGGTTTCATACCCTACAATAATCTCTTTGTTTGTTCTCCTCTATTAGTGACTTTGGAGTGACTCTTTGTTGCATGTTGAGGGATACTTATATGATCCAGTTATGTTATTATTGTTGAGAGAACTTGCACTAGTGAAAGTATGAACCCTTGGCCTGGTTTCCTAGCATTGTAATACCGTTTGTGCTCACTTTTATCATTAGTTACCTTGCTGTTTTTATAATTTCAGATTACAAAAACCTATATCTACCATCCATATTGCACTTGTATCACCATCTCTTCGCCGAACTAGTGCACCTATACAATTTACCATTGTATTGGGTGTGTTGGGGACACAAGAGACTCTTTGCTATTTGGTTGCAGGGTTGTTTGAGAGAGACCAACTTCATCCTATGCCTCCCATGGATTGATAAACCTTAGGTCATCCACTTGAGGGAAATTTGCTACTGTCCTACAAACCTCTGCACTTGGAGGCCCAACAACATCTACAAGAAGAAGGTTGCGCAGTAGACATTATCCATGGCCCTGTAACAGGTGGGACTTGGCTTTGTTCAGCGTCGGCATTGTCGTCCATGCCGTCGATGTCTTCGGACGCATAATCCAGCATGTCGGTTAAGTCCTCGACCGTGGCTATCAAGTGGGTGGTGGGTAGGGCATAAAATTCCCCTCTCTCAGCCCCCAGTCTAGGCTGGGTGCAGTTCATAGGTAAAGCCTCCGTGATGGCGAGAGACTGCATCAGACCCAACGCTTCATCTAAGAGCGGGAGCTGGAACCGTAGGTCTGCCGTGATGTGTTTGGCTTGGAGCGCCTGATCGGATCCGCTAAGTGCAGACCTCAGAAGTTTGGAATGGTTTCCCAGAGCCAGGTTTAAGCCAGCGTCTGGGTCTTCTGAAGGAAGTTCGATAAGGGGAAGAAGTCCGGCGGGGTTTACGCTCCTGTCTTTAGACAATGAGACCTGCCTCAATTCTAAGGCCGAGGTGAGTGCTGGTGTTGACCCCTGGACGAGATCTGATAGGGGATCTGAAGAGTCTTCTTGCATGGGACGCAGAGTGGTGACCGAGGCCGTGAACCCATCGAAGACCAAGTCTCCTTGGATATCAGCAACATAATTCAGGTTTCCAAACCCGATCTGGTGGCCGGGGGTGTAACTATCGACCTGTTCGAGGCGGCCGATCGAGTTGGATTGAAGCACAAAACCACCAAACACAAAAACCTATCCAGGAAGAAAAATCTCCCTGGATGCAGCATCACCATTGACAAAGAGGTGAGCCATTGATCCTTCTGTCGATGATACAGCGGAGCTCTCAATGAAATCACCAATGTTGGTGTCAAAACCGATAGATCTTGGGTAGGGGGCCCCAAGCTGTGCGTCTGAGGATCAATGGTAACAATGGAGAAGGGACACAGTGTTTACCCAGGTTCAGGCCCTCTTAATGGAGGTAAAACCCTACTCCTGCTTGATTATATTCAAGGGTATAGGGGTTACAAGAGTTGATCTACCACGAGATCGATTCGGCTCAGGGGCGGAGCCAGAAATTTTTGTCATTGGGTTCACTCATTAACTCACTATAAAGATTTGGTATGCTATAGTTAAGTGTAAAGTCTAATTTTACAAAAGTTTAAGAAGAGTATATCACTAAAAAGTAACATAACAAACATACATATGCTATTACTTATCACATATTGTGTTACATTGATGAAGAGTGCAAGACATACCTGTCGGATGAAATTATAAATTGAGTTCCCTTACATATTATAAATAGAGTAATACTCCCTCCATTTTTATTTAGTTCACATATTAGCTTTGGTCAAAAAGTCAAGCTTTACAAACTTTGACCATGTTTATAAACAAAATTTTTAAGATATACAATAACAAATCAACAACATTAGATTTATTATTGAATGTACTTTCACATCGTATAGATTTATTATGATAAATGTCTATATTATTTTTTATAAACTTGGTCAAACTTTATGAAGTTTGACTTCAGTCAACTCTAATATGCAGAGTAAATAAAAACGGAGGGAGTACCAAAAATAGTTTGCAACTCAAGTTGTACCTTCTCATCTTCCTAAAAACATAATATATATATGATAAGTTACTTTGGGAAGTTTAAAAACAAGTATCATCAAGCAAACGAAGTTGTAAAGTCACTCACATTTTAGAGTGTCCGCTTTTGATTTTTCATCTACTTAAAAGGATCAAACACCAGATCATTATTAGTGGAAGAAAACATATCTTTCTCTACATAACAAATTAAACAACCATGAGCCGATCATCCATTTTATTGTGCATTTTTTCTTCACAACATTCATAGGTGAAAAGCATCCATCCACAGATGTTGTGACAACAAACAGTATTAGTACTAGCTTTAGAAGTTGATAGCCCATAGAAAAAGTAATATCTTATTTGTCAGCATCATTAGTTTGGACTAAATCCAAGTTTAGTATCTCCAATTTCTCTTTGTGGATAATCCAAATTAAGCGGTAACGTTTGAAGCCCCTTATATGGTTATAAATATATCTCATCTTATTCCTTAGAATTTCTCGTACTCCAAAATTTTCTTCCTATAAATCAGATCATAAGGCAACTTGTATTAATTAATTCTCTTTGTATAGAAGGCTTTAGAAGACTACTTGGAGTGGTATTTGGTGCACTTTGCTCACCTCTAATGGATGACCTTCTCAATCTAGTGATCAGTTTATATCCGAAAAATACCATAGCCTAGAAAACTACGCCATGTTTAACGGAGAGGAGATCTGAAGGTGTGATTCGGTACCTTGAATTTTTGGTTTACATTAGGCGGCAAGGTTGCCGCTAGACCTACCCTTATCGGCGGGGCTCGTCACCGGCGCATGGAGGCGATTGGGAGAGAGTCGACCAAGCGAATGATGAAAGATCGTGCTGCTGGCGTCTGCCCATGTACACGTACATGTCTACAGGAGAATAGGAATACCTTAGGGGCACGAAGCCACGAACTTTCCTGGCAGGCTGGCACGGGTGGAGTTCACTTTACGGGCTTTTGGGCTTCTTGCGTTGCATTCTAAGTTTGATGGGTTCAACCCCTATTTTTCACTGGGTTCATGCAAGTACGTATACATGTACATATACTTGGCGAGGAAAAATCGTTGGGTTCAACTGAACCCAACGCTAGTACGCTGGCTCCGCCCCTGATTCGGCTAACCCTAGATAGCTAGCATAGCAATGTTATCATCCTGCCTCCAATCTACCCTCCAGTTTATATAGACACCGGAAGGGCTTAGAGTTGTACAAAGTCGTTTTTATAGAAAGGAATAAGATATCCGGACACCTATACTTGCTATCCACACATACGGGAGTCCCCATCGAACACGAGAGATAATCTTCTGTCTTGTATCTTAACGGCCCACCAGTCTGGCCCACATCCATAGACCGGATGCCCGAGGACCCCCTAATCCAGGACTCCCACACCCGTAGCAGCCACGTAAAACTTGCAACAACAAAGTAGAGGACGTCTAACTTGTTTTTGTAGGGCATGTTCTGATGTGATATGGTCAAGGCATGATGTGATATACGTTGATGTATGAGATGATCATGTTTTGTAAAAGTTATCGGCAAGTGGCAGGAGCCTTATGGTTGTCGCTTTATTGTATGAAATGCAAATGCCATGTAATTGCTTTACTTTATCACTAAGCGGTAGCGATAGTTGTTGAAGCAATAGTTGGCGAGACGACCATGATGCTACGATGGAGATCAAGGTGTCAAGCCGGTGACGATGGAGATCATGACGATGCTTTGGAGATGGAGATCAAAAGCACAAGATGATGATGGCCATATCATGTCACATATTTTGATTGCATGTGATGTTTATCTTTTATGCATCTTATTTTGCTTAGTACGACAGTAACATTATAAGATGATCCCTTAACTAAATTTCAAGGTATAATTGTTCTCCCCGAGTATGCACCGTTGCGACAGTTCTTCGTGCTGAAACACCACGTGATGATCGGGTGTGATAGGATCTACATTCACATATAATGGGTGCAAGCCAGTTTTGCACATGCGGAATACCCGGGTGAAACTTGACAAGCCTAGCATGTACAGACATGGCCTTGGAACACTTGAGACCGAAAGGTCGAACATGAATCATATAGTAGATATGATCAACATAGAGATGTTCACCATTGATGACTACTCCATCTCATGTGATGATCGGACATGGTTTAGTTGATTTGGATCACATATCATTTAGATGACTTGAGGGATGTCTATCTAAGTGGGAGTTCTTAAGTAATTTGATTAATTGAACTTAATTTATCATGAACTTAGTCTTGATAGTATTTTGCAAATTATGTTGTAGATCAATAGCTCGCGTTGTAGCCCCCCTATGTTTTTTGATATGTTCCTAGAGAAAACTAAGTTGAAAGATGATAGTAGCAATGATGCGGACTGGGTCTGTGATCTGAGGATTATCCTTAGTGCCGCATAGAAGAATTATGTCCTTAATGCACCGCTAAGTGACAGACCTATTGCAGGAGCAGATGCAGACGTTATGAATGTTTGGCAAGCTCTATATGATGACTACTTAATAGTTTAGTGCACCATGCTTTACGGCTTAGAACTGGGACTTCCAGGATGTTTTGAACATCGTGAAGCATATGAGATGTTCCAAGAAATGAAATTGGTATTTCAGACTCATGCCCATGTCGAGAGGTATGAGACCTCTGACAAGTACTTTGCCTACAAGATGGAGGAGAATAGCTTAGCTAGTGAGCATGTGCTTAGAATATCTGGGCACTACAATCACTTGAATCAAGTGGGAGTTAATCTTCCAGATAAGATAGTGATTGACAGAGTTCTCTAGTCACTATCACCAAGCTACTAGAACTTCGTGATGAACTATAATGTGCAAGGGATAACGAAAAGATTCCCGAGCTCTTCGTGATGCTGAAATCGGCGAAGGTAGAAATCAAAGAAATAGCATCAAGTGTTGATGGTTAACAAGACCACTAGTTTCAAGAAAAAGGGCAAGGGAAAGAAAGGGAACTTCAAGAAGAATGCAAGCAAGTTGCCACTCCCGTGAAGAAGCCCAAAGCTAGACCTAAGCCTGAAACTAAGTGCTTCTACTGCAAAGGAAATGGAAACTGGAAGTGGAACTGCCCCAAATATTTGGCGGATAAGAAGGATGGCAAAGTGAACAAAGGTATATTTGATATACATGTTATTGATGTGTATTTTAACAGTGTTCATAGTAACCTCTAGGTATTTGATACCGGTTCAGTTGCTAAGATTAGTAACTCGAAATAGGAGTTGCAGAGACTAGTTAAAAGCGAGGTGACGATGTGTGTTGGAAATGATTCCAAGGTTCATATGATCACCATCGCACACTCCCTCCACCTTCGGGATTAGTGTTGAACCTAGATAAATGTTATTTGGTGTTTGCTTGAGCATGAATATGATTAGATAATATTTATTGCAATACGGTTATTCATTTAAGTTAGACAATAATTGTTATTCTGTTTACATGAATAACACCTTCTATGGTCACACACCCAATGTAAATGGTTTATTGAATCTCGATCATAGTGATACACATATTCATAATATTGATGCCAAAAGATTCAAAGTTAATAATGATAGTGCAACACACTTGTGGCAATGCCTTTTAAATCATATTGGTGTAAAGCGCATGAAGAAATTCCATGCAGATGGACTTTTGGAATCACTTGATTATGAATCATTTGATACTTGCGAACCATGCATGCCTCATGGGAAAGATGACTAAAACTCTGTTCTCCGGAACAATGGAGCGAGCCAATGAGTTATTGGAAATAATACATACCACTGTATGCGGTCTGGTGAGTGTTGAGGGTCGCGGTGGGTATCGTTATTTTTCTCACCTGCACAGATGATTGATAACCCACAAGTATAGGGGATCACAACAGTTTTGGAGGGTAAGTATTTAACCAAATTTATAGATTCGATGCAAGGGGAGCCAAAGATTATTTGAAGGTATTAGCAGCTGAGTTGTCAATTCAACCACACCTGGAGATTAATTATCTGTAGCAGAGTGATCAGTAGCACAGTAATATGATAGTTTTGATAGTAGCAACAGCAGCAATAGTAACAGTAACAGTGATATGAATATTTTGTAGCAAGTGTGACAGTAGCAGCAGAAGTAGTAACTTAGCAGAAACAATATAAGATAAATTCGTAGGCATTGGATTAGTGACTTGTTGGATGATATTCATCATGTGACAGTTATAACCTAGGGCGATACGACACTAGCTCCAGTTCATCGATATAATGGAGGCATGTGTTCCGTAATTAGTCATACATGCTTTATTAAAAGAACTTGCATGACATCTTTTGTCCTACCGTCCCGTAGCAGTTGGGTCCATATTGGAAACTTAGGGATATTAAGGCCTCCTTTTAATAGAGAACCGGAACAAAGCATTAACACATAGTGAATACATGGACTCCTCAAACGACGGTCATCACCGAGAGTGGGCCCTGTTGTTGTCACTCCGAGGTTATCGGATCATAACCGTAGTAGGTGACTATAACTTGCAAGATCGGATCTAGAACATGGATATAATGATGAATTCATAAATGGTTCAGATCTGAGTTCGTGGAACCCGGGCCCAAAGTGACAAGCATTAAGCATAACAAAGTTGTAGCAACATCAATCTAAGAACATAGTGGATACTAGGGATCGGGTCCTAACAAAACTAACTCGATTACATGATGAATCTGATCCAACTCCTCACCGACCAGCGAGCCTATGAAGGAATTACTCACTCCCGGTGGGGAGCATCATGGAATTGGCGATGGAGATGGGTTGGTGATGACAAAGATCGAAGATCCCCCTCTCCGGAGCCCCAAACGGACTCCAGATCTGCCCTCCCAAGGAAGAACAGGGCTTGGCGGTGTCTCCGTCTCGTGGATCACGATAATTCTTTCTCCCTGATTTTTTCTAGAAATATGTGATTTTATAGTATCAGGGGGTCGTCTACGGGGCCAGCAGGTGGGTACAACCCACCTAGGCACGCCAGGAGAGGGGGGCGCGCCCTGGTGGGTTATGCCCACCCAAGTGCCCCTCTCTGACAGGTCTTGGTTCAAGAAATTCTTATTATTCATATAAAAAATCCTCACAAAGTTTTGTTCCATTCTGAGAACTTTTATTTCTGGACAAAAACAACACCATGGTAGTTCTGCTGAAAACAACATCAGTCTGGGGTTAGTTTCATTCAAATCATGCAAATTAGAGTCCAAAACAAGAGGAAAAGCGTGAGGAAAAGTAGATACATTGGAGATGTATCAATGATTTGAGCAGATATGGGTATATCTACTTAATGAAACACAAGTGTGTAACATTTGAAAAGTTCAAAGAATTTCACAGTGAAGTGGAGAATCATCGTAACAAGAAATTAAAAGTTTCTACGATCTGATTGTGGAGATGAATATTTGATTTACGACTTTGGCCTTCATTTAAAACAATGTAGAATAATTTCACAGCTTACGCCACCTGGAACACCACAACGTAATGGTGTGTCCGAACATCGTAACCGTACTTTATTAGATATGGTGCGATCTATGATGTCTCTTACCAATTTACCACTATCGTTTTGGGGTTATGCATTGGAGGCAGCTGCATTCATGTTAAATATGGCACCATCTAAATCCGTCGAGACGACACCATATGAACTATGGTTTGGTAATAAACCTAAGTTGTCATTTCTTAAAGTTTGGGGTTGCGATGCTTATGTTAAAAGCTTCAGCCTGATAAGCTCGAACCCAAATCAGAGAAGTGCATCTTTACAGGATACCCTAAGGAAACAATTGGGTACACCTTCTACCACAAATCCGAAGGCAAGATCTTTGTTGCCAAGAATGGAGCTGTCGGTGTCAAAACCGGCGGATCTCGGGTACGGGGTCCCGAACTCCGCGTCTAAGGCTAATGGTAACAAGAGGCTGTAGGATCTTGAAGTATATCTGGAGGGGGGGGGGTGATTAGACTACTTGACCAATTAAAAACTTAACCTTTTCCCAATTTTAGTCTTTGTAACATCCCAAATTTTCAATTTGGAATGTTGTACATAGATCATCATTGCATATCATATTTTGTTGCATTGTTGGCTCGATCCTAGAAATTCTACGCAACTCAAGGACCCATGGAGAGAGTTGGGGATTTTGTTATTTTCATATTTGAGTTTTCTCAAATTTTGAAAATAGGATCATTTGATTTTTATTTATTTTATCTTCAATTATTTCTACTATCAAAAAATTCAGAGAGGGAATAAAATGACTTTACCAAAATAAAGAAATAATGAAGATTTAATAAAAAAATCAAATAAGATTTATTTTGGAGTTTTCGCCTTTTATTTGAATTTAGAAAAAATGCGCGTTTTCCAAAATTTCATTTAGGCCCCAAATAAATGTTCATCTTGTCCGGCTTGATTTTAGAAGCCGGGGAAAATTTATTTCGGGATTTTTGGAGTCCGTTTAGTTTTTTTTCTGCGCGGACTTATTTAAAAAAAACGCGAACCGCCTTTGGGCCATGCCCGAGCGGGACTCCGCCCGGGGGCGCCTTTAAATAGCACTGCACTGAGCCCCCCCAGGCCCGTCAGCCACCCGTGCCCCGCCAGCCCAGCCGCCGCCGCCGCCGGCCCACTCGCCCGAAACCCTAACCCTAACCCGCGCCCGCCGCCGCCGCCAGATTCGCCGCCACCGCCGCCGCCGCCAGACCCCGCCGCCGCCGCTGCCGACCCCGCCAACGAGGTTCGCCGCTGCCTCGTTTTCCGTGCCGCCGGTTTTCTAAAAACCAAACGGTTTTCTTCGGTTTTTTTGGTTTATTTTATTATATCGTTTTTTTTCGGTTCGATTAATTAGCGCGCGTTCGCTCATTCGTTCGTTTTAACGAACGTGTTCGTCAGATTAGGTTTAGTTAACGAACGTTCGTTCGTTAACCTGTTCATCGTTTTTCTTTTTCTCGGATTTAATCCGCGCTTTTTCTGATTGTGATTCCTGATCCGATTTTCGTTTTAGTATAACTTGTCGCTCGTTTATCGGAATCAGGCGATTCAAGCGCCTGGAGTTTCGTCTCGAAACCCTCTTTTCAAATAATCAACTTAAACAAGCTTTTGCTTCTGTAAAATTTGACTTAGATCCATATTAGTAAAACGAAGCTGTTTCTTTCGCCGTTTGATTTTCGTTGCTTTGTTTGATTTGATTCTTTTTGCAAACCAGAGTTCTTAAGTTGAACCTTCTGGTTAGATCTTTTATTCGAGTTTTACCAGTGCATTAGATGAGTACTTATTGTATGTTTGTTTGTTTGTCTGCGATAGAATACCCGGAGTGCGCTGCCTGTTACTTCGAGTCTCTAGGTTTCGCGGATCATCAGCAAGGCAAGTAACACTTTGATCATACCTTTTCTCATACCTAGTTTTTATGCATTAGATCAATCCTCAAGCATTGCATGACTAGGATCTAATTAAATTGTGGGTTATGGGAAGTAGTTGAGGTAGTACCTATTACCTATTTTTATTTTCAAAACCCTGGAGTTACTTCTACGTTTGCTTATTATGCCGTGCTATGCTAGTAGACGTGGATTGGGTGAGTGATTTTCCATGACATATGTGAGTTTGTTAATTAATGGTTTATTTAAGGTGGCAACTTAAACACACATCTGGGTGGATTGAGGCACCTGGTTTCTATCAGGACTTGCCTGTATTTCTTCGGAACGCCACCCAGGCTCAAAGGGATCATAAGATTATTCAAACTAGAAACTTCCGTGTGCAGCCACAAGCCATTATGGGCTCTGGCATAGTTGATTAAGTTGTGTGAACTCTTACGGGTAGACTAGCAGATGTAGGGGAAAGTAGGTGTACCGGTTTACCCACATGTAAGGTGCTAGCGCTTCCGAAAGACTATGTCTCGGTCATCCGTTTCTCATACACCATGTAGTGCGAGGAATTCAACGGAGGCGATCGAGTCTTGTGGGGAAAAGTGCGCAAACCTCTGTAGAGTGTATAAACTAATCATGGTTAGCCGTGTCCTCGGTTACGGACATCTTGAGTATCTAGAACTTGGATATCATGTGAATCTCATCATGTTACTTTAATTAATATTGTTGGGTTTTAATGAGTACTTTTAATTGGGATTGAGAATGCTGTCAACCATTCTCAATGTTTAACAACCACCATGATAGTTAAATAAATTTATTCCTTTGCAGTAGGGAAAAATTGGCTTTTCGCAAAACTGTAACCATAGAGCTTTTCCACTAGCCAAATATGCATGTAGTATAGCTTATTCCATTGTTATTCTCTATGTGTTACATTGCCAACATATTCCATGTGCTGACCCGTTTTCGGGCTGCAACGTTTCATGTTGCAGACTTTTCAGACAACGAGTAAGGTGCTTTTAGGTCGTGGTTCTATACTCAGTGATGCCGTTGGAGTTGATGGACTCGCTTATCTTCCAAGTCTTCCGCTGTTATCGTATTTAGATGGCCTTAAGCCATATTTATTTCAATAAGTTCTCTCTTGAGACATTCGATGTAATAAGTGTGTGATTGCTACTCTGTTATAAATCCTCCAAGTACTGTGTGGTGTCAGCATTACTGATCCAGGGATGACACTGTGCACAGAGATCAGATTGTTTGAGGTCTGGTCGCTACAAAGATGGTATCAGAGCACACGCTGACTATAGGACACGACCACTAAGCTAAAGCTCTAGATCACTACTCTTTCTTCTCATTTCTGACTCCTCATCTTTTCTATTATTTAGGACGGCGGATGCAAGGATCAAGTTCACACAACCAGATGAAAACTCACCTTTTGGATATCACTTGAAGGAAGTCAGTAGATACCTGAACATAGGAGTACCAAGTTTCACCGGGACCTTCAACGCCACTTTACCCGAAGAGGAGCGCTGGAGGATTCAAGTCTACATTCCAGGAAGGACATTTGCACCAGTCACGGAGCCAATAGAGTTTACCTTTGATGCGCCAACATGGAGCCTAGGAAAGAGCATGACAGCTCACATCGCCATGGGACAAATTGGAGAAGTTTACCACAACGATCTCAAGAATACTATCTACCAGATTTGTGGGCGCTGAGATGAGCATTGGGAGATGATCACCACCAGGAAGGACAAATCAATCGCAGCTTATATCCAGGAATTAAACCAACACATCCGACGCCAGGAGAATAAGATGTGCGCATATATTGAAGATCTGCAGAAGGCTATGACCAAGATCAAGGAGCTAGAAGAAGAACTCAAGGCTACACGTAAAGACTATATGGAAGAAATCGTCGCTCTAGTAAGACAGAATGGCAACCTTAAGGAGAAGTGTGGTGTCAAAACCGGCGGATCTCGGGTAGGGGGTCCCGAACTGTGCGTCTAGGCGGATGGTAACAGGAGACAAGGGACACGATGTTTTACCCAGGTTCGGGCCCTCTTGATGGAGGTAAAACCCTACGTCCTGCTTGATTAATATTGATGTTGTGGGTATTACAAGAGTAGATCTACCACGAGATCAAGGAGGCTAAACCCTAGAAGCTAGCCTATGGTATGATTGTTGTTTTTCCTATGGACTAAAACCATCCGTTTTATATAGACACCGGAGAGGGCTAGGGTTACACAGAGTCGGTTACAATGGTAGGAGATCTACATATCCGTATCGCCAAGCTTGCCTTCCACGCCAAGGAAAGTCCCATCCGGACACGGGACAAAGTGTTCAATCTTGTATCTTCATAGTCTTGGAGTCCGACCGATGATGATAGTTCGGCTATCCGGACACCCCCTAGTCCAGGACTCCCTCAGTAGCCCCTGAACCAGGCTTCAATGATGACGAGTCCGGCGCGCATATTGTCTTCGACATTGCAAGGCGGGTTCCTCCTCCGAATCATTTACAGAAGATTGTGAACACCAGGATAGTGTCCGGCTCTGCAAAATAAATTCCACATACCACCGTAGAGAGAATAATATTTACACAAGTTCAACCTGCTGACGTATTTTGTGGCGTGACGTCACACCACAACCAAGCCTTTACTCGAATCGTTTTTGTTATACCACCTCAGTGCGTTTAGCGAAGCGGTTTCCTTGGCACGTCTTGTTGAAGCAGAGATCGTGTTCCCCTTATTCCGGGATTCCCATCAATATGGACGTGGGTAACCCAACCGCGCCATTGATTGCGGCACTTGGGAGATAAGCGAGTTTTCTCAGGCCGGTGGGGACACATGTTTCGTCCGCCCATATAGGGGGATAAAGATCCACCCTTTTACCTACGCCTTCTTCCTCCTTTGCTTATCCATCTCCGCGAACTCGAGCTCCAGCGCCCAAGTCCGCACATCTCACCTCAACCTTCTCCAACTATGTCCGGAGCGGGAGGCAAGTGGATGGCCTCCTCCGTTACGGAGGGGCACAGCAAGAAGCTGCGCAGTGCCGGATATCTATCCAGCGACATCGTGCACCGGCTCCCCGACGAGGGGTAGCTCATCCCCACCCCTGGGCCCCATGAGAGGGTGGTATTCCTTTCCCATTTCCTCTGCGGACTGGGCTTCCCACTCCACCCCTTTGTCCGGGGGCTCATGTTCTACTACGGCCTGGATTTCCATGATCTGGCCCCGAATTTCATCCTCAACATCTCGACGTTTATTGTCGTGTGCGAGGACTTCCTCTGCATCCATCCCCACTTCGGCCTGTGGCTCAAGACCTTCAGTGTCAAGCCGAAGGTTGTGAAGGGCAGCCAAGTGGAGTGCGGAGGCGCCATGGTGGGCAAGATGCCCAACGTTACTTGGCTCGAGGGCACCTTCGTGGAAACCATTAAGGGGTGGCAATCGGGGTGGTTCTACATCACCGAGCCGCGTGACCCTGAATGGGCAGCGGCCCCCGAATTCAGATCAGGCATCCCCATACGGCTCACCTCCTGGAAAGAGAGTGGCTTGACATGGGGCGATTCGGAGGAGCTGACCGGACTCCAAGCCTGCGTCCAAAAGCTAGTGAACAAGAAGCTCAAGCTTGTCAACGTAGTCCAGGTCATGCTCATCCGCCGGATTCTCCCGTGCCAACAACGGGACTTCAATATGTGGGAGTTTGATCCGGCGCAGCACCAGACCTTGAACAGGCTCTTCGACACAACATACGAAGAGGCCTGGAGGGTGCTGTTTAAGGGCGCCGAGGCTCCCGCATCCGCTACCGAAGATCGCGGATTCAGCTTGCAGCGTCAGGCTAGCGAGGTAAGCGATTTTACCCTTTACGAGACACTTGTTTTTCCATAGTTTGACTCTATGCGGGATCTGAACTCCCTCTCCTTTGACAGGACTAGCTGAAGAAGGCCGAGCGGACTAACTGTTCGGCCCCTTTGCCAGAAGACCCAGCGGACGCCCGCTTAATGGGGCTGTTGGTTCCGGCACCCCACGTGGTGCCGGAGAAGAAGGCCAAGAAGAAGGCCACAGGCACTCGAAAGAGTTCCCGTTTTCAGGTGTCATCGGACTCATCGTCCGATGACTCCGAGGCAGACTCCTCCCACGAAGGCGAGGAGGAGAAGAAAGAGGCCTCTCCCCCAGCGGGGGGAGGGAAGAAAAGGAAGGCCTCCCCAACGAGGGAGGTCGAAGGGTCCAAGAAGGGAAGGACTCTTCCCCCGGACTGTTCTGCCAATGCCGGCAATGACGACGAGGATTGGCCTTCAAGGGCCAAGCCCCTGGTGAGATCGTAAGTATCCGGACTCCCGAATAACTTTATGATTTTTCTTTTTGCCACATGGTGTCTTTCTAATGCTGCATACAACCCTGCAGTCCGCCCAAGGACGATCTTCCCGCTTCATCGAGCGGGTCCTTGGGTGCGTCGGATGTGGATAGCACATCACTTCCGACCGCCTCCACCCCCCGCAACGCTGACGACGCCGAGGTAGGATCCCAGAGAGGGACCCACTCGGAGGAGGAGGCCCCAGAGGTGCCAAAGGGCAACCTCCCGGACTTCGTACTGGACTCCGCACCGGAACCTGCAGTGGTTCCGGAGTCCGGCGGGCGGCCCCTTCATAAGAAGGGCAAGACCGTGACGCCGACGGCCTCCGTCCAACCGGAGGCGCCGGATAGCTTGCTGGAGGCGCTCAACGGCGCTTCCATCGAAGAGGAACATCGCACCGTCATGAGTGCGGTGATTGAGAAGGTTCAGCTCGCCAAAAGCGGCCTGACCGAAGCCTGCAGCAGCCTTCTAACAGGCTTTGAGGTAAGAATTTTATTATATGAAAAATAGTACCACATAGACAGTAGCCCCTGATGCTCGGTTCGGTGTTCAGAAAGAAAAGCCGGACTGAGGATCTAAAAAGATATACGCAGGAGTCATAAAAATATGTCAATATGGGATTGCAGGCTACGCTGCTGACCTCTGTCGCACTGACTGCGGAGGTCAATGCTTTGAAGCAAAGCCTCGAGCGGTCCGAGAACGAGCTCGGCCGTGCCAAGAAGCAGCTCGAGGACAAGGAAGGTGAGTAACACCTTATTAAAGTTGTACCTTACAGAAAAGGATTTGGTTGCAAAAAATGACAAGAATAACGTGGGTATTGCAGGGGCCACGAACGAGGTGGCAACCCTGAAGGAGGCGGTGTCCACGGCCGAATGTAATGCAGCCGCGGAGCGCACCGAGCGAGAGAAGCAGGAGGCGCGGGTGGCGGAGGTACATCAAGAGCTCCAGGTTCTCGTTGCAAAACATGAGGGTTTGGAGCGCGACTCTAAGACTCGAGAGTCCGAGCTTGCATCGGCTCTTGAGAGTGCCAAAGCCGCTAAGGCCGAAGCTCACAAGGCCCTCTAGGAAATCGAGGCATTGAAGAAAATAGCGGCGGGTAAGGCATTTTTCATGCAAAGCAAGCATGTGAATGTGAATTACCTATTATTTACACGAATTCGGAGCTCTCCAGGAGTGTTCGCAGATCTGCCCTGCAGCGTGTCCGATGCTGCCGCTTTCTACAGGGCCGAGGAGGGGAGCTCGACGGAGAAGGTCTTCTGGTCTCAGTATGCTGAGGCCGGACATCCGGTGCCCCTTAGCGACTAGCTGAAGTAGCTGGTCGAGCTCCACAAGGTGGCCGAACAGGCCATGAAAGGCCTCATAGTTCGGCTGTGGCCCAAAGAGGCCATGCCTGGGAGCTACTTCGGCCTGGTGCGGCGGCTGGTGGATGCTTGTCCATGGGTTGAAGTTATCAAGCACTCTGCCTGTATTGAAGGTGCCCGTCGGGCCCTTGCCCGCGCAAAGGTGCAATGGGGCAAGATGGATGCTGAGAAGCTTGTGACGGGCGCGCCGCCGCCGGGCAAGGAGTATCGCACACCTGAGATGTATTATAAGAGTGTCCTGAAGGGTGCCCGCATTATTGCGGGTGAGTGCTCCAAAGATGTTATATTTGAGTAGACTCGCATTTTGTTATCTTGTGCGCTGAAAACTTTGTTCATATGCGCTAAGCAACGCTTGTTAATTTAAAATATTACCTTCTGTGCGGCCGTTTATCAAATCTGAGAGATGGCAAGTCGTCGGCTTCAGCCCCCATGCCACGAGTGCTGGGGTGTTCGGGATAAATTTGAGCACTCTTGTTCCCATTTTTGGGTCCATCTAGGGAGGTGCTCAACACAACGAACGAGGCAACCGGACTTATAATGCTTGAACACTCTCACTTAGCCATAGAATTCTATAATTTTAAATTTCGGCGAAGCCCCTAGTATTCGGAAGGCCGAATTCGGGGCTCTATCCACGCCTGGGCCGGACAAAGCCGGTTCCTCGCTCTAAGCGGCATATGTCTTTAGGGACTCGAAAAAAACCCCTCGAACAGCGACCGGCTCTCGCCTCATCATGACGGTCAGTTTTAGCTTTCTCCACTGAGGTGCTCGCCCAGCTCAACTGGGGCGCAATCGCAGTGGTTCTCCCAGTGCTACCTTAGCCGATAAAACGGAACGTAAGGTACCAAAACATGGGAGCCGGGCAAACCCAACTATTGACCCAAGACATGATTCGGAGCCGATGCATATAATGCTATAAGTTCGAGGTGCCGCACTTGTGAAAGTGTTCGGACTTATCACACCATGATGTGGGGAACATAAGCCCCTGGTGTATTTAGCCGTACCAAAGTGTACAGATGCAACATATCATAAATGAACATATGTATAAGAAATAAATGCAATTATAAGCAAAAAGGTGCTGCATTGTTTAGTCAAGAAATACTGCCGTGAATGCAGAACGATACAAATAGTGCGGTAAGCAAGGGATGGGACTATTAAACATGTCCCCCTCCAGGGGTAGGCTGCAGAATGGTGTATAAAACAGATTTAGTGCTCGTAATGGGGACCACCTGGATATTCGTCGTAGCCTTTGCCTTCCCTGGCTGTTGCGTCGTGAGTTCGGCAGGTCCACTGCCGGACAGGGCCTCTGATGAACGGAGTCCTGTGGGTAAAAAAAAGAAAAAGGAAAAAAAAGAATGACACACTTGAGAGCCCCTGGTGTGGTTGAGCCGCATTCTGGGCCTGTCGTGGTCGTGCCCCTCCCCCTATGCCCATGGTATCTCTAGAGCGTAATGATGTACGCGAAGGACCAGTCTTGCAATTTTGCAAGGGATGGGGTTGGGGCCGCATTGCTACGCGTGCTCGGAATGTGCCAGGTGGTCTTGTTGTAGGTTACTCCAGGCGCGTTTAGCCGTGTTCGGTCGCTTAACGGTCGGACTCGAGAATTGCCTTAAGAGGCTGCACTATACTTCTGCCGCGAGAGCCGCTGTATGTTCCTCCGTTCGGAGAGAGCGTTTAGTGTTTCTGTTGACCATGATGACTCCTCGAGGGCCTGGCATCTTGAGCTTGAGGTATGCGTAGTACGGCACCGTGTTGAACTTTGCAAACGCGGTACGTCCGAGCAGAGCATGATAGCCGCTGCGGAACGGAACTATGTCGAAGATTAACTCCTCGCTTCGGAAGTTATCCGGGGATCCGAAGACCACTTCCAGTGTAACTAAGCCTGTACAATTGGCCTCTACACTTGGTATAACGCCTTTGAAGGTCGTCTTTGTGGGTTTAATCCTTGAGGGGTCTATGCCCATCTTCCGCACTGTACCCTGATAAAGCAGGTTTAGGCTGCTGCCGCCGTCCATCAGGACTCTGGTGAGGTGAAATCCATTGATGATTGGGTCTAAAACCAATGCGGCGAATCCGCCGTGGCGGATGCTGGTGGGGTGGTCCCTTCGATCAAAAGTGATCGGGCAAGAGGACCATCGGTGAACTTCGGGGCGATTGGCTCCATCGCGTATACGTCCCTGAGTGCACGCTTCCGCTCCCTCTTGGGTATGTGGGTTGCGTATATCATGTTCACCGTCCGCACTTGTGGAAGGAAACCCTTCTGTCCTCTATTGTTCGGCGGTCGAGTCTCCTCCTCGTCATCGCTATGCAGCCCCTTGTCATTGTTTTCGGCAATTAGCTTGCCTGCCTGCTTGAATACCCAACAGTCCCTGTTGGTGTGGTTAGCTGGCTTTTCGGGTGTGCCGTGTATCTGGCACGAGCGATCGAGTATTCGGTCTAAATTGGATGGACCCGGAGTAGTTCTTTTGAATGGCTTTTTCCGCTGACCGGGTTTGGAGCCTCTAAATCCGGCATTGATTGCCGTATCCTCGTTATTGTCGCCATTAATGTGGCGTTTGTTCTTGTTGCGATGCGACCTGCCATTGCGGTCCTTGGTATCCGGACTGCCAGAATTTTTGCTGAGGTTGTTGCTGCGGGCTAGCAAGCTGTCCTCTCCCGCGCAGAAGCGGGTCATGAGTGATGTGAGGGCTGCCATGGATTTCGGCTTTTCCTGTCCCAGGTGCCGGGCAAGCCACTCGTCGCGGATGTTATGTTTGAAGGCCGTGAGGGCCTCCGCATCCGGACAGTCGACGATTTGATTTTTCTTAGTTAAGAACCGTGTCCAGAATTGTCTGGCCGATTCGTTAGGCTGCTGAATCTTGCTGGAGGGGGTTGTCTTCGGCACTGTCTGGGGTATTATTATCTCCGGTGCCGGAATCTCCATTCTTGCTGTGGCGGGATTTAGAGCGGAGCCGCTGACGCTGGCGCTTGGGCTGTTTCTTGGAGGGGTCTTCCTCCGCTGTTCCCTCGCCATTCCCATCCTTTGGGATATCCACCATATATATGTCATATTATGAGGTGGCTTTCTAGTGCCCAGTAGGCGCTGGTTCTTGGTCGTCTCCGGCATCGTCGTCCATACCGTCGATGTCCTCAAAGTCGAAGTCTAGCATGTTGGTTAGATCGTCGACAATGGCTACTAAGTGGGTGGTGGGTGGGCCTTGAATTTCTTCGTCGTCCGCATCCCAACCGTCTTGACCGCAGTCCAGCCAGGTCTCTCCTAATAACGAGAGATACTTTAGCAAACTCAGGATGTCGCCGAAAGGTGAGTGTTGAAAGATGTCCGCAGCGGTGAACTCCATGATCGGCGCCCAATCGAATTCGATTGGAGGGGGCGCGGGAGGTTCGGAGTCCGGCGAGGAGTCCGGCACCTCGGAGTCACGAGCTTCACAAGGGATAAGGTCAGTATTCGGCTCCATCACCGTAGAGGTTGCAGCCCCCGAGGCGGTGTCTAGCCACCCGTCCTCGATCTGCGCAGCCGACTCCGAATTGAGGGTCGGAGCGGACTCGTGTGCGGCCTCCATGGCATTGTCCGGCTGCAGAGCTAAATCATGCCCATCGTGACAGTGCGGCGCGCTCGGCTGTGGCTCGAATCCATCGAAGATCAAGTCTCCGCGGATGTCAGCCGTGAAGTTCAAACTTCCAAATCTGACCTGACGGCCAGGGGCGTAGCTTTCAATCTGCTCCAGATGGCCAAGCGAATTGGCCTGCAGTGCAAAGCCGCCGAATACGAAGATCTGTCCGGGGAGAAAAGTCTCACCCTGGACTGTGTCATTGTTGACGATTGAAGGAGCCATCGAGCCTATCGGTGACGACACAGAGGAACTCTCAATGAAAGCACCAATGTCGGTGTCAAAACCGGCGGATCTCGGGTAGGGGGTCCAAAACTGTGCGTCTAGGCGGATGGTAACAGGAGACAAGGGAAACGATGTTTTACCCAGGTTCGGGCCCTCTCAATGGAGGTAAAACCCTACGTCCTGCTTGATTAATATTGATGGAGTGGGTATTACAAGAGTAGATCTACCACGAGATCAAGGAGGCTAAACCCTAGAAGCTAGCCTATGGTATGATTGTTGTTTTTCCTATGGACTAAAACCATCCGGTTTATATAGACATCGGAGAGGGCTAGGGTTACACAGAGTCGGTTACAATGGTAGGAGATCTACATATCCGTATTGCCAAGCTTGCCTTCCACGCCAAGGAAAGTCCCATCCGGACATGGGACGAAGTCTTCAATCTTGTATCTTCATAGTCTTGGAGTCCGGCCGATGATGATAGTTCGGCTATCCGGACACCCCCTAGTCCAGGACTCCCTCAAGAAGATTGGAGTATTCATGGGAGGTCCAGCAGCCAGAGGAGAAGAGGATCAACCTACTTGTCCGGATAATTATATCATCATCGACGACACCAACTCAGATCCCGACGACAGCGATGACAACTGTGTTGATGAAGCTGGAGCAGATATCATGGAATCTTCATCGGAGCAGTTTTTCTAGTTGACCACCATAACAGTAGTAGAATTTTCCACCATTTAATTAGTTTTAGTCCAAGCACTTTTTTAACGATAGTTAGACCGTTGTATGCCCTTGTTTGAATTGATTGGAGTGACATTGTGTGTTTTGTCTCATGTGCATATGGGTAGTGTTATCTCACTAGACCTCATTCTATTCTTAACTCTCGTCTCCTCTTTAAACCCTCAGATGCCCCCGAGACGTGACCCCGAATTTGTTTTCCCGCCAGAGATCACTCAGTTGATTCAGCAGCAGAATGCCTTGATTCAAACATTGGTACAGAACCAAGGCAACAACAACAACAACAACCCACCACCACCACCACCTGTTGACCATCTGGCACGTTTCTTCAGGCTGAATCCGCCGATGTTTTCCAGTAGCACCGAGCCGATAGTAGCAGATGATTGGCTCCGCAAGATAGGGAGGGAGTTGACCACTGCAGGATGTACAGATGGGGAAAATGTGAAGTTTGCCGCACATCAGCTTGACGGACCCGCAGCAGCATGGTGGGAGAATTTTACAACCACGTACCCTGTAGACACTGTCACATGGAATCAGTTTCAGCAAGCCTTTCGTACTGCCCATGTTTTAGCAGGAGCTATGGCCATGAAGAAGCGTGAGTTTCGCAACTTACGCCAAGGAGGACGGACGGTTGGCGAGTATGTGGATGATTTAAGTAAGCTAGCACGTTATGCCCCAAATGACGTTGCTACGGATGCAGCTAAGCAGGAGAAGTTTCTAGAAGGATTGAATGATGAGCTGAGCATGCAGTTGATGGTAGCCACTTTCAATAACTACCAGGAGTTAGTAGATCATGCTCTTATGATTGAAGGAAAGCAGCAGCAGATTGACAATCGTAAGAGGAAGTATGGATAGGGGAAGTACAATTCTGGAGCTTAGCAGAAACTACGCTTTACCCCGAAGTCAGGAGGGCAATTTCAGCATACTCATGGAGGAGGCAGCTCGCACAATCATAATGGCACAAAGAATGGAAATGGGAATGGAGGAAACAATGGACAAAACCGCACCAACCCGTCAACACCATCCAAGGTAGACCTGAGCCATATCACTTGTTATAAGTGCCGTAAGACTGGGCATTATGCAAATGATTGCCCAGAAGCCCAAAATGGAAATGGCAATGGAAGCTCAGGAAAGAAGCCGAACCCTTTCAACAGAGGACAAGTGAACCACGTTACCGTGGAGGAGGTTGAAGCCCAGCCAGACGCAGTAATAGGTGCCATTAAGTATAGGAAGACATGTTTTCCCAACGGATTTGATTATACTGGAATCCCAAGGTTTGGATGTAATTCTTGGTATGGATTGGCTGTCGATGTATGGAGGAAACATTGACTGCACCAGTAAGACAATTTTGCTTACGGCACCAGAAGGAAGAAGAATCAAGTATGTATCACGGCATGAGCCGAGGAGGGCACATGTAAATTCCTTATCAGGAGTTGTGCAGGAGGAAGTACCAGTGGTAAGGGATTTCCCCGATGTATTTCCAGAAGAGTTGCCAGACATGCCACCGGATAGAGACATTGAGTTCCTAATTGAACTACTGCCAGGCACTGGGCCGATATCCAAGAGACCGTACAGGATGCCAGCCCAAGATTTGGAGGAAATTAAGAAGCAGATTAAGGAGTTGCTGGACAAAGGTTTTATTCGCCCAAGTTCTTCGCCTTGGGGATCGCCAGTACTTCTGGTCGAGAAGAAGGATGGAACTTTAAGAATGGTTGTTGATTATCGCGGATTGAATGAAGTAACAATCAAGAACAAGTACCCACTACCAATGATCAATGAACTGTTTGATCGGTTGCAAGGAGCTAAGGTGTTTTCCAAGATCGATTTGCAATCAAGGTACCATCAGTTGAAGATTCAGGAGCAAGATATACCGAAGATGGCTTTTACCACCAGGTACGGGCTGTATGAGTATACCGTCATGTCATTTGGTCTGACTAACGCCCCAGCCTACTTTATGAACATGATGAACAAGGTGTTTATGGAGTTTTTGGATAAGTTCGTCGTGGTGTTCATTGATGATATTTTGGCTTACTCGAAGAATGAAGAGGAACATAAGGAGCACTTGCGTTTGGTACTCGAGAAGCTCAGAGAACATCAGCTATATGCCAAGTTCAGCAAGTGTGAGTTTTGGCTGAAGGAAGTTGGATTTCTCGGACATGTTATATCCGGAGAAGGTATCGCAGTAGAACCCACTAAAGTTGCCACTGTGACAAACTGGGAAGCACCAACAATAGTTGGAGAAATCCGAAGTTTCCTTGGACTCGCAGGATACTACTGAAGATTCATTGAAAATTTCTCGAAGATTCGAAGCCTATGACAGAATTGTTGAAGAAGGATACCAAGTTCATTTGGACTGAGGAGTGTGAGGCTAGTTTCCAAGAGTTGAAGAAACATTTGGTTACCTCACCAGTATTAATTCTGCCAGATCAGACCAAGGATTATGAAGTGTATTGCGACGCTTCACGTAGAGGACTTGGAGCAGTGCTTATGCAAGAGGGAAGAGTTGTTTCGTATGCTTCACGACAGCTTAAGCCTCATGAGTTGAATTATGCTACTCATGATTTGGAGTTAGCAGCCGTAGTGCACGCACTGAAAACATGGAGACATTTTCTCATTGGAAACCATTGTGAGGTGTATACGGATCACAAGAGTTTGAAGTACATCTTCACGCAGAAGGAGTTAAATCTCAGGCAGAGGAGATGGTTGGAGCTTATTAAGGATTACGATATGAGATTGCATTATCACCCCGGAAAGGCTAACGTTGTAGCAAACGCGTTGAGCTGCAAGAGCCATGTCAACACTCTAATGACCGGAGGTTTACCAAAGGAATTAGGCGAGGAATTACGAGAGCTATGTTTGGAAATAGTTCCGAGAGGCTATGTAGCAGCATTGGAGATTCAGTCTACATTGATGGGTAAAATTAGGGAAGCCCAAAAGACAGATAAGGAAGTTGCCTCTATAAAGGAGAAAATGAGCGAAGGGAAGGCTAAGGGATTTCGTGAGGATGAGCACGATACCCTACGGTTTGAAGACCGTGTTTATGTGCCCAATGACCCGGAGATCAGGAAGTTGATTCTGCAAGAGGCACATGATTCACCATATCCGATTCACCCCGGAAATACCAATATGTATTTGGATTTGAAGGAAACTTTCTGGTGGACCGGAATGAAGAAGGATATTGCAGAGTATGTAGCAGTTTGTGATGTATGTCAAAGGGTGAAAGCAGAACATAAGAAGCCAACAGGATTGTTACAGCCATTGCCTATACCCGAATGGAAGTGGGACAAACTAGGCATGGATTTCATCAAGGGATTGCCCAGGACTCGTTCAGGCTATGACTCGATTTGGGTTGTAGTCAATCGTTTGACGAAGGTAGCTCATTTCATTCCAGTAAAGACTACCTACAACAGTGCAAAATTGGCTAAGATATACATGACAAGGATTGTATGTTTGCATGGAGTTCCGAAGAGTATCGCATCAGATAGGGGAACCCAATTCACCTCAAAGTTCTGGAAGCAGTTGCACGAAACATTGGGAACCAGGCTGGAGTTTAGCACGGCTTTCCATCCATAGACAGATGGACAGACCGGGAGAGTCAATCAAATTTTGGAGGATATGCTTAGAGCTTGTGCTTTGGATTATGGATCAAGTTGGGATGACAACTTACCATATGCGGAGTTTTCTTACAACAACAACTATCAATCCAGTTTGAAGATGGCCCCTTTCGAAGCCTTGTATGGAAGGAGGTGCAGAACCCCGTTGTTGTGGGATGAAGTAGGAGATCGCCAGTTGTTTGGACCGGATTTGATTAAGGAGTCTGAACAAAAAGTAAAGTTAATTCGCGATAGGCTCAAGGTAGCCCAGTCAAGGCAGAAGAGCTATGCAGATTCAAAATGCAAGGAGACAGAATATGAAGTAGGAGACAGAGTTTATCTTCGAGTATCTCCGCTTCGAGGAGTTAAGCGTTTTGGAGTTAAAGGAAAATTAGCACCACGTTTTGTGGGACCGTACAAAGTTTTTAAACGCATGGGAGAAGTTGCCTACAAGTTGGAATTACCCGAGGGATTGTCAGGTGTTCATAATGTGTTCCATGTTTCACAGTTGAAGAAGTGTCATGCAGAGATGGCTGATATACCACTGAGCGATACAGTGCCACTGGAAGCGATTCAGTTGAAAGATGATTTGACCTATGAAGAGAAACCAGTTAAGATTCTGGAATATGCCAGCAGATTCACCCGCAGTAAAGTTATCAAGTTTTGCAAAGTTCAGTGGAACCACCACACCGAGGAAGAAGTTACCTGGGAGCGAGAAGATCTGCTCGAGGGCGAGATTCATCTTAAGGGGGGGGCAGGTTTGTAACATCCCAAATTTTCAATTTGGAATGTTATACATAGATCATCATTGCATATCATATTTTGTTGCATTGTTGGCTCGATCCTAGAAATTCTACGCAACTCAAGGACCCACGGAGAGAGTTGGGGATTTCGTTATTTTCATATTTGAGTTTTCTCAAATTTTGAAAATAGGATCATTTGATTTTTATTTATTTTATCTTCAATTATTTCTACTATCAAAAAATTCAGAGAGGGAATAAAATGACTTTCCCAAAATAAAGAAATAATGAAGATTTAATAAAAAAATCAAATAATATTTATTTTGGAGTTTTCGCCTTTTATTTGAATTTAGGAAAAATGCGCGTTTTTCAAAATTGCATTTAGGCCCCAAATAAATGTTCATCTCGTCCGGCTTGATTTTAGAAGCTGGGTAAAATTTATTTCGGGATTTTTGGAGTCCGTTTAGTATTTCTTTTATTTTCTTCCGCGCAGAATTATTTAAAAAACGCGAACCGCCTTTGGGCCGTGCCCGAGCGGGACTCCGCCCGGGGGCGCCTTTAAATAGCGCCGCCCCAAGCCCCCCCAGGCCCGTCAGCCACCCGCGCCCCGCCAGCCCAGCCGCTGCCGCGGCCGGCCTACTCGCCCGAAACCCTAACCCTAACCCGCGCCCGCCGCCGCCGC
>NC_041393.1:21312055-21359113 GCF_002162155.2 Triticum dicoccoides | reverse complement strand
GCCGCCGCCGCCGCCTACCCCGTCGACCCCGCCACCGAGGTTCGCCGCCGCCTCGTTTTCCGTGCCACCGGTTTTCTGAATAACCGAACGGTTTTCTTTGGTTTTTTTTTTTCGGTTGATTTTATTAGATCGGTTTTTTTGGTTCGGTTAATTAGTGAGCGTTCACTCATTCGTTCATTTTAACGAACGTGTTCGTCAGATTAGGTTTAGTTAACGAACGTTCTTTCGTTAACCTGTTCGTTGTTTTTCTTTTTCTCGGATTTAATCCGCGATTTTTCTGATCGCGATTCCTGATCCAATTTTCGTTTTAGTATAACTTTTCGCTCGTTTATCGGAATCAGGCGATTCAAGCTCCTGGACTTTTGTCTCGAAACCCTCTTTCCGAATAATCAACTTAAACAAGCTTTTACTTCTCTACAATTTGACTTAGATCCAGATTAGTAAAACGAAGCTGTTTCTTTCGCCGTTTGATTTTCGTTGCTTTGTTTGATTTAATTCTTTTTGCAAACCGGAGTTCTTAAGTTGAACCTTCTGGTTAGATATTTTATTCGAGTTTTACCAGTGTATTAGATGAGTACTTATTGTATGTTTGTTTGTTTGTCTGCGATAGAATACCCAGAGTGCGCCGCCTGTTACTTCGAGTCTCTAGGTTTCGCGGATCATCAGCAAGGCAAGTAACACTTTGATCATACCTTTTCTCATACCCAGTTTTTATGCATTAGATCAATCCTCAAACATTGCCTGACTAGGATCTAATTAAATTGTGGGTTATGGGAAGTAGTTGAGGTAGTACCTATTACCTATTTTTATTTTCAAAACCCTGGAGTTACTTCTACGTTTGCTTATTATGCCGTGCTATGCTAGTAGACGTGGATTGGGTGAGTGATTTTCCATGACAGATGTGAGTTTGTTAGTTAATGGTTTATTTAAGGTGGCAACTTAAACACACATCTGGGTGGATTGAGGCACCTGGTTTCTATCAGGACTTGCCTATATTTCTTCGGACCGCCACCCAGGCTCAAAGGGATCATGAGATTATTCAAACTAGAAACTTCCGTGTGCAGCCACAAGCCATTATGGGCTCTAGCATAGTTGATTAAGTTGTGCGAACTCTTACGGGTAGACTAGCAGATGTAGGGGAAAGTAGGTGTACCGGTCTACCCACATGTAAGGTGCTAGCGCTTCCGAAAGCCTATGTCTCGGTCATCCGTTTCTCAAACACCATGTAGTGCGAGGAATTCAACGGAGGCGATCGAGTCTTGTGGGGAAAAGTGCGCAAACCTCTGCAGAGTGTATAAACTAATCATGGTTAGCCGTGTCCCCGGTTATGGACATCTTGAGTATCTAGAACTTGGATATCATGTTACTTTAATTAATATTGATGGGTTTTAATGAGTACTTTTAATTGGGATTGAGAATGTTGTCAACCATTCTCAATGTTTAACAACCACCATGATAGTTAAATAAATTTACTCCTTTGCAGTAGGGAAAATTTGGCTTTTCGCAAAACTGTAATCATAGAGCTTTTCCACCAGCCAAATATGCATGTAGTATAGCTTATTCCATTGTTATTCTCTATGTGTTACATTGCCAGCATATTCCATGTGCTGACCCATTTTCGGGCTGCAACGTTTCATGTTGCAGACTTTTCAGATGACGAGTAAGGTGCTTTTAGGTCGTGGTTCTATACTTAGTGATGCCGTTGGAGTTGATGGACTCGCTTATCTTCCAAGTCTTCCGCTGTTATCGTATTTAGATGGCCTTAAGCCATATTTATTTCAATAAGTTCTCTCTTGAGACATTCGATGTAATAAGTGTGTGATTGCTACTCTGTTATAAATCCTCCAAGTACTGTGTGGTGTCAGCATTACTGATCCAGGGATGACACTGAGCACAGAGATCAGACTGTTTGAGGTCTGGTCGCTATAGTCTTTGGCAGATTTTAACTATCTTAGCACAAATCAAGCAATCTTCACACAATTCAAGCAATCATGCAAAGAGTATATGAGCAGCGGAAAGTAAAGCATGCAACTTGCAAGAATGTAAAGGGGAAGGGTTTGGAGGATTCAAACGCAATTGGAGACACAAATGTTTTTGTCGTGGTTCTGATAGGTGGTGCTATCGTACATCCACATTGATGGAGACTTCAACGCACGAAGGGTAATGGCGGCGTGAGTCCACCGAGGGCTCCACCCAAGAAGAATCCACGAAGAAGCAACCTTGTCTATCCCACCATGGCCGTCGCCCACGAAGGACTTGCCTCACTAGCGGTAGATCTTCACGGAGTAGGCGATCTCCTTGCCCTTACAAACTCCTTGGTTCAACTCCACAATCTTGTCGGAGGCTCCCAAGTGACACCTAGCCAATCTAGGAGACAACACTCTCCAAGAAGTAACAAATGGTGTGTTGATGATGAACTCCTTGCTTTTGTGCTTCAAATGATAGTCTCCCCAACACTCAACTCTCTCTCACAGGATTTGGATTTGGTGGAAAGAAGATTTGAGTGGAAAGCAACTTGGGAAAGGCTAGAGATCAAGATTCATATGGTAGGAATGGAATATCTTGGCCTCAACACATGAGTAGGTGGTTCTCTCTCAAAAATGGTAAGTTGGAAGTGTAGGTTTGTTCTGATGGCTCTCTCCATGAATGAAGAGGAGGTGGAGGGGTATATATAGCCTCCACACAAAATCTAACCATTACACACAATTTACCAATCTCAGTGGGACCGAATCAACAAACTCGGTCAGACCGATTTAGTAAACCTAGTGACCGTTAGGGTTTTCGGTGGGACCGACATGCAACTCGGTAGGACCGAGATGGTTAGGGTTAGGGCATAACGTAATCTTGGTGAGACCGATTACACAAACTCGGTAAGACCGATTTTGGTAATAAGCTAACCAGAGAGTTGGTCAGGTAAACTCGGTGGGACCGGTTCGCTCATTTCGGTGAGACCGAAATGTTACGAAGGGAAACAGAGAGATTACAATCCCATCTTGGTGAGACCGAGATCCCTATCGGTGAGACCGATTTGCCTAGGGTTTGTGGCAGTGGCTATGACATCTGAACTCGGTGGTGCTGGATAGAAAGAATCGGTGGGGCTGAGTTTGACTTTTGGTTTGGGTCATATGTGGATATGGGAAAGTAGTTAAGGGTTTTTGGAGCATATCACTAAGCACCATGGAGCAAGAAACTCATTAAGCAGCACCTCATCCCTCCTTGATAGTATTGACTTTGCCTATAGACTCAATGTGATCTTGGATCACTAAAATATAAAATATAGAGTTTTGAGCTTTTGGGCTTGAGCCAATCCTTTTATCCTTAGTATTTTGAGGGATCCAATTTCCTCATCCATGCCATGCCATTCATTGAGCTTTCCTGAAATATTTGTCTTGGAATAGTATTAGCCCAATGAGCTATATGATGTTAGGAATTACCAAAACCACCTAGGGATAGTTGCACTTTCAGAGGCGGGGGACACAAAGTTTACCCAGGTTCGGGCCCTCTCGATGGAGGTAATACCCTACTTCCTGCTTGATTGATCTTGATGAATATGAGTATTACAAGAGTTGATCTACCACGAGATCGTAATGGCTAAACCCTAGAAGCTAGCCTATGATTATGATTGTTGTTATCCTACGGACTAAACCCTACAGTTTATGTCGGGGATATACACCGCGGTATGACCCGGCCGCAATTGGCAACTCACTGGTGACCCGCCCGGAGCTTGGCAACTCATTAGTAACCCGGTGGGCAGGTCAGATGGGCAACAAGGCCCAAAGCCCAGAAGGCCGGCTCACGTTATGATGGGCCGGGTTAAGAGGAAAGGGATGACGAATATTTCCTTTACGAGGAAGCAAGACCCGGACTTGTATTCAACTTGTAAGAAAAGATAGACTAGTCCTAGTCCTACTAGGACTCTACATGTAAGCCGCCCCTTCAACTTATATAAGGAGGGGCAGGGCTCCCCAAAGAGGGATGAGGAACAATAAACAATATCTAGGGCTAGACACAAAGGGGGAGCCGGCTGATGCGGCGGCTCCCTCATGAGCATAATGAGACCTAGCCTCAAACAACATGTAGGGCTATTACCGGATGATGTTTCCCGGGGCCCGAAGCTGTCTAAAGCCTTGTCTTCCGTGTTGATCCGCCCTGCATCTCTCGTCCCACTCAACCCCTCTCAAGCTACCACATAGATGCGTTGGCCTCACGACTAAGTCCTGACACTAAGGACATGTGCCGTGACAATTCCACGATAGTTGGCGCCCACTGTGGGGCTTGCGCACGGTGATGTTGAGTTCTTGGAGGGATCTCTCTCAAGAATCAAGAAACTCGCGATTCACCAGATGAAGAAGAGCCGGTACAGAATGATAGTGTGAGCCACCGGACAACCATGGGAAAAGCCGGCAAATATGTTGTTTGGAAATCAGAATTATGGTTAACTTTGGAGATGACAGATGCAAGATTCATCAAAGCCGGAAAGATTTTTAGGGTTTTTGTGCATCACCACGCACATCGCTGGGTGACCCATTGAATCCGAGGGCACATCGCTTTTTCTTTAGTCGAGATCGGATAGGAGCTGTTATACAAGGGGGCAGCCGTTGTCGATGCTACAACTCATATCAAGTCCTGAGGAGATAGTACCAGGAGACATCGTAGTTTGTGTCAGACCTTATAATTATGGTATTACCAAAACAAGAGTAACCGACCGGTCAAATATGGAGCAGATGAGATTCGAACTCGGATAGCCGCGTGCACGCGTTCCGGGTTAGCTACTGTGCACGTAACCTTTTTCTGGTCATGGGTCCGCTCCATCTGATCGCAAGCCCACAGCTGTACGTTCACGAGTTGCTACTGCCGGATCAAGTCCCAGGAAAATTTTCGCCTGCAGCCGTACAAGTACCTGCGAATACATGGTTGTGGCGGCACCGAGAACTGCGCTGGCTAGCCCCGTTCGGCGCGCACACGTGCAGGTGCAATCCATCAGAACCAGAAGCTTGAAAAAGAATAATCACCGTAGCCGCAATCAACGACGACCAGGGATCTGCTACCTGAGGTTGGGCGGTCTCCGATCTGCACAGCCGCACGTGCTAAGACAAAACTTGCAAAGAAGGCCATGTGGGGCAGTAGCATGCTGTCAAAAGCTGCAGGCCCGGACACTACATGACGAACAATCAACAATGACCACAAATCCCTTTTTCCCTTACGTGATACACAGGGGAATATAATGACAGAAGTATCCATGATAGCCGGGTTAACCGAGCCTTAATCAGGTGCTACTAGCTCACGTGGAGGAGCAAATCCAAAGTCCACTACTAATAGTCCTTCTCACAAGAGTACTACATGACGACCATTAGTACCACGTACATTGGAAAAATCATCAGGACACGCACCAAGCATTATCCAGCATCAGTGTCCATGTTTATCTGACAAAATACCAGGTGCTATTTGTCCTACCTATTTTTTTAATACATATTTATCCAAGAACAATTAATTGTCTATATATTTTTATATATGCAGGACAATGATTCATCATTTGCTGTTGGACGGGTGTGCGCAAGCCGTCGCCCATGCAATTCGATCTACATCAACTCGCTAAGATCGCTCCCTTGATTGACTGGCCATCCGTGCAGCTTACCGCGCCCACGATTGGCTCATCATCCGCACCGGCTTACAACGACGCAGCCGACTCATCTGTCCAAGCCACTTCTGATGCTGCGATCATTTTACTGTCCGCCATGCGGTCTGGCCTATTCAACATGCCGGGTTGACTAATGGACACCGGTAGGGACCATAAAGTCCAAATACATCAGGACCATTATTCATTACAAAAAAGATGTCGCATAAGGGGTGTGCGCCAACGTCACGTTTGCACTAGTACTTGTTCATGCCGTGATGCTCGATGGATACATACGTGAGTCGTCACTCCCGGACGTTAGCACCATCACGCACCGGCGTCTGTACCCGCTTACTGATGGAACAGGTGTGCGTAAGTCGTTGCCCATGCAGCTTAATCTACATCAACCTGCCAGAGCCGCGTTGAGCCACCCTTGCCGCTTTGAGCCGTCGGGGCTATATTAAGTCGTCGGTCTGCCTGGGCCGCTGGAACTATATCGAGTTGCTGGTCTGCTTGAGTCACCTCTGTCACGATAAACGGATCATCCGTCGTCCAAACAAATCAGGTGATATCCATCCAAGTTTGTTTTATTAGCACATGTTGTTTTTGTCAAAGAACAAGTTTATCTTTGCCTTGGTCTGCAATATTGTTTATGCAGGACAATTATTTATGACAAAAAGTGATATTATACCGCGGAGATGGAGGCACGCCAACATCTTTTGGCACAGGTGGTCGTCGTTACTCAACGGACTCCCGCACCGGTTTACAACACCGTGGCCGTATCTCGCGACCATGCCGGCTTACAACAAGGAGGACAACTTGCCCGTCGGCACCGGCTTACAACGCCACGACCGGTTCATCTGTCTATGCCGCCTCTGATGTTACGGTCGTTTTTACCGTCCGTCTCTCACGGCCTGGTCTACATTAACGCACCGGGCCGCACTTGTCTGGATGAGCTGTTTATTGAGTATGAGCAAGTCACTACTTGGGAAGCCTGGTTTTCTTCCAACAAATTGGAGGCAAATCATCATATATTATCAACCGCCGTATGCACTAGATGGTTCAATGGGCAGGCGCACAAGTCGCCGTCACTGCGGTTTGGTTAACTTCAAACAACCAGTTGGAAGGAAGCATTGGCCGAGTTGCTGACACGGTTCATACGGGATCATTTATAACCCACCGCAGTCACCTCAACCTTCTGTGGATTCACATCGCGTTATCAACGCCAATGATATACACCTTCTGCTATGGTCAAATATGGAGAATCTCAATCCAACTCTTCGAGTCATCTTGATACTCGGGGGCTACAATGGTATGGCTCGGCAAAATTAGCCAGTTTCAAAGAATTCAAGAACTCCAGGTCATTGAAGCGAACATAACCCGACCCTGGAGGCTACTGCTTTATTGGCGAATATTTTAAAAGCCGTCGGAAAAATTTCCGGTTCAAAATGAAGATTCCGGTTTAAAATACAGTTCAAGAGACATCTCTCTCCCGCAAAGCTTTGAAATTCTCAAAACCGGTTCAACATCCGGATCAAGGTAAATTTGTCCCTTACAAAGCTTTGAGGATTTCAATATCTGGTTTAAGAATTTTCGGTTCAAAAAGAATTAATCTCTCGCAAGTTCGAGATCTTAGACAAATTAATGGTTACCAAAAAGAACTTGCTGCCATGATGTGCGGTTCAAACATAGGTATCCTGCCTTCCGGCTTATCTTATTATGGTCACTTGGGGGCTTCCTGCTCATCAGGCATAGCTATGAGTACCCTCTTGATCGGCGCAATGCCAAAACTTATATGGTCACTTGGGGGCTTCCTGTTCAAACATAGGTCGTATTCGAACCAAAGAGAACATAGCTGTCGATACCCTTTTGATTAGCAAACTGCTAAACCTACTTGGGGGCTTCTTGATCGTATCCGAATCATAGCTCAACCCCTTTGGGAATTGACGTGGATCGTATTCGAATCAGCGTTGTTAAACAACTTTAAAGGTCATTTGGGGGCTTCCTGTTCAAACATAGGTCGTATTCGAACCAAAGAGAACATAGCTGTCGATACCCACTTTGATTGGCAACGCCAACGCCACTGGGGGCTATATGATCGTATTCGAATCTTAGCTTAACCCCTTTGGAACGGT
The DNA here is from genome assembly GCF_002162155.2 of Triticum dicoccoides. NCBI lineage: Eukaryota > Viridiplantae > Streptophyta > Magnoliopsida > Poales > Poaceae > Triticum > Triticum dicoccoides. The sequence goes on along the minus strand of NC_041393.1, from coordinate 21,351,364 downwards.
TTACTGATTGTATTCGAATCAGAAGCCTCAAAAATTTTATCTATTTTTATACAATCGCAAGTATTTGAGTTGCCACAAATATCATATGTGCCGGCTCTTACAGAGTTGAGTTACCAAACTTCACTGCCGGATCACATAAACCGGCGGTATCATTCAAAGGATCTTAGGGATCTTGTGATCTACTTGTGTGTAGGATAAGACTACATTTGGGTGAATACCCGCCCTGGCTTTTGACGTTAAGTCGCCAGGGCATATGTTGTTTGAACTCTGTGCAGGATTTGCAGAACTATGACTTATATAAATGCTTCAGTCCAAGCTCATCACTAAAACTGGTGTCTCGAAAGGGTTATCAATTATTGATTTTCTCAAGGGCTATAGGCCACCGGGTTACAAAAATTCCGGCTTACAATGAAAGCGCATTAAGTTGTCATCGGCCAAGAGCCGCCAAACTCTGGATTTACTTGTCAACCGATGAGGTATTCAAATCTTTAATAGCCAAAACTGGATGGATTTTTGTGATGATATTGAATGATTGAGGTTTTCATACCGGATTATATTATTCAAATCTTTAATAGCCAACATGGCTGGATTCTTATCATGGTTATCAATTGCCGAGGTCTTCAAAGTCGCTTCAGCGCAATGGTTATTATTTTATTAATGGACATGATTTATTTTTACAATGGAGGGAATAGTCCCGAGTCGTTGCAGGCTTACGACCTGACACTTGGGGGATACATTATTCAAATTGAGATTACATCAAATATGCAAGTCTCATGTCACTGCCAGCATGCACCATGGCACTTGGGGGCTAATGCAAAGTCATTTTTTGCTCAACTTATTGAAGACCCGACTCATCACATTGTAATGATCCGGCCCTTGGGGGCTACCGATTGCTCATGTCAATAATTCAAGGTACACAAGTCTTAAATCCATTATATTCAAGGGTCTACTGCTCAGTTGGTAAAGCACAAAGCTCTTAACCCTGTGGACGTGGGTTCAAGCCCCATGGTGGAGATTATATTATATGATGTTATTATCAATAAATTATATACAAAATCCCAGCTCAGTATTATCTTGCTAAGCCGGCTCTTGTGGGCTGCACGTTTGCTGTTCAAGTTTACATGGTTATATCTACAAAGTCCCTGCTCATTATTGCATAATGACCCGGCCCTTGGGGGCTACACTGGTTGAAGTTTTCATGAGCATAAAGCAATTACAAGTCCCAGGTTGCTGCAAGCATGACAACCCGGCACTTGGGGGCTACATGTGTAGAATATTCATTTTATATGATTGAGATGAATAAACCGGATTTCTTCAAGGTTGCAACATTTATTGGAGCAAGTCTTAAACCATCACTTTGTTCTGCTCAAGACTTGGGGGCTACAGGTAATATGGATATAAGGGAGAAAAATCTTCAAATTATCAGTTTTGATCAAATCAGGAGGATCAATTACATAAACCGGTGTCAACAACAATTATGACCCGTCATCGTCTGTTTTATAATCAGGCAGTTTTTGGTAATGATAAACCGGCAAGTTTTACATCTTCAAGCCGGCTGAATATCAGATGAGTATTTGAAGACCAAAATTATTTAACCCGGCGCCTTGGAAGCCGACTCAAGTGGATTATTCTTCACAATATTTTTTTTGTGATAAACCAACATCAGCAAATTGAGTATGAAGCTAGCTTATTGACCCGGAGCACAAGGAATTAAGGATGATCAGGTGCCGGCTTACAAGAATCTTTTAACCCGGAACACAATCTGTCAAATTTGTTCTTGTGTGTATTTTACAGGATCAGTTTAACATGGATAAATCCAAATTAAACTGGGGGCTAATGTCGGGGATATACCCCGCGGTATGACCCGGCGGCAATTGGCGACTCACTGGTGACCCGCCTGGAGCTTGGCGACTCATTAGTAACCCGGCGGGCGGGTCAGATGGGCAACAAGGCCCAAAGCCCAGAAGGCTGGCTCATGTTATGATGGGCCGGATTAAGAGGAAAGGGATGACGAATATTTCCTTTACGAGGAAGCAAGACCCGGACTTGTATTCAACTTGTAAGAAAAGATAGATTAGTCCTAGTCCTACTAGGACTCTACATGTAAGCCACCCCTTCAATTTATATAAGGAGGGGCGGGGCTCCCCAAAGAGGGACGAGGAACAATAAACAATATCTAGGGCTAAACACAAAGGGGGAGCCGGCTGATGCGGCGGCTCCCTCATGAGCATAATGAGACCTAGCCTCAAACAACATGTAGGGCTATTACCGGATCATGTTTCCCGGGGCCCGAAGCTGTCTAAACCCTTGTCTTGCGTGTTGATCCGCCCTGCGTCTCTCGTCCCACTCAACCCCTCTCAAGCTACCACATAGATGCGTTGGCCTCACGACTAAGTCCTGACACTCAGGACATCTGCCGTGACAATTTCACGACAGTTTATATAGATATCGGAGGAGGCTAGGGTTATACAAAGTCGGTTACAGAGAAAGGAATCTACATATCCGAATCGCCAAGCTTGCCTTCCATGCAAAGGAGAGTCCCATCCGGACACGGGACGAAGTCTTCTATCTTGTATCTTCATAGCCCAATAGTCCGGCCCATTATATAGTCCGGCTGTCCGAGGACCCCTAGATCCAGGCCTCCCTCAGTAGCCCCCGAACTAGGCTTCAATGATGATGAGTCTGGCACACAGATTGTCTTCGGCATTGCAAGGCGGGCTCCTTCTCCGAATACTTCAAAGTACCCGACTTAAAGAGCAGTGTCCTGCTTTCCATTTAATGTCACGCTCATCGGCTTCTGCACCTTCATGATTTCAGCTTCCACGTGTCGAGCGAATGCGAGAGGTCGGGGCATTTTTACACTTGCCACCCTGACCATGTGAGTAAATTGTCTATTTAAAGAGATGCGGATCTTCAGATCTAATCCACACCATCTCCCCCAAACGGGGATTCCTCAGAGCTTGCTCGCAGAAACCACCCCAACATGGCTAGCACCCCTAGCTCTTCCTCCCGCCTTCACGGCCCCAAACAGGGAGATTGGGAAAAGTGTTTCGTATCCCACAGCTAACTGGTGAAGCTTTAGACCCAGGGATTTCTTCCCCTCGTAGATCTAGTCCCCGTTCGAGCCAGATTGGCTTCCTTTAACGGTGGGGAGCAGGCGGAGAAGTTCCCCAACCCGTCCAGGGGGGAACGAGTATGCTTTGTTCCCTACTTGCTGAGAGGCATCGGATTTCCAATCCATCCGTTCCTCCGAGGGCTTCTGGAGTACTATGGCCTCCAACTGCACAACTTCACACCCGCCTCCATCCTGCATATTGCAGGTTATGTCACTCTTTGCGAGCTATTTCTGGGTTGTGAGGCTCATTTTGAGTTATGGAAGAAGCTGTTTTGCTTCATCCCTCGTAATCAAGAGGGATCAATATTCCAAGTGGGCGGAGTCGAGATATGGCGCATCGCTGGGACCGGATACCTATCTGGCACGCCGAAGAAGGCATCCGAAGAATGGCCTTCCGAATGGTTCTATGTTGAGGACGTCTCCCTTCCTGACCCAATCCGAATGGGTCTTCCTGAATTTTCAAGTGCCCCTTTGAAGAAATGCCTCAGCTAGCATCCCTGGGGCCTTAGGGAGGAAGATAGCACGGAAGTCCATCAACTGATGAGCAAGATAAAGACGCTTGCTCAATCCGGATTGGCAATAGTCGAGGTTATGGCGATATCCATAATGCGAGGGGTTCAGCCACTCCAATACCAAGCGCGTCCTATGTGGCACTTCAACAGAGAAGATGATGCCACCCGCTACGATCGGAAGGGTCTAGACACTCCCGCTGCTTTGGCGAAAATACTGTCCGAGGGGAGAAAGAGGAGTTCATCCGCATTAAGCCCAAAGATGGATTTTCCATGTACAACCCTCCCAGCTGGGTGAGTTTCCATCCCACTACTCTACTCTATTTATTCCCTGAGTCCTTTTTCATAAATATTAATCCGTCCATTTATAACAGGAATGGCGGAAAATCACCAGGGAGATCCACATCCCAGCTCCACAGCCAGAGGACCACAACCGGGCCCTTGACCCCGGATTCGAAGAGGATCCGGATATATTCGTGGAGCTTGGGGAAGGGGTGTTTTACTAGGCGAGCTATGATGGCACAGACGCACAGTAGTGGCCATCATTGCTGACTATCCTAGCCTCCTCCCTGCGTCACATGTAAGTAATCAGGAGACTGGTCCTTCAAGAGAATTTTCTCTTTCCATCTTACCCACCGCACTATATTATGCTCTAAAGGGGAGGCAATCGACGCGCCACGCTGCACCTGAGGTGACGCGCAAGAAGGCGACGCCTACGATGGGCAGGCCTTCGAAGCGGAAGGCAAATAGAAATATGGCCGAGCCTTCATTGAGGAGGTATGGTTTCAAATACGCTCCATGGTTGTCATCTTTAAGTATGACACTATCAGTTGTGTCTTATCAGGAAAAATATTCACCGGACTGTGTCCGGGGATCCTGCCGTTCATGCCTCTACTAGCCGGATTCCGGACCCTGTCCCGAGGACTGAGGCTAATGCGGAAGTGACAACGGATTGTCCTTCTGCAGAGGATTTGGATAAAGTATCCGCCACAAACTCCGAAGTGGAAAGCGCCATGAATCATCGGTGCCGGCGGGCCGCTCTTCACGACCCTGGTTTTTCAGAAGAGGATTTCAATGCCTTTAACTCGGGTGATGCATACATCCGAGCTGCTCGAGATGGGCTTGCAAGGGCCACAAACCAGTATTTGAAAGATATTCGGGTAAGGGCCGCAGTTTGTACAAGTATTGTAATCATATACTAGTAGCCCCCTAGACTTGAAACAGTTAGTAAAACTGATTTAAGGATCATTATACAACCAGGTGCTCATAGAGAAGAACAACCTATTGTCTCAAGAGCTGAAAAATTGTCAGGCCCAGCTAGCTGCTGCTACCGCCGAACTGGAGAAATCCAAGAAGGCAGTGTCTGATAATGTTCCCCTCTATCGAGAAAACATAATCATATACCAGAATTATTAATGCAGGGGCACATTTTATCGCAGATTCATCAGGTCATCCAGGAGAGGTACCGGAAGTCGCACAGGCAGGAGGTCCAGGAGCTCAAAGGCAACTGGCCGCAGCCGAACGTATACTAACATAGGTCAGTATGGAGAAGAACAAACTCCAAGATGCCAACGCCGAACTAGGCGTGGAACTAAAAGACGTGCGGGCCCAGCTGGCTGACTCCATGAAGGAGAATAGGAGGCTGCGAGGCGGCATATTTAGTATGTGTTCGGACTTACCTTTATATAGTTCGGCAAGGAAAGTAACTGACAGTAATTATGTCTGTAGGTATATTGACGGGCCGTCCCGAAGAGGAGGTGTCCGGATCGTCGAGCGGTCTGCTACAAGAGCCATCACAAATGCACGAGCCAGCTCGGCAGGCGATGCAAAGTATTGCCAAGGCCTTATGGCCATCCGAATCCCCTCCAGGAAGTATGGAGGGGCTTGTACAACTGCTTAAGGGAGCGGAGGCACTTCCGATATGGAAGATATCAGCCTGCCGGGAAGCTGCGCGAGAGGCCTGGGCCATGGTAAAGACACGGTATACCAAGCTCGACCGAATCACATGGCCTGGGTCGGACCTTTAGGGTCAGATGGAAAAGAAATTCCTGTTAGTTTAGTATATGACCAGGTACAAGTAGCCGCCAAGTATTCCCAACAGGATTGTAGGTTAGATAGCCTGTTGGATGGCATATAAGAAGAAGTTTTTGAGTCTAAGTGACTATGTACTTCAAATGAAAAATTATGTCATTAGCTGAATTATAAATTAAATGTCATGGCAGACCTTTTGGTTTCAACCTCTGGACCCAAGGGTGCGGAGTGCTTCCGAATACCCGCTCAATAATATATACCGGGGTATGCGTGGAAACCAGGCATAGGGGTCATAGTTGCTTGAACAGACAAGTATCCGGCTAGCTATGTTATAGTATTACATTTTGATCGTAACTAACATCTTCTAGAGAGAATAGTTCCATTAAGGGTTCCTTTCCCTGGGTCGACATGCGTTAATGTGCACGTCTGGACTGTGATTGAAAAAATCGCAGCATGCTTAACATCTGGGGGTTCATAGTGTAACGCGTAAAGAACATCTTTAGTTCGCTGATCGAATATTCCCTTAAGAATGCTAGCTTTCGGCTTCACCCAGTTTGAGGTACACGTCCGGATAACCAGACAGTAACAATCGCAGAGGTGCTCCCTTTATGCCCTAGCCAAACTAACGGGAACGTAGTTCATAAGCAGAGGAGCCAGGCAACCCAGCTTGGCCAAAACTTAAGTCATATCGATGCATATAATGGCGAAGAAAAGGTACATACATGGAAAAGACACATATGTGGTGAGCTTGATGCTCTAATAATAATAATAATAATAATAATAATCTTCTGTATGAGAAGCCCCCAGGTATACTTGATGTACAGACTTTAGAATGTGTGCGTCGAAGATGCACGGTTTAGCCGCACAAAAGCTTTAAGGCGTAAACAGAAAGAAAAAGATGAAAAGAGAGGAAAATAAATATGAAAAACAAAAAGGGGGGAAAGGAGACGAATGAAGAGTCCGGCGCTAGGCATAGAATCTTCAGAGTCTGGCCGCGTTCCATGGGTTTGGCTCTAGGCGATTGTCTGACGCATCACGTAGGCAGTACGCTCCTCCGGTGAGGACTTCGTCGATGATGAAGGGACCCTCCCACTTGGGCTTGAGTTTGTCCTTTTTCTTCTCCGGTAAGCATAGAACGAGTTCACCAACATTGTAAGTCTTGGCCCATACTTCTCTGCTTTGATATCTACGAGCCTGTTGTTGATAAAATGCGGAACGGGCTTTTGCGATGTCGCGCTCCTCCTCCAGGGCATCCATGCTGTCTTGCCGATCCAACTCGGCTTCTCTTTCTTCATACATGCGCACTCGAGGTGAGTCATGAATAATGTCGTAGGGTAACACAGCCTCTGCGCCGTACACCATGAAGAAAGGTGTATATCCGGTAGAACAATTGGGCGTGGTCCGCAGCCCCCAGAGTACAAAGTCGAGCTCCTCCACCTAGTGCTTGTCTGATTCTTTCAAAGACCGCACTAGTCTGGGCTTAATGCCGCTCATAAATAAGACCATTGGCTCGTTCAACTTGACCGTTGGTTTGTGGGTGATAGATGGAAGCATAGTCGAGCTTGATGCCCAGATTAGCGCACCAGGCTTTCACCTCATTGGCTGTGAAATTGGAGCCGTTGTCGGTGATGATGCTGTGTGGAACACCATAATGGTGCACAACACCGGATATAAAGTCTATCATAGGCCCGGCTTCGGCCGTTTTAACTGATTTGGCTTCTATCCACTTGGTGAATTTATCCACCATGACCAACATGTATTTTTTTCTCATGGCTTCCTCCTTTGAGGGGTCCGACCATATCAAGCCCCCAGACCGCAAAAGGCCAAGTGATGGGGATTGTTTGTAGAGAGGTGGGTGGCATATGGCTTTGGTTGGCGAAAAGCTGGCATCCGACGCAATGTTGGACAAGGTCCTGTGCGTCTGCTCGGGCCGTCGGCCAGTAGAAACTTGTATGGAAGGCCTTGCTTACAAGGGCTTGAGCCACGACATGGTGACCGCCGAGACCGGCATGAATTTCAGCCAAGAGCTGCTGTCCTTCTTCCTCGCAGATACATCTTTGAAGTACTCCGATAGCGCTTTTCTTGTAAAGTTCACCCTTGTGGACTTTGTAGGCTTTAGAGCGCCGCACAATGCAGCGCGCCTCATTCTGATCCTCGGGGAGTTCTTGCCTATTAAGGTAGGCCAAGAAGGGTTCGGTCCATGGGGCGATGACTGCAATGATGAGATGGACCGATGGTGTAATTTCGGTGGGTGAGCCCCCGGTGACGTTGGTGTGTTCGGATTCTGGGGTTGTGGTTGGATCCGGATTGATGTTGCCGCTCTCCCCTTGCCACACCACGGATGGCTTGAAAAGCCTTTCCAAAAAGATGTTAGGTGGGATGGGGTTGCGCTTGGCGCCAATGCGAGCAAGGACATCCGCCGCTTGGTTACTTTCTCGAGCCACATGGAGAAACTCGAGCCCCTCGAATCGAGCCAACATTTTGAGAATGTCGTTATGGTAAGCCGCCATTTTCGGATCTTTGGCATCAAATTCTCCATTTATTTGAGATATTGCGAGGTTTGAATCCCCGCGCACTTCCATGTGTTGTATGCCCATGGAGACGACCATCCGAAGACCATGCAATGAGGCTTCGTATTTGGCTACATTGTTGGAGTCCGTGAATAATATTTGGAGGACGTACTAAACTGTATCTCCAGTAGGGGATGTGAGGACAATGCCTGCCCCTAGGCCTGCCAGCATTTTGGAGCCGTCGAAGTGCATGACCCAGTTGGAATATGTGCAGTACTCTTTAGGGAGTTCGGCCTTTGTCCATTCCGCAACGAAGTCGGCCAGTACTTGAGATTTAATGGCCCGCCGCGGTTTGTATGTAATGTCGAATGGGAGGAGCTCAATGGCCCACTTGGCAATCCGGCCTGTGGCGTCGCGGTTGTTTATTATGTCATTGAGTGGTACCTCGGAGGCCACCGTTATGGAGCATTCTTGAAAGTAGTGTCATAGCTTCCGGGATGCCATGAAGACCGCGTATGGTATTTTTTGGTAATGTGGGTACCGGGATTTGCATGGTGTGAGGACAGTGGATACGTAGTATACCGGCTTCTAAAGCGGGAATTTGTGTCCGTCCTCCTTTCGTTCAATGACGAGCACCGCACTCACGACTTGGTGCGTGGTCGGTATGTATAATAACATGGGTTCACTGACGTTTGGCGCGGCCAGGATTGGGTTGCTTGCTAGAAGAGCCTTTATTTCTTCCAATCCGGTCATTGCTGCATCCGTCCACTCGAAGTGATCGGTGTGTCGGAGAAGGCGATATAGTGGCAATGCCTTTTCTCCTAGTCTGGAGATAAAGCGGCTTAAAGCTGCCACCGATCCGGATAGTTTTTGGACTTGTTTGAGGTCTGTTGGCGTAGCCAACTGTGACAAAGCTCGGATTTTAGCTGGGTTTGCCTCAATTCCTCTATTGGAAATGATGAAGACCAGGAGCTTTCCAGCGGGAACGCCGAAAACACACTTTTCTGGATTGAGCTTGATGTCATATATTCGGAGGTTGTCGAATGTGAGACACAAATCGTCTATTAATGATTCGACGTGTCTGGTTTTGATGACTACGTCATCGACATATGCTTCAACTGTCTTGTTGATTTGTTTCTCCAGGCATGTTTGAATCATGCGTTGATAGGTGGCACCGACGTTTTTGAGCCCGAAAGGCATAGTGTTGAAGCAGAAAGGCCCGTATGGGGTGATAAATGCCGTTGTGGCTTGATCGAACTCCTTCATCTTGATTTTCTGATATCCGGAGTATGCATCGAGGAAACACAGTGAGTCGTGTCCTGCAGTAGCATCGATAATTTGATCGATGCGGGGGAGGGGAAAGGGATCCTTGGGGCAAGCCTTGTTGAGGTCTTTTAAATCGACACATTGGCGCCAGGATTTATCCTTCTTTGGTACCATCACCAGGTTTGCTAGCCAGTCCGGGTGTATTATCTCTCTGATGAATCCGGCCTCGAGTAAGTTGGCTAGCTCCTCTCCCATGGCTTGTTGTTTGGGTTTGGAAAAGTGCCGTAGTGTTTGCTTGACCGACTTGTATCCCTTCAGTATGTTTAGGCTGTGTTCAGCCAGCCTGCGTGGGATCCCTGGCATATCAGAAGGGTGCCAGGAAAATATGTCCCGGTTTTCGCGTAGGAACGCCCACAGTGCGGCGTCGACCCTGGGGTCCAGCTGTGCCCCGATGGATGCTTTCTTTGTGGAGTCCGTTGGGTGGACCTGGAATTTGACTATTTCGTCTGCTAGTTTAGAGCAGGTGGATTTGGATCGTTTATCGAGTATCACGTCGTCCCTATCCACCATGGAGCGCAATGCAGTTAATTCTTCGGCCGCGAGGGCTTCAGACAATGCCTCGAGGGACAAGGCAGTGGTTTTGTTTTCGGCGCGGAGTGCTATGTCCGGATCACTGGCAAGAGTGATGATTCCATTGGGCCCAGGCATCTTGAGCTTCATGTACCCGTAATGGGGTATGGCTTGGAAGCTTGTAAATGCATCTCGCCCTAACATGGCGTGATATCCACTTTTGAAAGGGGCCACTTGAAAGGTTATCTCTTCGGACCGATAATTCTACGGCGTGCCGAATACCACATCGAGTGTGATTTTTCCCGCACATCATGTCTCCCGACTGGGAATAATCCCTCGGAAGGTCGTGCTACTTTGTTCAATGCGGCTCCTGTCTATTTCCATTTTGTTGAGAGTTTCCTCGTAAATGAGGTTTAGTCCGCTACCACCGTCCATGAGCACTTTGGTGAGCCGAAAGCCGTCCACAATCGGACTGAGGACCAATGCGGCAGGTGCCCGGACTGTTCTGAATTTTGGTTCGTCACTCGCATTGAAAGTTATGGCCGTGTCGTTCCAGGGGTTTATTGCTGCAACTTGGCAGAGTTCAGCGTGGCTGTGGAGCGCCCTTTTGCGCCTATTGTTTGAGGCGAAAGTCTCGAAGACTGTCAGTACTGCAGGGTTATTGTCTTCCATGGGATGTTGCTCTGCGGTATTTTTAGTGAGGAGATCCTTGCCGCTCTTGGCCACCTGCCGGAGTATCCAACATGCTCTAAGGCTATGGGTTGGTGTGGTATCCGGTGTTGTGTGTATTTTGCATGGCCTATCGAGCCATCCCTCCAGAACGGTTCCGCGCTCTGTAATGGGTTTAGATTTTTTGTTATTGAATCGGGCGACCTACGAGGGTGCACCCTTTTTGTCCGAACGAGGAGTTTAGTGGAAATCGGTGGCTCCCAAGAGGCTGCCTGAGTTTTCCAGGCGCTTTCCATTGTGCAGTAGTTCTGTACTATGGTTGCCATGTCAGCGAAGTGTGATACGTGACGGCGGTTTATGGCATTGAGGATTCCCTCGTCCGTGCAATTTTTGTAGAATAATGAGATTGCATCTTCATCGCGGCAGTCTTTGATCTTGTCCTTGAAAAGGAGGAATCTGGCCCAAAAGTGATGGACCGTCTCTTGGGACTGCTGTCTGATGTGGGTAAGATCATTTGTATCTGGGTGGGTGGGCGGATTTAAGTCCGAACCCTAGCCCAATCTAGGATCCGGAGCTTGAGGAATTTTCGAACTTAACAATTTGGGCTCCAGGATATCGACCAATTTTTCCGGCCCACAGCCCGACTCTAAGTTCAGAGTACGGGGCATGTCTTCCCGTGGGCGGGTATCCGGCTCGGTGAGCTCGGAAATCCGGACATAGTTCATCCTTAATATAGAGGAAGAGTTGTCGCGTTGCTCCTCTACTACCGCTATCTGATGGGTGATCGACGGAGATTCAATTTCTCTCTGATCAGGTTTAAGCCCAATCCGATCGTAGTCCGTAGCAACTCCCAAGGTGGCAATGCAATCTAGAAGTTTGTTTAAAGATGACAACTCCGTCGGAACCATCTGTTCGGAGTATTCTGAGCTGATGCGGAGGTGATTTTCGATGACCCAAGAAGTCATCGTCGGCCCGACGGCTGAACGGGCGGTCATAGTGAAGCCGCCCAGCCGGAGGGTTTGGCCTGAGGCCAGGGCTTCTCCGGAGGTGATGTTGTCCTTGATAACTAGGCGAGCCATCAATCCTATCTTTGACGTCACGGTGGAACTCTCAATGAAAGCACCAACGTCAGTGTCAAAACCGGCGGATCTCGGGTAGGGGGTCCCAAACTGTGCGTCTAAGGCTAATGGTAATAGGAGGCGGGGGACACAATGTTTACCCAGGTCCGGGCCCTCTCTATGGAGGTAATACCCTACTTCCTGCTTGATTGATCTTGATGAATATGAGTATTACAAGAGTTGATCTAGCACAAGATCGTAATGGCTAAACCCTAGAAGCTAGCCTATGATTATGATTGTTGGTGTAATACGGACTAAACCCTCCGGTTTATATAGACACGGAGGGGGCTTGGGTTACACAAAGTTGGTTACAGAGAAAGTAATCTACATATCCGAATCGCCGAGCTTGCTTTCCATGCAAAGGAGAGTCCCATCCGGACATGGGACGAAGTCTTCTATCTTGTATCTTCATAGCCCAACAGTCCGGCTCATGTATGTAGTTCGGCTGTCCGAGGACCCCTAGATCCAAGAATCCCTCAGGAACCTTTCTAGAGAAGGAGTTTCTCTCGAAAGAAGTGAGAGGGAGGAAAGTAAAACTTGGTGAGGTAAATGTACCTTGTCCTGAATTGGAAAGTAGTTCATCACAGAAAACTGTTCCCGTGATACCTACACCAACTAGATAGGAAGCTAATGATAATGATCATGAAACTTCAGATCAAGTTACTACTGAACCTCATAGGTCGACCAGAGTATGATCCGCACTAGAGTGGTATGGTAATTCTGTTCTGAAAGTCATGTTACTAGACCATGGCAAACCTACGAACTATGAAGAAGCTATGATGAGCCCAGATTCCGACAAATGGCTTGAGGCCATGAAATCTGAGATAGGATCCATATATGAGAACAAAGTGTGGACTTTGGCGGACTTGCCCGATGATCGGCAAGCCATAGAGAATAAATGGATCTTCAAGAAGAAGACTGGCACTGATGGTAATGTTACTGTCTACAAAGCTTGATTTGTCGCAAAAAGGTTTTCGACAAGTTCAAGGGGTTGACTACAATGAGACTTTCTCAACCATAGCGATGCTTAAGTCTGTCCGAATCATGTTAGCAATTGCCACATTTTATGATTATGAAATCTGGCAAATGGATGTCAAAAACTGCATTCCTTAATGGATATTAAAGAAGAGTTGTATATGATGCAACCAGAAGGTTTTGTCAATCCTAAAGGTGCTAACAAAGTGTGCGAGCTCCAGCGATCCATCTATGGACTGGTGCAAGCATCTCGGAGTTGGAATATACACTTTGATAAGGTGATCAAAGCATATGGTTTTATACAGACTTATGGTGAAGCCTGTATTTACAAGAAAGTGAGTGTGAGCTATGTAGCATTTCTGATATTATATGTGGATGACATATTATTGATTGGAAGTGATATAGAATTTCTGGATAGCATAAAAGGATACTTGAGTAAGAATTTTTTCAATGAAAGACCTCGGTGAAGCTTGTTACATATTGGGCATCAAGATCTATAGAGATAGATCAAGACGCTTAATAAGTTATTCAATGAGTACATACCTTGACTAGATTTTGAAGGAGTTCAAAAATGGATCAGTCAAAGAAAGGGTTCTTGCTTGTATTACAAGGTCTAAAGTTGAGTAAGACTCAAAGCCCGACCATGGCAGAAGATAGAGAGAGAATGAAAGTCATTCCCTATGCCTTAGTTAATGGTTCTATAAAGTATGCCCTTTTGTGTACCAGACTAGTTGTGTGCCTTGCTATGAGTATGGCAAGGGGGTGCAATAGTGATCCAGCAGTGGATCACTGGACAACGGTCAAATTTATCCTTAGGTACCTAAAGAGGACTAAGGAAATGTTTCTCGGTTATGGAGGTGATAAAGGGTTCGTCGTAAAGGGTTACGTCGATGCAAGCTTTAGCACTAATCCAGATGACTCAGAGTCTCAATCTGGATACATATTGAAAGTGGGAGCAATTAGCTAGAGTAGCTCCATAAAAGAGCTTTATAGACACATAAATTTGCAAAATACATACGGATCTGAATATGGCAGACTCGTTGACTAAACTTCTCTCACAAGCAAAACATGATCACACCTTAGTACTCTTTGTGTGTTAATCACATAGCGATGTGAACTATATTATTGAATCTAGTATACCCTTTGGGTGTTGGTCACATGGCGATGTGAACTATGGGTGTTAATCACATAAAGATGTGGCCTATTGGTGTTAAATCCCATGGCGATGTGAACTAGATTATTGACTCTAGTGCAAGTGGGAGACTGAAAAAAATATGCCCTAGAGGCAATAATAAAGTTATTATTTTATATTTCCTTATTTCATGATAAATGTTTATTATTCATGCTAGAATTTTATTAACCGAAAACTTGATACATGTGTGGATACATAGACAAAATACCGTGTCCCTAGTAAGCCTCTACTAGACTAGCTCGTTGATCAAAGATGGTTAAGTTTCCTAACCATAGACATGTGTTGTTATTTGATAAACGGGACCACATCATTAGGAGAATGATGTGATGGACAAGACCCATTCGTTAGCTTAGAATTATGAACAGTTTTATTGCTACTGCTTTCTTCATGTCAAATACATATTCCTTCGACTATGAGATTATGCAACTCCCGGATACCGGAGGAACGCCTTGTGTGCTATCAAACGTCACAACATAACTGGGTGATTATACAGATGCTCTACAGGTATCTCCGAAGGTGTTGGTTGGGTTGGCATAGATCGAGATTAGGATTTGTCACTCCAAGTATCGGAGAGGTATCTCTGGGCCCGCTCGGTAATACACATCATAAGAAGCCTTGCAAACATAGTGACTAATGAGTTAGTTGCACGATGATGTATTACTAAACAAGTAAAGAGACTTGCCGGTAACTAGATTGAACTAGGTATGAAGATACAGACGATCGAATCTCGGGCAAGTAACATACCGATAACAAAGGGAATTGTGTATGTTGTCATCACGGTTCGACCGATAAAGATCTTTGTAGAATATGTGGGAGCCAATATGAGCATCCAGGTTCTGCTATTGGTTATTGACCGAAGAGGTGTCTCGGTCATGTCTACATAGTTCTCGAACCCGTAGGGTCCGCACTCTTAACGTTCGTTGACGCTAGAGTAGTATTGCGATATTTTATGAGTGGTAACCAAATATTGTTCGGAGTCCCGGATGAGATCCCGGACGTCACGAGGAGTCTCGGAATGGTCGAGTGGTAAAGATATATATATATATATATAGGAAGTCTTTTGGGTTCCGGAAAAAGGTGCAGTTTTTTCGATATTGTATTGGGAAGCTTCTAGAATGTTCCGGAGGATTCAGAAAGTCCACAAGTGGGTTCACCATGACCCAAGGGATATCATGGGCTGTGGGGAGGTGCCCTAGTCTTATTGGGCTAGGCGCACCAAGTCCTCAAAAGCCCATGTGGCTAGGGAAAGGAAAAATGGAAGGAGTCCTAATAGGAATAGGATTGGATTTGGATTCCAAGCCCTCCTCCCCCTTGGCTGTGCCTTGGACTTTGGAGGGGCTGTTTCCATGCCCCTCCAATATATAGAAGGGAGGGGGCGCCCCAAGAGGACACACAAAGCCATTGGCGCCCCTCTCTCTCTCCCGTTACTCTGTAGTTCCACCGCCTCGTCCCGTCGACGCTAAGCGAAGTGCTGTTGGTGCTCCACCACCACCATCACCACCACGCCGTCGTGTTGGTTTTCATCCCATCTACTTCTCCTCTCCCGCTTGCTGGATCAAGAAGGAGGAGACGTCATCGAGCTGAATGTGTGCAGAACTTGGAGGTGTCGTACGTTCGGTGCTTGATGGGTCGGAATGAGAAGAAGTTCGACTACATCAACCGCGTTGTCAAACGCTTCCACTTTCGGTCTATGAGGGTACTTGGACACACTCTACCCTTATCGTTGCTACGCATCTCCTAGATAGATCTTGCATGAGCATAGGATTTTTTTTGAAATTGCATGCTACGTTTCCCAACACTCATGCCTATGCGCAGGGTCCGGTTTGTATAGATGCCGAACAATCAGTTCCACATAAACTTTAATATTGAAAGCAGTACAAATAGGGTGCATCTCATCTTCATTGTATCATGTAGAATTCCGCGCCTCCCGAATGTTCCAAACAGGCACAACCATGACCGTAGCCATCAGGTCAGAAGAATGTGAAAGGAAATCGAAGAACTACTGTCTTGAGAAAGAAAAATTAGACCACCATAACTTAATGTCAAAGGATTGCTTCACATGCGACCAGACCTCTTTAGAAAAATAATAGAGCAAGAGTGAGTGCTCGATACCTTCCGTTCTGCCACAGAAACAGCACAAGTCGGACATAGGAACATGATGGCGTTGGAGTTGTACACCGGACATGAGGAAGTTGTGAGCAAGTCTTCATAGAACCACTTTCATCTTGTTTGGGGCTTTGATAGACCAAAGGGATTTCCAGATCTTCTCAGATGCCCCACCATTAGACGACATTCCTCGCCCAGAAGCACTATGCACTCTTTGGAACCAAGCAGTTCGAGCTAAGTCATAAGCTGAGCGAACCGAATACTTGCCAAATCTGGTATTAGGCCATCTCACATAATCTTCCTTGCCATGTCAGCAAACTGGAAGCAACAAAATCTCATTGGCAATCTCGTCCTGGAAGTAAGCTCGAACGGTTTCCTCGCTCCTGGAACCTTGATCCTCGTCCAGGAGACACTTGACCATAGCAGTAGACGGTATTGGGTACACAGATCGAAGCAAGTCCGGCAGCGTCCACGGTATCCAGTGATCACTTGTGATCCAAATAGCATATCCATTACCAATGCCCCATTGCACCCCATGTTGTAGCAGCTCCCGACCGAACAATATGTTGCGCCGAGTGTAAGGGGCAGATCGTGGGGCTCTGGCATGCCAAAAGTGTTGGAAATATGCCCTAGAGGCAATAATAAAGTGGTTATTATTATATTTCCTTGTTCATGATAATCGTTTATTATCCATGCTATAATTGTATTGACTGGTAACTCAAATACATGTGTGGATACATAGACAACAACATGTCCCTAGTGAACCTCTACTAGACTAGCTCGTTGATCAAAGATGGCTATGTTTTCCTGGTGATGTCGCTTGAAGCTACGTCGGTATTTCCCCAAAGAGGAAGGGATGATGCAGCACAACGACGGTAGGTATTTCCCTCAGATATGAAACCAAGGTTATCGAACCAGTAGGAGAACCAAGCAACACAACATAAACAGCCCCTAGACACAAATAACAACACCTCACAACCCGACGCGTTAAAGGGGTTGTCAATCCCATTCGGGGTACGGCGCCTCAAGATAGGCAAAGGACATGAGGTAAATTTGTAGTAGATTGATAGATCGAACACCAAATAAAATAAATAATAATAAATTGCAGCAAGGTATTTTTGTATTTTTGGTTTAATAGATCTGAAAATAAACACAAGGAAAAAGTAGATCGCAAGGCTATATGAGAAAGAACACCCGGGGGCCGTAGATTTCACTAGTGGCTTCTCTCGAGAAAGATAGCAAACGGTGGGTAAACAAATTACTGTTGGGAAATTGATAGAACTTCAAATAATTATGACGATACCTAGGCAATGATCATTACATAGGCATCACGTCCAAGATTAGTAGACCGACTCCTGCCTGCATCTACTACTATTAGTCCACACATCGACCGCTATCCAGCATGCATCTAGTGTATTAAGTTCATGGAAAAATAGAGTAGTGCAATAAGAATGATGACATGATGTAGATAAGATCCGTTTATCTATTGTGTAGAAATAGATCCCATCTTTTTATCCTTAGTAGCAATGATACATACGTGTCGGTTCCCTTTCTGTCACTGGGATCAAGCACCATAAGATTGAACCCACTACCGGGCACCTCTTCCCATTGCAAGATAAATATATCAAGTTGACCAAACAAAACCTAAATATCGGAGAAGAAATGCGAGGCTATAAGAGATCATGCATATAAGAGATCAAAGAAACTCAAATAACTTTCATGGTTATAAAAAGGTCTAACTGATCATAAACTTGAAGTTCATCGAATCCCAACAAACACACCGCAAAAAGAGTTACATCATATGGCTCTCCAAGAGACCATTGTATTGAGAATCCAGCGAGAGAGAGAGAAACCATCTAGCTACTAACTACGGACCCCGAAGGTCTACAAAGAACTACTCACGCATTATCGGAGAGGCACCAATGGAAGTGGTGAACCCCTCTGTGATGGTGTCTAGATTGGATATGGTGGTTCTGGACTCTGCGGCGGGTCGATGAATATTTCGTCGACTCCCCTAGGGTTTCTGGAATATTGGGGTATTTATTGAGCAAAGAGGCGGCCCGGGGGGCACCCGAGGTGGGCACAACCCACCAGGGCGCGCCTGGGCCTCCTAGCGCACCCTGGTGGGTTGTCCCCTCCTCAGGACTTCCCCCAGGTGCAACCAGGGCCCAACTTCTTCCTTTTGGTCCATAAAAATCATCATAAAGTTTCGTGGCATTTGGACTCCGTCTGATATTGATTTCTCGCGATGTAAAAAACATGTAGAAAATAGCAACTGGCACTTGGCACTATGTCAATAGGTTAGTACCAAAAAATGATATAAAATGATTATAAAACATCCAAGATTGATAATAAAACAACATGGAATAATCAAAAATTATAGATACGTTGGAGACGTATCAGCATCCCCAAGCTTAACCCCTGCTCGTTCTCGAGTAGGTAAGTGATAAAAACAGAATTTTTGATGTGGAGTGCTGTTTATCATGTCATATTATATTATTTTCTTTATAGCATGGACATTTGGACTTTTATGTGATTCAAAGTAATAGTCTAGTTTTGACATAATAATTTAGATACTCAAGCATATCAACAAGCAACCATGTCTTTCAAAATATCAATGCTAAAACAAGTTATCGCTAGCCCATCATGCTCAAACATTGATCCATTCATGAAACACACTCGAATATTAGCTACACCCAATATTTAAGTACGATCATATTGCCTCCTAGTTGGTGCTTTTATAAGAGAGGATGGAGACTCAATTTCAAACATAAAAATTGCATAAAGTAAAAGAAAAGCTCTTCGCAGAGGGAAGTACAGATTTGTAGAGGTGCCAGAGCTCAAAGCAAAAATATAGAGATAAAAACATTTTGGGAGGTGTATCCATCCCACCAACGAAAACGACTCAGAGTTCCCAACACTTTCCATGGTAGATATATCATAGGCGGTTCCCAAACAGAAAATAAAGTTTATTCCTTTTTCCATCATACTTTCACTTTCCATGGCTAGCCATATCCACGGTTTCCCTCCATACCAACACTTTCCAAGGAATTTATTATTTGACAACATAAAGTAAATTCATTTTTGCATTTCGAGACTGGGCATCCCTAAAACCTTTGCCTTACTCTCGTGTAATGACAAGTGAATAAACACTCATCGTGAGAATAACACATCCAACATGGGAAATATTAGCCACTCGTTACTGTTCCGCGAGCGAAACAAACACACAAAAAGAAGTTTATTTTGGAAATTAGAGATGGCACATGCAAATTTGCTTAGAACGGCAAAAGAATACCACAT
The DNA here is from genome assembly GCF_002162155.2 of Triticum dicoccoides. Classification (NCBI taxonomy): domain Eukaryota; kingdom Viridiplantae; phylum Streptophyta; class Magnoliopsida; order Poales; family Poaceae; genus Triticum; species Triticum dicoccoides. Next base: position 21,332,003 of record NC_041393.1, on the reverse strand, counting down.
ACAGGTAGATATAGTGGACTCATGTGGCAAAACTGGTTTAAAAGATTTTGGATGCACAAGTAGAGGTCATACTTGGTGCAAAATGAAGGCAAGAAAAAAGATTGAGAAGCGACCAACCAAGAAACGAATAATCTCATAAGCAAGCATTAAGCATAATTAACACCGAATAATGCACCACAAGTAGGATATAATTTTCATTGCATGATTATTGACTTTCATGCATGCATAGTGAATCACAAACCATAACACCAATATTCTTACTAGAGCACAATTACTCATCAACATAACTCACATATCACATCATCATATCTCAAAACTATTACTAAGAATCAAGTTTATTTTGTCCAATGATCTTCATGACATATTTTTTCTTTCTTTATCCTTCTTGGATATCTATCACTTTGCGACTAATTTTCATGTGTTGCTTTTCATAAGCTAAAACAAATATAAGTGAAGATCATGAGCATAACAAATTTTCTTTCTCTCAAAATAATTTAACTGAAGCAAGAGAGAATTTCTTCAAAATTTTACTAACTTACAAATAAATCTAAGTGAATCAAGAGAGCATTTCTTCAAAAATACTAAGCACACCGTGCTCAAAAAGATTTAAGTGAAGCATAAAGAGCGATTCTAATAAGTCATGACATAATTTTGTCTGTCTCAAATAGGTGTGTCCAGCAAGGATTGATGACTTAAAACACAAAATAAAACAAGCAAAGATACATATCATACAAGACGCTCCGAGCAAAACACATATCATGTGACGAATAAAAATATAGCCTCGAGTAAAATACCGATGGTCGTTAGAAGAAAGAGGGGTCCCCAAGCTTAGTTGGTTTCTCATTCTTGGATAATAGCTTGGATTCCGGGGCATCCCCAAGCTTAGGCTCTTCTATCCTTCTTTCATCCATCGTAAGATAACCCAAAACTTGAAAACTTCAATCACACAAAACTCAACAAAACCCTTGTGAGATCCGTTAGTAAAAGAAAGCAAACCACTACTATAAGTGTTGTGTAAAACCAATTCTTATTTTGTTTTTGTATTATATCTACTATATTCCAACTTTTCTATGGCAAAAACTTATCAAAGAAAACCATACAGCCATCAAAATAAGCACACAACACAAAGAAAACAGAATCTATCAAAACAGAGCAGTCTGTAGTAATCTGGAACTCCAAAAATTCTACCAAATTAGGAAGACCAGCGTAATTTGCATATAAATCTTTTGCAAAAGGAATCAGGGAAAAATCTCTTTTCTGTGATTTATTAAAATTATTTTCGTGAGCGTAAAGTTTCTGTCGTTTTCAGCAAGATCAAACAACTATCACCCCAGAAGATCCTAAAGGATTTACTTGGCACAAAGACTAATTAAAACACAAAAAACACAATCATACCAGTAGCATAACTGTGTTCACACACAAGAATAGAAAGCAAAAAGCAAAAATAAATTTTATTCATTGGGTTGCCTCCCGACAAGCGCTATAGTTTTACGCCGTTAGCTAGGCATAAATCAAGGATCTAAGTAATGGCTCTTTACGCTTCTCTAAATTCTCCGGAAAAGAAACCATCTTAAGATCCAAAATATCCAATTGCTTGTTGCAAAGAGTAATCAAGGTATTCATGCGATTGATACTACCATTGAGGTGCTTGAGGGGTTCATTATATTTCTGTATTTCGACCATATTTTTATGTAAATCACCAAGTTTGTCTAACATTTGAACTCCCTTAGGGGTAAAGGAAAACCCCTTCTTCTGAGGAGGAACACCCAAAATTCCTTCCAAGATTTCATAGGCAACGTTTGCATCAAGCTCAACAAAATTTCCTTTAGCGGCAAAATCAAGAAGTTATCTATGATGCAAAGCTAATCCTATGTAAAAATTACGAAGCAAAACCTTAGCACCCCCCTTTAGGTTGGAGACATGATACAATTCCATAAGCCTATACCAGACATCTTTCAAATTTTCTCCTTGTCTTTCCTTGAAGTAAAGAACTTCAAAATCTAGAGACAATGGAGGAGTAGGGATGCTAGCCATCGGGACTAGAGAAAATATATCGGTGAAAAAGAGAGGCAAATAAAACGGCAAATTTTTGTGAAGTGGGGGAGAGGAAAATGAGAGGCGAATGGCGAATAATGTAAATTGCAAGCAGATGAGATTTGTGATTAGGAACCTAGTTATGTGGAAGTGGTGAACCCCTCCGTGATGGTGTCTAGATTGGATCTGGTGGTTCTGGACTCTGCGGAGCTGGATGAATATTTCGTCGACTCCCCTAGGGTTTCTGGAATATTGGGGTGTTTATAGAGCAAAGAGGCGGTCTGGGGGGCACCCGAGGTGGGCACAACCCACCAGGGCGCGCCTGGGCCTCCTGGCGCGCCCTGGTGGGTTGTCCCCTCCTCGGGACTCCCCCCAAGTGCAACCAGGGCCCAACTTCTTCCTTTTGGTCCATAAAAAATCATCGTAAAGTTTCGTGGCATTCGGACCCCGTCTGATATTGATTTCCTGCGATGTAGAAAACATGCAGAAAACAGCAACTCGCATTTGGCACTATGTCAGTAGGTTAGTACCAAAAAATGATATAAAATGACTATAAAATGATTATAAAACATCCAAGATTGATAATAAAATAACATGGAATAATAAAAAATTATAGATACGTTGGAGACGTATCACCTGGCCATAGACATGAGGTGTCATTTGATATCGGGATCACATCAATAGGAGAATGATGTGATGGACAAGGCCCAAACTATAAGCGTAGCATATGATCGTATCAAGTTTATTGCTATCGTTTTCTGCATGCCAAGTATCTGTTCCTATGACCATGAGATCATGCAACTCACTGACACTGGAGGAGTACCTTGTATGTATCATACATTGCAATGTAACTGGGTGACTATAAAGATGCTCTACAGATATCTCCAAGGGTGTCTATTGAGTTGGCATGGATCACGAATGGGATTTGTCACTCCGTATGACGAAGAGGTTTTTTGGGGCCACTCGGTAATCCAGAATCACAATGAGCTTGCAAGCAATGTGACTAAGGAGTTAGTCACAGGATTTTGTATTACGGAACAAGTAAAGAGACTTACCGGTAACGAGATTTAACTAGGTATGGAGATACCAATGATCGAATCTCGGGCAAGTAACATACCGATGGATAAAGGGAACTGCATACGTGATTAGTTGAATCCTTGGCATCAAGGTTCGACCGATAAAGATCTTCATAGAATATGACAATATGTAGGAACCAATATGGACATCCAGGTCCCGCAATTGGTTATTGACCATAGAGGTGTCTCATTCATGTCGGCATATTTCTCAAACCCGCAGGGTCTACACACTTAACGTTTGGTGACAATCTAAGTATAGTTGAGTTATTGTGTTGGTGAGCGAAGGTTGTTTGGAGTCCTGGATGAGATCCCAGACATGACAAGGAACTCTGAAATGGTCCGGAGGTGAAGATTGATATATCAGATGAAGGGATTCGGTTTCCGGAATTGTTCCGGTAGGTACCGAGTTTCACCGGAGAACCGAAAAGGGTTTCGGGGAGCCCCGACAAGTGCTGGGGGCCTCATGAGCCATTGAAGAGGGGCACACCATCCCACAAGGGGCTAGGCGCCACCCCAAACCCCAGCCCACTCGGCCAGGAGGGTGGGGCGCCCCCTAGGGCACCCACCCCCTTGTTTGGGAGGCAAGGCTCCTAGGGGGCGCCACCCCTTGGTGGTCACCGTGCCACCTAGGGGGAAACCCTAGGGCACCCCACCCCTCCTCCCTTCCCACTATATATAGAGGTGGAGAGGTAGGGCAACCATTCCTCTCCCTTGTAGACCCTCTTCTTCACTATGCTTGGCGAAGCCTTGTTGAGATTTCTCCACCACCACTGCCACCATGCCATCGTGCTATCAAAGAACTCAAGCTACTACTTCACCATCGCTCGCTGGATCAAGGAGGTGAAGGCGTCATCAAGCCGTACGTGTGTTGAACACGGAGGTACCGTCCGTTCGGCAGTTGACCTGGAGTTCGTGGATGGATCGTGATTGGATCAGGAAGACGTTCGACTACATCAACCACGTGTCTTAACGCTTCCGCTTAGCAATCTACAAGGGTATGTAGATCCAATCTCTCCTCTCGTAGATGTGCATCTCCTAGATTGATCTTGGTGAGCGTAGGATTTTTTTTGTTTCCCATGTAACGTTCCCCAACAGTGGCATCATGAGCCAGGTCTATGCGTAGACGACATCACGAGTAGAACACAAAGGAGTTTGTGGGCGTTGATGTTCAGATTTCTTACTTCCTTATTCTTATCTTGATTCAGCGGTATTGTGGGATGAAGCGGCCCGGACCAACTTTACATGCACACGTACATGAGACCAGTTCCATCGACTGACATGCAACTTGTTGCATAAAGATGACTGATGGGTGTCTGTCTCTCCCACCTTAGTTGAATCGGATTCGACAAAGGCGGTCCTTGTAGAAGGTTAAATAACAACTTGAATATCACCGTTGTGTCTTTGCATAGGTAAGAACGGTTCTTACTAGTTACCCATAGCAGCCACGTAAAACATGCAACAACAAAGTAGAGGACGTCTAACTTGTTTTTGCAGGTTCTTACTAGTTACCCAAAGTAGAAGACATGATGAGATATATTTGATGTATGAGATGATCATGTCTTGTATAGATTATCACGACTTGCATGTCGATGAATAGGACAACTGACAGGAGCCATAGGGTTGTTTTTAATTATTGTATGGCATCTGTGTCAATCATTAAGCGCTATGTAATGCTTTACTTTATCGCTAAACAGTAGCAATAGTTGTAAATCATGGTTGGTGTGACAACCCCGATGGCGACGTGATGATGGAGATCATGATGATGAAGATCATGGTGTCATGCCGGTGACGATGGAGATCATGCCGATGCTTTGAAGATGGAGATCAAAAGCACAAGATGATGACCATATCATGTCACTTATGATTTTCATGTGATGTTAATCCTTTTATGAATCTTATTTTGCTTAGGACGATGGTAGCATTATAAGGTGATCCCTCACTAAAATTGCAAGATAAAATTGTGTTCTCCCAAAGTGTGCATCGTTGCGAAAGTTCGTCGTTTCGAAGCACCATGTGATGATCGGGTGTGACAGACTATGTTTGCATACAACAGGTGGAAGCCAGTTTTGCACATGTGAAACACTTGGGTTAAACTTGACGAGCCTAGCATGTACGGACATGGCCTTGGAACACAAGGGACCGAAAGGTCAAACATGAGTCATATAGTAGATATGATCAACATTGAGATGTTCACCATTGAAACCACCTAATCTCATGTTGGGAACGAATGGATGTGGACTTCAAAGGGGATCGAGGATGAGTTTAATTGGTGCTCTGCGCGCCATGATTTGGAGATTCTTATTTCGGCCACGTGGGACGGGTGGTGGAGGGTGGAACATGCGCCATTGGAACATGACCGAATACAGGATGGTGAAGGAAATATGCCCTAGAGGCAATAATAAAGTTGTTATTTTATATTTCCTTATCATGATAAGTTTATTATTCATGCTACAATTGTATTAACGGAAAACTTGATACATGTGTGAATACATAGACAAAACACCATGTCCTTAGTATGATGAAGGAAATATGCCCTAGAGGCAATAATAAAGTTGTTATTTTATATTACCTTTTATCATGATAAATGTTTATTATTCATGATAGAATTGTATTAACCGGAAACTTGATACATGTGCGAATACATAGACAAAACACCGTGTCCCTAGTATGCCTCTACTAGACTAGCTCATTGATCGAAGATGGTTAATTTCCTAGCCATGGACATGTGTTGTCATTTGATGAACGAGATCACATCATTCGGAGAATGACGTGATGGACAAGACCCATTCATTAGCTTAGCATAATGACCGTTCAGTTTTATTGCTACTGCTTTCTTCATGAAAATACATATTCCTCCGACTATGAGATTATGCAACTCCCGGACACCGGAGGAATGCTTTATGTGCTATCAAACGTCACAACGTAACTTGGTGATTATAAAGATGCTCTATATGTATATTCAAAGGTGTTTGTTGGGTTGGCATAGATCGCGATTAGGATTTGCCACTCCGAGTATCGGAGAGATATCTCTGGGCCCTCTCGGTAATGCACATCATATGAAGCCTTGCAAGCAATGTGACTAATGAGTTAGTTGAGGGATGGTGCATTACGGAACAAGTAAATAGACATGCCGGTAACGAGATTGAACTAGGTATGAAGATACCGACGATCGAATCTCGCGCAAGTAACATACCAATGACAAAGAGAATAACGTATGTTGACATAACAGTTCGGCCGATAAAGATTTTCATAGATTTTTTTTGAAATTGCATGCTACGTTCCCCAAATGTGGCATCCGAGCTAGGTCAATGCGTAGATGATATGCACGAGTAGAACACAAAGAGTTGTGGGAGATAATAGTCATACTGCTTACCACCAACGTCTTACTTTGGTTTGGTGGTATTGTTGGATGAAGCGGCCCGGACTAACCTTACATGACCGTGTTCATGAGACCGGTTCCACCGACAGATATGCAACTAGTTTTGCATAAAGGTGGCTGGCGGGTGTCTGTTTCTCCAACTTTAGTTGAATCGAATTTGACTGCGACCGGTCCTTGTGAAGGTTAAAATAGCAAACTTGATAAATCACCATTGTGGTTTTTGTGCCATAGGTAAGTACGGTTCTTGCTAGAAGCCCGTAGCAGCCACGTAAAACTTGCAACAACAAAGTAGAGGACGTCTAACTTGTTTTTGCAGGGCATGTTGTGATGTGATATGGTCAAGACATGATGTGATATACATTGTTGTATGAGATGATCATGTTTTGTAAAAGTTATCGGCAACTGGCAGGAGCCTTATGGTTGTCGCTTTATTGTATGAAATACAAACACCATGTAACTGATTTACTTTATCACTAAGTGGTAGCGATAGTCGTAGAAGAACTAGTTGGCGAGACGACCACGACGCTATGATGGAGATCAAGGTGTCAAGCCGGTGACGATGGAGATCATGATGTTGCCTTGGTAATGGAGATCAAAAGCACAATATGATGATGGCCATATCATGTCTATGATTGCATGTGATGTTTATCTTTTTGCATCTTATTTTGCTTAGTACAGCGGTAGCATTATAAGATGATCCCTTAACTAAATTTGAAGGTATGAGTGTTCTCCCCGAGTATGCACCATTGCGAAAGTTCTTCGTGCTGAGACACCACGTGATGATCGGGTGTGATAGGTGATACGTCTCCAACGTATCTATAATTTTTGATTGTTCCCTGCTATTATATTATCTGTTTGGGATGTTTAATAGGAATTTATATGCTATTTTATATTATTTTTGGGACTAACCTATTAACCGAGAGCCCAGTGCCAGTTTCTATTTTTTTTTGCCTATTTTAGAGTGTCGCAGAAAAGGAATACCAAACGGAGTCCAAACATAATGAAACTTTTACGATGATCTTTCTTGGACCAGAAGGAAACCAGAAGACTTGGAGATGAAGTCGGAGATGCAATGAGGCGGCCACGAGGTAGGAGGGCGCGCCCAGGGGGTTAGGGTGTGCCCCTACCTCTTGTGCCCCTCGAGGGTCACCTGACCTAGCTCCTTTGCCTGTATATACTCTTATACCCTGAAAACATCCAGTGGAGCCACGAAACTACTTTTCCACCGCCGCAACCTTCTGTACCCATGAGATCCCATCTAGGGACCTTTTCCGATGTCTTGCTGGAGGGGGATTCGATCATGGAGTGCTTCTACATCAACACTATTGCCTCTCCGATGATGCGTGAGTAGTCTACCACAGACCTATGGGTCCATAGCTAGTATCTAGATGGCTTCTTCTCTCTCTCTCTTTGATTCTCAGTACCATGTTCTCCTTGATGTTCTTGGAGATCTATTCGATGTAATATTATTTTGTGGTGTGTTTGCCGAGATCCGATGAATTGTGGATTTATGATCAGATTATCTATGAATATTATTTGGTTCTTCTCTGAATTCTTATATGCATGATTTGATATCTTTGCAAGTCTCTTCGAATTATTGGTTTAGTTTGGCCTACTAGATTGATCTTTCTTGCAATGGGAGACGTGCTTAGCTTTGGGTTCATTCTTGCAGTGTCCTTTCCCAGTGATAGTAGGGGCAGCAAGGCACGTATTGTATTGTTGCCATCGAGGATAAAAAGATGGGGTTTTCATCATATTGCTTGAGTTAATTCCTCTACATCATGTCATCTTACTTAATGCGTTACTCTATTCTTTATGAACTTAATAATCTATATGCAGGCAGGAGTCGGTCGATGTGTGAAGTAATAGTAGTAGATGTAGAATCGTTTCGGCCTACTTGACACGGACGTGATGCCTATGTTCATGATCATTGCCTTAGATATCGTCATAACTTCGCGCTTTTCTATCAATTGCTCGGCAGTAATCTGTTCACCCAGCATAATATTTGCTATCTTGAGAGAAGCCACTAGTGAAACCTATGCCCCCAGGGTCTCTTTTCCATTATATTGAATCTCTTTTACATCATACTAGTTTCCGATCTACTATTTTGCAATCTTTTACTTTCCGATCTATAAACCAAAAATACCAAAAATATTTATTTTACCGTTTATCACGTTGGGTGCAAGTTGTTGATTGTTTGTGCAGGTATTCGGTGACTTGTGCGTTGTCTCCTACTGGATTGATACCTTGGTTCTCAAACTGTGAGAAATACTTACGCTAGTTTCTGCATCACCCTTTCCTCTTCAAGGGAAAAACCAACGCAAGCTCAAGAGGTAGGAAGAAGGATTTCTGGCGCCGTTGCTGGGGAGATCTACATCATGTCAAGCCATACCAAGTACCAATCATAAACTCTTCTCTCTTGCATTACATTATTCGCCATTCGCCTCTCGTTTTCCTCTCCCCCACTTCTAAAACGAATTTCCAAAACCTTTGCCTTTTTTCGCCCCTCTTCCGTTCATCTCTTTCTGTTTGCTTCTTGTGTGCTTGTGTGTTGGATTAATTGTTTTGTCATGATGGCTCAAGATAATACCAAATTGTGTGACTTTTCCAATACCAACAACAATGATTTTATTAGCACTCCGATTGCTCCCACTACTAATGCTGAATCTTGTGAAATTAATGTCGCTTTGCTGAATCTTGTTACGAAAGATCAATTTCCTGGCCTTCCTAGTGAAGATGTCGCATCCCATCTAAACAATTTCGTTGATTTGTGCAATATGCAAAAGAAGAAAGATGTGGATAATGATACTGTTAAATTGAAGCTATTTCCGTTTTGCTTAGAGTTCGTGCTAAAACTTGGTTTTCATCTTTGCCTAAAAATAGTATTGATTTGTGGAATAAGTGTAAAGATGATTTCATCTCCCACTAAGATCATCACCCTTAGGAATGATATTATGAATTTTAAGCAACTTGATCATGAGCATGTTGCACAATCTTGGGAGAGGATGAAATTGATGATACATAATTGTCCTACACATGGTTTCAATTTGTGGATGATTATACAAAATTTTTATGCCAGATGGAATTTTGCTTCTAGAAATCTTTTAGCTTTGGCCGCGGGAGGCACTTTTATGGAAATCACTTTAGGAGAGGCTACTAAGCTCCTAGATAATATTATGGTTAATTATTCTCAATGGCACACCGAAAGATCCACTAGTAAAAAAGTTCATGCGATTGAAGAGATTAATGTTTTGAGTGGAAAGATGGATGAACTGATGAAATTATTTGCTAATGAAAGTGTTTCTTCTGATCCTAATGATATGCCTTTGTCCACTTTGATTGAGAATAATAATGAATCTATGGATGTGAGTTTTGTTGGTAGGAACAATTTTGGTAACAACGCATATAGAGGCAATTTTAATCCTAGGCCGTTTCCTAGTAAATTCTCTAATAATTATGGTAATTCCTACAAAAATTCTAATGAAAATTTTAATAAGATACCCTCTGATTTTGAGAACAGTGTTAAATAATTTATGAGTTCGCAAAAGAATTTCAATGCTTTGATTGAAGAAAAAATTCTCAAGATTGATGATTTGGCTAGGAACATGGATATAATTTCTCTTGATGTTAATTCTTTGAAACTTAGATATATCCCACCTAAGCATGATATCAATGAGTCTCTCAAATCTATGAGAATTTCTATTGACGAGTACAAAAAAAGAACCACCAAGATGCGTGCTAAAAAAGATTGGTTTGTAAAAGCATGTTCTTATAGTTTTCATGATAATAATGATGAAGATCTGAAAGTGATTGATGTGACTCCCATTAAATATTTGTTTTCCAATATGAATCTTGATAAATATGGTACTGGAGATGAGTCAACTTTAGTTAAAAGGCGTCCCAACGATTCAGAGTTTTTAGATCTAGATGCAAAAACTGATAAAAGTGGGATTGGAGAGGTCAAGACTTTAAGTAGCAATGAACCCACTCTTTTGGATTTCAAGGAATTCAATTATGATAATTGTTCTTTAATAGATTGTATTTGCTTGTTGCAATCCGTGTTAAATTCTCCTCATGCTTATAATCAAAACAAAGCTTTTACTAAACATATTATTAATGCTATGATGCAATCTTTTGAAGAAAAGCTTGAATTAGAAGTTTCTATCCCTAGAAAACTTTATGATGAGTGGTAACCTACTATTAAGATGAATGCTATGCTTTGTGTGATTTGGGTGCTAGTGTTTCCATGATTTCAAAAACTTTGTGTGATGTGTTAGGTTTTCATGAATTTGATGATTGTTCTTTAAATTTGCATCTTGCGGATTCCACTATTAAGAAACCTATGGGAAGGATTAATGATGTTCTTATTATTGCAAATAGGATTTATGTGCCCGTAGATTTCATTGTTCTTGATATAGATTGCAATCCTACATGTCCTATTATTCTTGGTAGACCTTTCCTTAGAACGATGGTATAATTATTGATACGAAAGAAGGAAACATTAGATTCCAATTTACGTTAAGGAAAGGCATGGAGCACTTTCCTAGTAAGAAAATTAAATTGCCATATGAATCTATTATGAGAGCCACTTATGGATTGCATACCAAAGATGACAATACTTAGATCTATTCGTGTTCTTACGCCTAGCTAAGGGCGTTAAATGATAGTGCTTGTTGGGAGGCAACCCAATTTAATTTTTCTTCTTTGCTTTTTGTTCCTGTTTAGTAATAAATAATTCATCTAGCCTCTGGTTATATGTGGTGTTATGTTTTAATTAGTGTTTGTGCCAAGTTGAACCATTAGGATAGCTTACGGTGATAGTTGTGTTGATCCTGCTGAAAATCAGAAACTTTTGTGCTTAGTAAATTAGTTTTGAAAATTCACAGAAACTTGCTTTTGATCTGATTCTTTTTGCTCTGGACTGGTACACAAATTTCCCAGGTTTTCCTCATTTGGATGGATTTTTGGAGTTACAGAAGTATTCGAGAGTTAGAGATTACTACAGACTGTTCTATTTTTGATAGATTCTATTTTTCGCGTGTTGTTTGCTTATTTTGATGAATCTATGGGTAGTATCGGGGGGTATGAACCATGGAAAAGTTGGAATACAGTAGATATTACACCAATATAAATAAAGAATGAGTTTTCAACAGTACCTTTAAGTGGTGATTTATTTTCTTATACTAACAGAGCTCATGAGATTTTCTGTTGAGTTTTGTGTTGTGAAGTTTTCAAGTTTTGGGTAAGGATTTGATGGACTATGGAATAAGGAGTGGCAAGAGCCTAAGCTTGGGGATGCCCAAGGCACCCCAAATTAATATTCAAGGACAACCAAAATCCTATGCTTGGGGATGCCCCGGAAGGCATCCCCTCTTTCGTATTCGTCTATCGGTAACTTTACTTAAGGCTATATTTTTATTCACCACATGATATGTGTTTTGCTTGGAGCGTCTTGTATGATTTGAGTCTTTGCTTTTTTACTTTACCAGAATCATCCTTGCTGTACACACATTTTGGGAGAGACACGCATGAATCGTGATTTATTAGAATACTGTTTGTGCTTCACTTATATCTTTTGAGCTAGGCAATATTGCTCTATTACTTCACTTATATCTTTTTAGAGCACGGCAATGGCTTTATTTTATAGAAATTGTTGAACTCTCATGCTTCACTTATATTATTTTGAGAGTCTTTTAGAACAGCATGGTAATTTGCTTCGGTTATAAAACTAGTCCTAATATGATGGGCATCCAAGAGGGATATAATAAAAACTTTCATAGGAAGTTCATTGAATACTATGAGAAGTTTGACTCTTTATGGTTGTTTTGAGATATGAAGATGGTGATATTAGAGTCATGCTAGTGGAGTAGTTGTGAATTTGAGAAATACTTGTGTTGAGGTTCGTGAGTCCCGTAGCATGCACGTATGGTGAACCGTTGTGTAACAAATTTGAAGCATGAGGTATCTCTTTGATTGTCATCCTTTGTGTGGAGGTCGGGATCGCACGATGGTTAACTCCTACCAACCCTTTCCCTAGGAGCATGCACGTAGTGCTTGTTTTTGATGACTTGTAGATTTTTGCAATAAGTATGTGAGTTCTTTATGACTAATGTTGAGTCCATGGATTATACGCACTCTCACCCTTCCACCATTACTAGCCTCTCTTGTGCCGCGCAACTTTTGCCGGTACCATACACCCACCATATACCTTCCTCAAAACAGCAACCATACCTACCTATTATGGCATTTCCATAGCCATTCCGAGATATATTTCCATGCAACTTTCCACCGTTCCGTTTATTATGACACGCTTCATCGTTGTCATATTGCTTTGCATGATCATGTAGTTGATATCGTATTTGTGTCAAAGCCACCTTTCATAATTCTTCCATACATGTCACTCTTGATTCATTGCACATGCCGGTACATAGCCAGAGGCATTCACATAGATTCATATTTTGTTCTAGGCATTGAGTTGTAATTTTTTGAGTTGTAAGTAAATAGAAGTGTGATGATCATCACTATTAGAGCATTGTCCCAAGTGAGGAAAAAAAGAGAGGCCAAAGAAGCCCAAATAAAAAAGAGAGGCCAAAGAAGCCAATAAAAAAAAGAAACAAAAAGAGAGAAGGGACAATGTTACTATCCTGTTTTTCCACACTTGTGCTTCAAAATAACACCATGATCTTCAGGATAGAGAGTCTATTATTTTGTCAATTTCATATACTAGTGGGAACTTTTCATTATAGAACTTGGCTTGTATATTCCAACGACGGGCTTCCTCAAATGCCCTAGGTCTTCATGAGCAAGAAAGTTGGATGCACACCCACTTAGTTTCTTTTTTGAGCTTTCATACACTTATAGCTCTAGTGCATCCATTGCATGGCAATCCCTACTCACTCACATTAATATCTATTGATGGCCATCTCCATATCCCATTGATACGCCTAGTTGATGTGAGACTATCTCCCTCTTTTTGTCTTCTCCACAACCACCATTCTATTCCACCTATAGTGCTATGTCCATGGCTCACGCTCATGTATTGCATGAAAGTTGAGAGAGTTTGAGAATACTAAAGTATGAAACAATTGCTTGGCTGAAACTGGGGTTGTTCATGATTTGAATATTTTGTGTGATGAAGATGGAGCATAGCCAAACTATATGACTTTGTAGGGATAAGGTTTCTTTGGCCATGTTATTTTGAGAAGACATAATTGCTTTGTTAGTATGCTTGAATTATTATAGTTTTTATGTCAATATTAAACTTTTGTTTTGAATCTTTCAGATCTGAACATTCATGCCACAATAAAGAAAATTACATGCATAAATATGTTAGATAGCATTCCACATCAAAAATTCTATTTTTATCATTTACGAGCAGGAATTAATTTGGGGATGCTTGATATGTCTCCAACGTATCTACAATTTTTGATTGTTCCATGCTATTATATTATCTATTTTGGATGTTTAATAGGCATTTGTATGTTATTTTATATTATTTTTGGGACTAACCTATTAACCGAGAGCCCAGTGCCAGTTTCTGTTTTTTTTTTGCCTATTTTAGAGTTTCGCAGAAAAGGAATACCAAACGAAATGAAACTTTCGCGATGATCTTTCTTGGACTAGAAGGAAACCAGAAGACTTGGAGATGAAGTCGGAGACGCAATGAGGCGGCCACGAGGCAGGAGGGCGTTCCCAGGCGGGTAGGGCATGCCCCTACCTCGTGGGCCCCTCGAGGGTCTCCTGACCTAGCTCCTTCACCTATATATACTCTTATACCTTGAAAACATCCAGGGAAGCCACGAAACTACTTTTCCACCGCCACAACCTTCAGTACCCGTGAGACCCCATCTAGGGACCTTTTTCGGTGTCCTGCCGGAGGGGGATTCGATCACGGAGGGCTTCTACATCAACACCATTACCTCTCCGATGATGCGTGAGTAGTTTACCACAGACCTATGGGTCCATAGCTAGTAGCTAGTTGGCTTCTTCTCTCTCTTTGATTCTCAATACCATGTTTTCCCGATGTTCTTGGAGATCTATTCGATGTAATATTCTTTTGTAGTGTGTTTGCCGAGATCCATTGAATTGTGGATTTATGATCAGATTATCTATGAATATTATTTGGTTATTCTCTAAATTCTTATATGCATGATTTGATATCTTTGCTAGTCTCTTCGAATTATCGATTTAGTTTGACCTACTAGATTGATCTTTCTTGCAATGGGAGAAGTGCTTAGCTTTGGGTTCAGTCTTGCAGTGTCCTTTCCCAGTGACAATAGGGGCAACAAGGCACATATTGTATTGTTGCCATAAAGGATAAAAAGATGGGGTTTTCATCATATTGCTTGAGTTAATTCCTCTACATCATGTCATCTTACTTAATGTATTAGTCTGTTCTTTATGAACTTAATACTCTAGATGCAGGCAGGTGTCTGTCGATGTGTGAAGTAATAGTAGTAGATGCAAAATCATTTCAGTCTACTTGACACGGACGTGATGCCTATGTTCATCATCATTGCCTTAGATATCGTCATAACTTTGCTCTTTTCTATCAATTGCTCGGCCGTAATTTGTTCGCCCATCGTAATATTTGCTATCTCGAGAGAAGCCACTAGTGAAACCTATGTCCCTGGGTCTCTTTTCCATTATATTGAATCTCTTTTAGATCATACTAGTTTCCGATCTACTATTTTGCAATCTTTTACTTTCCGATCTATAAACCAAAATTACCAAAAATATTTACTTTACCATTTATCTATCTCTACCAGATCTCACTTTTGCAAGTAACCGTGAAGGGATTGACAACCCCTTTATCGCGTTGGGCGCAAGTTGTTGATTGTTTGTGCAGGTATTCGGTGACTTGTGCGTTGTCTCCTACTGGATTGATACCTTGGTTCTCAAACTGAGGGAAATACTTATGCTACTTTGCTGCATCACCCTTTCTTCTTCAAGGAAAAAACCAATGCAAGCTCAAGAGGTATATTTGATATACATTTTATTGATGTGTACTTTACTAGTGCTCGTAGTAGCCCCTGGGTATTTGATAACTGTTCGGTTGCTAAGATTAGTAACTCGAAACAGGAGTTGCAGAATAAATAGAGACTAGTTGAGGGTGAAGTGACGATGTGTGTTGGAAGTGGTTCCAAGATTTATATGATCATCATCGCATAGTCCCTATACTTTCGGGATTAGTGTTGAACCTAAATAAATGTTATTTGGTGTTTGCGTTGAGCATGAATATGATTAGATCATGTTTATTGCAATACGGTTATTCATTTAAGACACAGAATAATTGTTATTTTGTTTACATGAATAAAACCTTCTATGGTCATACACCCAATGTTAATGGTTTATTGAATCTCGATCGTAGTGATACACATATTCATAATATTGATGCCAAAAGATGCAAAGTTGATAATGATAGTGCAACATACTTGTGGCACTGTCATTTAGGTCATATTGTGTAAAGCGCATGAAGAAACTCCATGCTGATGGGCTTTTGGAATCACTTGATTATGAATCATTTGATACTTGCGAACCATGCCTCATGGGCAAGATGACTAAAACTCTGTTCTCCGGAACAATGGAGTGAGCCAATGACTTATTGGAAATAATACATAACGATGTATGCGGTCCAATAAGTGTTGAGGCATGTGGCGGGTATTGTTATTTTCTAACATTCAAAGATGAATTGAGGAGATATGGGTATATCTACTTAATGAAACACAAGTCTAAAACATTTTAAAAGTTCAAAGAATTTCAGAGTTAAGTGGAGAATCATCGTAACAAGAAAATAAAGTTTCTACGATCTGATCGTGGAGGTGAATATTTGAGTAATGAGTTTGGCCTTCATTTAAAACAATGTGGAATAGTTTCACAGCTCACGCCACTTTATTAGATATGGTGCGATCTATGATGTCTCTTACCGATTTACCACTATCGTTTTGGGGTTATGCATTAGAGGCAGCTGCATTCACGTTAAACAGGGCACCATCAAAATCCGTTGAGACGACACTGTATGAACTGTGGTTTGGCAACAAAACTAAGCTATCATTTCTTAAAGTTTGGAGATGCGATGCTTATGTAAAAAGGCTTCAACCTGATAAGCTCGAACCAAAATCGGAGAAGTGCATCTTCATACCCTAAGGAAACAATTGGGTACACCTTGTACCACAGATTCGAAGGCAAGATCTTTGTTGCCAACAATGGAACCTTTCTAGAGAAGGATTTTCTCTCGAAAGAAGTGAGTAGGAGGAAAGTGGAACTTGATGAGGTAATTGTACTTTCTCTCAATTTGAAAAGTAGCTCATCCGAGAAATCCATTCCCGTGATGCCTACACCAACTGAAGAGGAAGCTAATGATAATGATCATGAAACTTCAGATCAAGTTGCTACAGAACCTCGTAGGTCGACCAGAGCATGATCCGCACCAGAGTGGTATGGTAATCCTGTTCTGGAAGTCATGTTACTTGACCATGACGAACCTACAAACTATGAAGAAGCTATGATGAGCCCAGATTTTGATAAATGGCTTGAGGCCATGAAATCTAAGATAGGATCCATGTATGAGAACAAAGTGTGGACTTTGGTGGATTTGCCTAATGATTGGCAACCCATAGAGAATAAATGGATCTTCAAGAAGAAGGCTAACACTGATGGTAATGTTATTGTCTATAAAGCTCGACTTGTCGCAAAAGTTTTTCGATAAGTTCAAGGGGTTGACTACGATGAGGCTTTCTGAACCGTAGCGATGCTTAAGTCCGTCTAAATCATGTCAACAATTGCCATATTTTGTGAAATCTGGCAAATGGATGTCAAAACTACATTCCTTAATAGATTTATTAAAAAGGAGTCATATATGATGCAACCAAAAAGTTTTGTCAATTCTAAAGGTGCTAACAAAATATGCAAGCTCCAGCGATCCATCTATGGACTGGTGCAAGCATCTCGGAGTTGGAATATATGCTTTGATGAGTTGTCAAAGCATATAGTTTTATCAGACTTGCGATGAAGCCTGTATTTGCAAGAAAGTGAGTGGGAGCACTACAACCTTTCTGATAAGTATATGTGAAAGACATATTGTTGATCGGAAATGATGTAGAATTTTCTGGAAAGCATAAAGGAGAGTTTGAAAGGAGTTTTTCAAAGAAAGACCTCGGTGAAGCTGCTTACATATTGGGCATCAAGATCTATAGAGATAGATCAAGACGCTTAATAAGATTTTTCAATGAGTACATACCTTGACAAGATCTTGAAGTAGTTCAAAATGGAACAGTCAAAGAAAGAGTTCTTACCTATGTTACGAGGTTTAAAGTTGAGTAAGACTCAAAACCCGATCACAGCAGAAAATAGAAAGAGAATGAAAGTCATTCCCTATGCCTCAGCCATAGGTTCTATAAAGTATGCTATGCTGTGTACCAGACCTATTGTGTACCTTATCATGAGTTTGGCAAGGGGGTACGATAGTGATCCAGGAGTGGATCACTGGACAACGGTCAAAGTTATCCTTAGTTACCTAAGAGGACTAAGGAAATATTTCTTGGTTATGGAGGTGATAAAGAGTTCGTCATAAAGAGTTACGTCGATGCAAGCTTTTACACCGATTCGGATGACTCTGAGTCTCAATCTGGATACATATTAAAAGTGGGAGCAATTAGCTAGAGTGGCTCCATGTAGAGCAATATAGACATAGACAATTTGCAAAATACATATGGCGCTGAATATGGAAGACCCATTGACTAAACTTCTGTCATAAGCAAAACATGATCACACCTTAGTACTCTTTGGGTGTTAATCACATAGCAATGTGAACTAGATTATTGACTCTTGTAAACCCTTGGTTGTTGGTCACATGGCGATGTGAACTATGGGTGTTAATCACATACAGATGTGAACTATGGGTGTTAGATTCATTACAATGTAATCTAGATTAATTGACTCTAGTGCAAGTGGGAGACTGAAGGAAATATGCCCTAGAGGCAATAATAAAGTTGTTATTTTATATTTCCTTACATCATGATAAATGTTTATTATTCATGCTAGAATTGTATTAACCGGAAACTTCATACATGTGCGAATACATAGACAAAACACCGTGTCCCTAGTATGCCTCTTCTAGACTAGCTCATTGATAAAAGATGGCTAAGTTTCCTAGCCATGGACATGTGTTGTCATTTGATGAACGGGATCACATCATTATGAGAATGATGTGATGGACAAGACCCATCCATTAGCTTAGCATAATGATCGTTCAGTTTTATTGCCACTGCTTTCTTGATGTCAAATACATATTCCTCCAACTATGAGATTATGCTACTCCCGGACACCGGAGGAATGCTTTATGTGCTATCAAACGTCACAACATAACTAGGTGATTATAAAGATGCTCTACAAGTATCTCCGAAGGTGTTTGTTGGGTTGGCATAGATCGAGATTAGGATTTCTCACTCTGAGTATCAGAGAGGTATCTCTGTGCCCTCTCAGTAATGCACATCATATGAAGCCTTACAATCGATGTGACTAATGAGTTAGTTGCAGGATGATGCATTATAGAATGAGTAAAGAGACTTGCCAGTAACGAGATTGAACTAGGTATGAAGATACCGATGATGGAATCTCAGGCAAGTAACATACTGATGACAAAGGGAATAACGTATGTTGACATAGCGGTTCGACCAACAAAGATCTTCGTAGAATATGTGGGAACCAATATGAGCATCCATGTTCTGCTATTGGTTATTGACCGGAGTGTCTCAGTCATGTCTACATAGTTCTCGAACCCGTAGGGTCCGCACGCTTAACGTTCGATGACGATATGTATTATATGAGTTATGTATTTTGTTGACCGAAGGTTGTTCGGAGTCCTGGATGAGATCACGTACATGACGAGGAGTCTCGAAATGGTCGAGAGGTAAAGATTGATATTTTGGAAGGTGGTATCACTACAAAAAAAAGTCACATCCGTGGCAATTTGGGCCGAACGATTTTTTTCTGTCATACATATGACACTTCTATGACGATAATTGTGACAAAACCCGGTATCATCATAGATGTGGTGGGTTCCAACTTCTATGACAAAAAATCATGACAGAAAATGGGCTTTTCGTCCTGGGCGGGCCGGAGATGCAGCTGCATGACATTCTTTGGGATGTCCATGACAGAAAAAACCGTGGTAGAAGCGAGGGGGCGGAAAATTTCAGGGAGTTCCCGGTTACGGTGGGAGGTCGGGGGCCGAGCGATGCACGTTTCTCTCGTACACGTACGCATGTGTTTGCGAGGCGTTGGCTCTAACTGAACCCGAGTGAGGCGTTGGGCTCTAACTGAACCCAAGCGATTGCACTGCAGGCTACGCGTTACTGAACCCGAGCGATCGATCGATGGCTGCTAACTGAACCCGATCGAGCGATTCCTTCACTACTGCTGCTAACTGAAGCCGATTGATTGGATGAACAGTGAGCAT
>NC_041393.1:21277613-21311329 GCF_002162155.2 Triticum dicoccoides | reverse complement strand
GTTTCGACCGTAGGAGGTCCGTTTCCTCCGTTTTGTGGTACGCCACACCCCTCCTGATCAATAGGACCCCCGTTTCGACCGTAGGAGGTCCGTTTCCTCCGTTTTGCGGTACGCACACCCCTCCTGACCAACAGGACCCCTGTTTCGATCGTAGGAGGTCCGTTTCCTCAGTTTTGCGGTACGCCACACCCATCCCGATCAACAGGACCCCATTCCGAATGTAGGAGGTCCGTTTCCTCTGTTCTACGGTACGCCAGGCCTCATTTCCATCGCCTGTTCCGTCCAAGCCCTCCCGATGAACACGACACGCATTCCGTTCCGACCCAGCCGGTTGGCTCCCCATGAACACGGCACGATGCTGTTTCTCTGTTCCGACCCAGCCATGTACATATGCGCGAGTAGGCGTTCGAGACCCTGCCCGTATGTACGTACATGGCTGTATTTTCTTTCTTGCACCCTGGCCGCTGTACGTACGTGTACATGCTACGTGCGCGCCTCTACTACGACATGTGCACGCCTCTACTATGACACATGCGTGCCTCTACATCGACCATTATATATGTACGTACACATTCGTGACCAGAATGACAACGCTACGTATGCTTCAACCAGGTGGGTCCCGACTGTTAGGCACTTCCTTGCGTGCAAAGATGTAGCTGGTGGGTCCCAGCAGTCAGGGGGGCGAATCGTTTTTTTGCCCGAACACACTTCCTTGTGTGCGAAGATGTAGCTGGTGGGTCCCAACAGTCAGGGGGGAACTTTTTTCGCAAAATACGGTGGCCCGCCCGGTGGGTCCCCGCTGTCAGGTGGAGGAATAATTATTTTCCGTGTAATAAGGAGGCACTTCCTTGCTGCGGCCGTGGGCCAAGCTGTCAGCCTCTCCACGTACAGTCCATGTCCGATGGAAGTCGTTCCTTGACCACATTGACCACGCCGCGTCGAGAGCACCAGGGCGGTGGACGACAGCGTGGCCTAGGAAGGGGACGACGGGGAGCCGGGGAAGACGCGGCAGTGGAAGACCGCACGGAGAGGAGTCCGAGGGTTCACTAGTTCGGCTGCGGTGTGAGGCTGCCATCACTGCAGGGCCTGGCCAGCGGTGGGAATAGTAGGGGGTGGTGAGGCCTCCGCGGCAGCACATCCGACCACTGGAGACAGGAGCATGCGGCACAACCGGCGCTGCTTTGGGTGGCTGGAGCAAGAAGACCAGAGGTTGAAGAAGCACTACGGCCGTTTGATGGACATCGTACGGTCACTGGAGCTAGAATTGTTTATATTGACTAAGTTGACAAAGCCCTCCGTCCTCGTCAACGGCCCACAAGTCAGCCTCCCACCAAGGTGGGTCCCAGCTAGCAGGGGGTATTCATTTTTTTGTGCGTAATAAGGAGGCACTTCCAGTGGGTCCGAGCTGACAGCACGGGGAACATTTTTTTCACGAAATACGGTGGCCCATCGGGTGGGTCCCAGCAGTCAGGGGCAAATGTTTTTTTTTGCGAAATACTGGTGGCCCGTCCGGTGGGTCCCTGCTGTCAGGTGGAGGAATAATTATTTTCCGCGTAATAAGGAGGCACTTCCTTGCAGCTGCCGTGGACTCAGCTGTCAGCCTCTCCACGTAAAGTATTCTTCCGATGGAATTCGGTCATTGACCACATTGACCACGCCGCGCCGAGAGCACCACGGCGGTGGATGGCGGCGAGGCCCAGGAAGGGGACGACACGGAGCCGGGGAATATGCGGTAGTGGATGCCCACGCGGAGAGGAGTACAAGGGTTCACTGGTTCGGCTGCGCTGCCGTCGCTGCAGAATAACAGGGGGTGTGGGTGAGTGGATTGGAGGGATGGCCTGGCCAGCGGTGGGAGTAGTATGGGGGCGGTGAGGCCTCCGCGGCAGCACAGCCGACCACGGGAGGCAGGAGCAGGCGGCACGACCGGCGCTACTTTGGGCGGCTGGAGCAAGAAGACGAGAGGTTGAAGAAGCACTGTGGCCGTTGGATGGATATCGTACGGTCAGTCGAGCTAGAATCATGCATATTGACTAAGTTGACAAAGCCCTTCATCCCCGTCAACTTAGTAGGTCCACTATACTGGGTCCCAGCTAGCAGGGGGAGTATTCATTTTTTTTGTGTAATAAGGAGGCACTTCCTTGCATGCAAAGATATAGCTGGTGGGTCCGAGCTGTCAGCGGCGGTAACGTTTTTTTCGCGAAATAAAAGGGCCCTTTTGGTGGGTCCCAAATGTCAGGTGGAGGAATCATTATTTTGCGCGTAATAAGGAGGCATTTCCTTGCGTGCGGCCAGGGACCCAGCTGTCAGCCTCTGCACGTACAGTCCACTTCAGATGCATGTTGGTCGTTGACCACGTTGACCACGCCACGCCGAGAGCACCAGGGCGATGGACGACGGCGAGGCCTGGGAAGGGAACGACACGGAGGCAGGGAAGACTTGGTAGTTGTTTCCCACACAGAGGGGAGTACGACTGTACAAGGGTTACTGGTTCGTCTGCCGTCGCTGGAGAATAACAACAGGTGTGGGACTATGTGTGAGTAGAGGGATGGCTAGGCCAGCGATGGGAGTACGGTGGGGCGGTGAGGCCTGCACGGCAGCACAGCCGGCTGCGGGGAGGAGGGAGCAGGCAGTCTCGTCGGCGCTTGTTTGAGCGGCTGGAGCAGGAAGAGCAGAGATTGAAGAAGCACGATGGCCATTGGATGGACATCCAACAGTATACAGGCCATCTGTGGAAAGCCTCAAATCTGTGGAAAACAGCATAGCCCATCTGCCATTATTTCAAATAATTTACAGCCCATTTGCTAATTCTTACGGTTTTTTGGAGCCCATATTCTTTTTGTTAGTATTACAGCCCATATTGTGGCCACGGTTAAAAAATTATACGAAATTTTGCATATGTCGGTGCGGTCTGAACTGTTTTTAATCCCAAAATTTCGAGTCACATTCAGACTGATTTTAAAAATAAATGTATATCAATATAAAATCCAATAAATTGTTCATGCATAAAAATCAATGCAATTTAAAATCTCGAAATGAAAAAAAGATATTTGAAACTAATTCCGGTTTGATGTGTTTTAAAAATGTACAACCCATTTCTCATTACTAATAGGCCATTTTCTCGGTCAGCCGAATGAAGGTCTCCTCGTCTTGAAAGATTTGCAGCCCAACAGGCTTGATAAAGCGACTTACTTGACAAATCACAAAATAACTGGGCTAGCCATTTTTAGAAAGAAAAAAAACTACTGGGCTGGTCTGTGGTAAACATAAAGGAAAAGGCTGTCTAGACAGGCCAGAGTGTCCCGCACAGCCCAGTTGACACCCTACTTCCGTCTCAAATACAAATTAGGTAAATGCCACTCCAATTATGGCGATTCGTAAAAATGCCACGACAATTTTCTAACTTTGAAAAATGCCACGGCAAGTTTGCAAACTTTGAAAAACGCCACTGCAGTTTGCAAACATTGAAAAACGCCACTCCAAACTTCAAAAAATGCCACTAGAAATGGCATGAAATGGCATTTTTCAAAGTTTGGAAATTGCAGTGGCATTTCTCGGATACACCAGATTTGGAGTGGTATTTATCAAATTAACCCAAAACAAAAATAATTGGGTGAGCTGCTGGGTCCCTGGTGTCAGCCGCTCATTGTGCAATTCTCTCGTTTATTGACTACATTGACAATAGCATGGGACCCAGATGTCAGAAATCCACTAGGAGGAGCAATTTTTTTATTGGCTTGAAATAAGGAGGCACTTGCTTACGTACTGCCATGACCTTGGTGGGTCCCTGCTGTCATCCTCTCCACGTACAATCATCTCCTGACTATGTACGCGTCAACTTGCTAGGCCCACAAGTCAGCCTCTAAACCCGTGGAGGGCAAATACAACCCATTTAAAAAAATAACAACCCATTCCATACGTTCAAATGGAAAGTTCAACATTCAGAGCAAAGTAACAGCTCTGATCCACATATAGAGTACTGAACTTCCACGTTGACAACCATCATAGCCAAGTTAACTATCTACTCCCACTAATACTCTAGTAGCGTACAAGTACTAACTTACTCTTAGCTAACTAGATGATGCCGGCCGCCATCTGTGGTACATGCTAAACACCGGCACCGGCGTCCTGCGCCTCGCCTCGGACTTGCAAGAGGTGCGATAGGGCGGGTTGCTCACGCGCGTTGGCCCTTTCCATGGCGGCGTGGTCCACCGAAGCTTCGGCTTCCAAGCGGGAAACCAACTTGACGAGCTGGTAGTAAAAATTGGCGTCGCGAACGCGTGCGTGCCCGATAGCCTCTAGGGCTATTTGCCGGGCGCCGACCTCCACGTAGTCGGCCCAGTTGCGGGCGCTCTACTCGCGACTCAGAGCGTCGGTGCGCTGCTCCATGTCCCGCTGGCAGCGCAAATCGGTGATACGTTGCTCCTCCGCCAGGCAGTCGCGCTCCAACAATTCCTGCTCCTCTGCCATGCGGTCGCGCTCCAACAACTCCTCGATCTCTGCATTGCCATCTAAAGATAGATAGAATGCCTCCTCCCTCCGTCTGCCTTCCGGTGAAAAACTGAACACTAGTTCCGGTGGTGACCGCCTCCAGCGTCGCCTACCGCGGACGGGCGGGGGCATGGCGGATGTGGCAAGCGACATCGGGCCGGTGGGGGCTTATGAGGATATGGCGAGTTGGGTCACGGTGGCACCAGAGAAGGCCGGGAAACAGTACTTATAGGGGGAAGGTAGCGCGACGGTCATCAGAATTCAATGCATAATGGCTTAGCGCACCAACTTGCCGTGGAAAACTAGAGAAACTGAAATTATGACTGTGTCGTCCCATCCCGTCTAGGTCGCTCGCCGGCATGGCGGTCAAACGTGTGCACTCGAATCATCTCCCTCCTTGTCAATAATGATTCCACAGATTTAAAAAGCCCGCAACAATTAAAGCGTATCTTTTTTCGCATCAGTTAGCTGCCTTAATTATGGCCGACTGCATGCAGGCACTCAGAATCGCTCGCAGGCAGTACGCGAAGCAGCATGCAACGAGTTGCAGCCGAGGGCATGCATGCAGCCACTTAAATCGCTGGAATTAATTAGGCTTAAACTTCTACATGCCGTTAATTATTGCCATGCCTTGGGCTTGCTGCTTTGCTCACGGGACTAATAAACCCGGACGGAGGGAGTACCTTGGTTTGTGAGAGGTTTGAATTAAGCCCTGCAAACCGAAAAGGAGGTACTAGTACGTGCGTGATCCGCTATTTATTCGTGTAGGATTGAGTAGGCTGTTTCTTGAATTGAGCCCTGCAAACCGGAAAGGAGGTAGTACGTGCGTGATCCGCCATTTATCCGTGTAGGATCGATAGTGTAGCTTGTCAGTTTCTTCAGAGGTAGGCATTTTTATCCGTGTAGGATTGATAGTGTAGCTTGTTAGTTTCTTCAGAGGTAGGCATTTTTATTCAAAAAACTGCTACTTCGCATCTTGCATCGCAAATAAAACTGCCAGGATCGCATTTGTAGGCTAGCTAGTGATCGATCAGTAACTTGTAAACACTAAGCGAAAATAAGTAACTGTTAATGCATCTCAATGATTCACAGATCATATACAAATATGTAGCTCCAAAAGCAAAGATCGGCCACTTCGGATCTTGCGTCGCAACTAAAACTAACTAGTACAATTCCCATACATAAGATCAACATGTTAATGCATCTAAATGATTCAAAGATCATATACAAATATGAAGCTCCAAAAGCAAAGATCTAGAAAAAACATCTGTTCTTCCTACTAACATGGATGCTTCTCTTGTCCAACATTCAGTACAGACTGAAAGACAAATTTATTTATGAAGTCTACAATTCCTCTTGCAAACGTAAGTGGTTTTACCAACAGCTGGAACCATGAGAATGAACCACACATGATGGAGGAACATCCACAGCAATATGATTTGGTCTTCTCTCGATCACACCACGAGACTATTTTCGGAATACAAACTTTAACTTAGGCAAAATGATGCCCATTGTATAATCAGACCAAAGCAATGAAGCACCAAGTGTTAGCCAGTAAATAGTACAATACTACTTTTTTGCAGTCCATGAAGTGACTATCCAATCTTTGTGTCTATTTTCAAATGGCACTGCATGCAGTGACTATACTATTCTCTTGTGCAGTTCAACCAAAATTGCGGACACTTTGTTTGTTTGCCAAATAGCAACGGGCAGACATCTCTGTCTGCACAAATATCAAGCAGCTGGTAAACATATCAAGCAGCTAGCAAACCACTAGTATTACTATCTAATGACAATACAAAAAGAGTAGCAAGATAGTAGCAAACCATGTACCTTCGTAATGAACAACTCATAGTGCCACCAATTGGATATAAAGGTTGGAAAAAACATGCTCCTAATGTTGAACCAGTTGGACTTTTTGTGCAGCTCCACTAAAATCGAGCATCCCTGTTTGCATAGATATTGAAAGTGTGGTTACTATAAAAGTGGCACTAGTTGAAGCATAGACTCACAAATATAAGCATTCCAATTTCTTAATGGGAAAAGGTAGCAAGACTGTTTCTAACAACCTGTTTGAAGGAATAAATAAAGCAACAGCGGCTGATGTCCGGAAGGCATACATAGTTTTTTCTGAAAAACTGAGCCATTCCTGACCTTTCCTCTTCTTTTAAGCAAATTTTGTGCAGTTCTACTAAAATAAAATGCCATCACCGCCTTGACAATTCAGTGACACTGTACAAAAGGAAATGACTTAACATTACATCATGATGTCAGGTATGTAGTCGACAGGCATTAGAGACAAACATACATACCTCCTCCGATAACATAATGAACATTAATTTTAACAAGTGTGTGACTAGCTTTACCACAATAATTTGAGTGAACTCTACACCCTCTATTCCTTAATATAAGACGTTTTCGCATTTCATTTTAAAGTACCCAAACGTGTAGTATTTAGAAAAATTGGTAGTAGTTTTCTTGAGCACATATCTGGGAAAGCTTGCCACACTTTATTTATGTCCATACGCTAATGCAACACCATTCGAATATTACAAATATACACTAATCCGGTGGCTAGTGCAACAGTAGAGTAGTTAGTTTATTACAGGGTACAGTACAATGGTTTTACTGAACAGATTTCAATAAACTCTAGCACTGGAAGGTTTCTATAAGAATTAACAATACAAAATGTAAAGGTAACAAGTTTCAGCATTGGTATACTAGGTGTGCATGAGCATTAAAGTGAGGTATGTAATCTATAAGCATTAACAGTGCAAAAATTTGAAGGTAGTAACAAGTTTCATCGTTGGTATACTGGCTGTGCAACAGCATTAGATGCCTTAGCTGAAAAATCTTTAATATATTCACAATCCTGAGATAATCCAGTGACATTAAGTGGCATTGCTTAAATTTATCGGTGGCATTAGACTAAGAGCGGCATTAGTTAAATGTGGCATCAATTTAGCAGTAGCATTGCTTGACTTGACTGCTGGCATTATACTAACAACAAAAAAAGTGGCAATAAGAGCATGGGAGGCCCATTCAGACAGTGGGCGCACCAGTACGATGTACCTCCACGGACGCAGAGTGGTGAGGGAGGTATGGTTGCCCAGAGCAACAAATATCCAGGCATCATATGTTGATTACGTCCCATTTTTGTTCTCTTTAGCCACTTTTTTCCTATGTGAGGACAACAAACCGATCGACCTGGTCATTCTCTATTCTGTTGTCATGCCTCTCTACCCTTCTTCAACCAAGAGACACGAGACTCGTTCCTTAGCTACTGATTTTCCCCTTTTCAACCTAGATGCGGGTTCGATGCCTACTCTCTTGGACAGTACAGTCTCCCTTCCTTTCCTTATTCAACCCAGACATGGATTAGTCTGCATGAATTAGGGTTTCCTTTAATAGTGCAAATTATGGTTTTCACCTGCGTGGCCAGCAGAGCAGAGGATAGCAAATTGGGAAGATGGTGGAGTGGAAAAAGATCCACATGCAACGATGTGGCAGATGGGGCAATAGAACAAGGGTATGGTTCGAAAAGAGGTAGCATACCTGAGGGTCGGCGGGAAGTGGCTTCGCTCGCGGTCGTCGTCCTCCGCACACACTACGACAGCGAGCTTGGGGACAGAGGCCATCCCGCGCGGGCGCTAGGTCTGAGAGGACGGCCTTGTCGTCAGTGCGTGACCTCGCTCGCCGACGACGAGTGCGTCAAAGCTGCACGTCCTTTTCTTCCTCGACGGATCTGTGACCACCGATGAGGAGGGAGAGAGGGGCCGTCTTTTTTAGATCTGGAGAGAGGGTGGTAGTGTGAGAAGCAAGTGGGCAGCCCTTGGCAAGAAAGCGCTGAAGCTCCAGCCTATATATCTTTTTTATCATACCAGTACTGGAGGTGGAGTAGTGGTAGAGTAGTTTATATTTTCTCTGCGTACAGTACCAGTTAGTCGTGCTTCAAAACTGAACGGCATGCCATTAAAAAAATAAAGGTCGATAACTAATGCGGCACCTCGGGCCAACGCGGCCAGATCGCATTTTACACGAGAAATTACACACCATGTTTCGTTGACATGTGGTCCCGTTCCAACATATCAGTGAGACGACGACAAGTAGTAGGAGTATTTCCGAATGGACGTGTAGGCCGGGGCGCCTCTTCATGAACCGTGGCAAACTAGCAACCGTCCACCGACTCTTTGCCTTTCCCTCTCAATTTGGAACTGTTGTCGCACGCTCTTCCTCTCCCTCCTCCATTTTCCTTTAGCCCTTCACCCTTTCTTCTGCCATTGTTCGATCATCTTCTCCATGGAGGGAACAGGCCGGAAACGACCCCGTTATTCTTGCCCCGATCTAAAAGATGACGTGGTGGAGGAACTCATTGATCGGTGCGACGTCATCACCTCAGATAGCATGGCAGGTTCGTTCAAGCCCATTCTCGACTCAACTAATAACATCATTACAAGGAACCCAAGAGTCAAGGAGCGGTTTGATCTCCCCTATCTTCTTTGCCATGACCCTGATGACTGGTGCCGGCACGATGGAGGCCTCGCCCTGTGCAAGTTGATGCCGCTTGATAATGATACATATGATTTTAAGATGCCATCGCTTGAGGGCAAGGCTTGGGCATGCGCAAATGGAGATTGGGTTGTTTACATTGGGTCCAACTGTGAGTGGGAACTTGTGAATGTGTACACTCGTGACTGGGTTCCACTTCCAAAAATCTCAGCAGACTGCCCAGAGGTTGAGCACACCGGTATTGTATGCACGTTCAAATATGATCATGGTGACTGTCTTCTACGGAAGATAGCAATTTGTCGAGTTCCCAACCGCTCTTGGAATTACAACAACTATGAAGTTGTGGCTATCTTCGACAAGCTTGTTGCCGTCCTTGGTGGTTTGACTCGATGGATATTGCTCAAAAATCAGTTTCTCTACACGGATGAGTATTGTGATGCAATTCAATACGAGGGCCTTGTGTTTGCTGCCACCACTCATGGCACTGTTTTTGCATGGCATCCTTGTAGTTTCGGTACATTTGTCTTCCACCGTAATTATAATTATTTCATCCACATGCATGCGGGTTAGCAAGTTTCCCTTTACTGATTAACCTTCTTCTTGTGTTTCCAAGGTCATGTGAACATTCCACCATCTATACTTGAAATTTTTTATAACCAAGGGGGAGATGACGATGGTGATGTTCACGAGCATGAGGATGAGCAGCGCCCATATACTCTTTGGAGCCTGGCAACTAATTCTGATGGATTACCTCTTCTTGTGTGTATACAGCCCACTGATGATGTTACTGCTAAGGAAGCAGGTTTAGTCTCCCATGGTCGCACTCTCCGGACCTATCCCAACACCAGTTGCATGGTATTCGGGATGGATACTAGTGTGCTAGCGCCACCTCCTTCTCCCTGGTACAGAATTGATAGTCTTGGAGAAACTTGCTCTTCCTTGGACAAAACTATCTAATGGTGGTGAAAGGCGATCCAACTGCTGTTGACACAACGTTACTACCATTTGTGAGAAGCAACTGTGTCTATACCTCGGACATTTGAGTGGTTCCCTACCCTAGTACTGATATAGTAGGCCGCTTCATCCTGGATGATCAGTCTTGCATTGGTCTCCAAATCGACAATGGATGGCCCCTCCCAGAGAATCACTTGTGGTTCAAAGCAAGCATTTCCAACGACGAGGAATGGTTGAGTTGAAGTTCGTTTCATTGCTTGTTATTTGTTGTGTTGTGAAAACTTTAGTATTTATAATGTATCCTCGTTGTTGATGTGGGTTGATGACTTGTTGTATGTAATAAAATGATATGCCTGTAATAAACTTACTAAATTTATGAATGGCTTTCAAGTCGCTTCTCTGAGTGAGTGGTGCGACGAGGCAAAAAAATATTTTTCTGAATACATAATTGTACGTGCATTGCAACAGGTTATCAGATGAGGCCAATCAACAATAGTAGTACACTATTTGTACTAGCTTCACATGCTTCGCGCGTCGGGCGGGTGTTTTTACAGTAGCCATATGTTAATGTGTTCGCTGTATGTAACCAGCACCTCGAATCCTCAATACTAGTACTATATAGTAGGAGTAAGTAGTAGGAGTAGTAGGGTGGCATGGGCCAGAACAAGCATTCACATCCAGGAGTACGACACACGCCACCACCACAACATCCATCTGACACCATATTATTTCTTGGAGTCCATGCTAGAGCAATCTCTTCAACCTCGCCGTTTCTCTAACTTCATCCATCACGCGGCGGGTGAGGTGGGGGTTTGCCGATAGTCGGTTTCCTTAACTGCGGTCCCACTTGTAAGGCCAACTCCAACGCACGACCCCAAATGGGCCTCCGTTTTGCACGAACTCCAACAATAATTTTGACTAGAAAAGCAATACCAAAGAAAACAAGAACCACAAGAATACATTTTACTACTCCTGTAAGTTGGATTAGTGCCTTCTCGATGCATTCATTGTTGATCTGCGGAGGCTCGATCTTGCGTGCTTCTTTCTTCTTCGAGTGTAAAGAAGTAGACGTTGCTTCCTCGCATCTAGTCTCATGTCTAGCCTCTATTCTAGTAGGAGTATCAACAAGTGCACTAATCTCATCACTAGCCTCTGTGCTAGCTAAAGGGATAGAACATCTACTAAATTGCGCTCTATCAATATATGGATGTACTCTTCTTCCCAATACAAAAACTTGCATCCATTCTACTCCCTCCATTGCACAATACATGCCTTCTATTTGTCAAAATATATATGTATCTTGACATGTTTTAGTATATAGGTACATCCATTTTTGGACAAATGGAAGTCAAGTATTTTGGAACGGAGGGAGTACACAATAAATTTTTTAAGTTAGCACAACTAGTCTAATCCGAGAGCACAACCGAAGATTTGGTCGGGTTCTTCCTCCTTTTGCCGACACATGGGACATCCAGCATCCAGGTCGTGTCATGAAAGAAAATAGAGTGGTAGTTGAAGCCACGAGATGTGCATCTTGGGTTAAACTGTAAATAGAATCCTACTACTCTTGAGTAACTCCAAAAGCGGCCACTGAAGATCTTTATTGGATTTGTTTTTCATCACCAGCACGTCGAGGTGAAAGATGTGCAGGTTCAGTGGGTCCGCTTGCATTTTCACTAACATGTGGGACGGCATGTGAGCAAACAGACGATGGGCTCCGCGCATCCGCTGGCTAGCTGAGAAGATAGATAGAGGAGGGCTGAGCACAAACTGCAGGAAATTTGTTCTATGTACCTCGTTATAGGATCGATATAGTGGGGTGGCATGGGCCATAACTAGCATTCACGTCTAGCAGTACGGCACACGCCACCCACACGAGTCCCACTCGACACCAATTTTCTTGGAGTCCATGCTACAACCATCTCTTCTCCCTCCTATTTTCTCAGCCATCGCGCGGTGGGCGGGGTGGGGGTTTGCCGATAGTCGGTTTGCTCAACTGCGGTCCCACTTGTAAGTGAAAATGCAACACCGCACGCATTCCCGCTTGAGCAGCGTGCCGGACCAACCATGTGGGGGTGCGACGCGAACACGACATGCTTTTCCTTTTGAACTCGTAACTTGTAAAATTTGGTTCTGCTCCATGGCGCGACCGATAGATAGAAAATAACAATTTTGCCTAGAGTAATGAGAAGTTTGGTTCTGGCGCCGTTCATGCATGGAGTATGTACGAAAATTATGAAGTTGATGCAAAAGGTAAGATAATTACTATAGTATCATATACTACTGTCACATCCCTAGCTTCTGGTGCTGCCTAGTGTTTGCATCATGTTTAAATTTCTGAAACTTGAACTGGGGAAATTTGGAAGCCTCAAAACCCTAAATAAAAGAAGGGCAAAAACCCTAAAATCTCATTCATTGTTCCAAAATGCCCTTCTTAAATGTTTGATAATTTTTGGAAAGGGTTCTGGTCCCAACCAAAATATTGAACATTTTTAAGGACTTAATCTTGGGACTTTGAATTTAAATCATTAGCTATTTGAATTTGAATTATATTCATATAATTAGAATATAATTTCAAATACCCCTGAAATATTTTATGAGCTTTTGGAAAAGTCCATCTAGCAAAATAAAAATATTCAGAGGAGTTTTTGGCATTGTTTGGATTATTTTAAATTCAAAACAGTGGCAAAAGATTAAATAAAAGAAAACAGAACAGAAATATAAAAAAAGAACAGAAGCCTACCTGGGCCACCTACCTGCAGCCCACCTAGCGCCCCACCTGGCGCCAGCAACCGGCCCAGCTACTGTGCTGGCAGCCCACCGGTGCGGCCCAGCCCACCAGGCGCCTCCCCCTATCGCCTTCCTCCTCGTGCCAGTAGGCAGAGGAGGGACACCGCGACGCCACCGCGCGCGCCACCTCCACCTTGCTCTGGCCACCTCCTGCTTCACGCTGGAGGCTCGTCCTCCTCCCTGACCCCGTGCCTGGATGACGCCACGCTGCCCCGACTCCCTCTCGCACTCTCCCTCGCCTCATCCCCTCCTCTGTCTCTCTCTCACACGCACGGCCGTCGCCACCGACGCCGTTCGCCGCGGCCACAGCCACCGCCTCGCCTCTCCGACACGCCCACGGGCTCCGCCTCGTCCCTCTCTTCCTCCTCACCGAGCCGTCCGACGCCGGAAGCCCTGGACGTCGCAAGCACCCCCGTTCCCCTCGTCGGCCACCGGAGATCGCCGCCGTCAATTCTCCGTCGCAGAAGCTTCCCCGAGCCCATTGAGCTGCTCTGCGAGTCCGCCGTGAGCCCCTCTTCCTTTCCCCTCACCTCTCTCTCTCGTGCGTGCCCTGTAGCTGCCGCCCCACGAGCACCCGAGGCTGCCGTCCACCATGGCCGGTGAGCTTCGTGCTCCCGAGCTCCTCCACCTGTGCTCGTTGCCTCCGAGTGCTCCTGATGACCCCAGTGACCCATAGAGCCCCTCCAGCGCCTCAGCTCCCTTGTTTGCGAGCAGCAGCGCCGAACCCGACCGCACCCGAACTCCGGCCGCCGCTCACGAGCTCGCCGTCGTCGGTACCGGCCACCACAGGCACGGCCACCACCACCGTTCGATGCGCACCAGCAAGGGCTCTCCAACGAGCCCAAGCACGGCCTCGCCCGTGCCCTGTAGCGCGTTTCCGGCTCGCGCCGCCGTCTCGGGCCTCGCCGGCGTCATGTCGCCGGTGGGTTTGACCCACTTTGACCACGGCGGGACCCCCCTGTGTCCATGACATGTGGGGCCGGCCTTTGACTGAATTTGTGTAGGATTTTAATTAGTGCTAATTGCTCTGTTAGTTAATTAGGATTAGTACTAATTGAATTAGTTAAACTAATTACCCCTGCTGACACTGACAGTGGGCCCCGTGGCTATTAATTTGATTAGTTAGAATTAATTAACTCTGTTAGTCACCTGAGTCACTGACCAGTGGGCCCCACTGGTCAGGTTTTACCCGGACCAGCCCCTGTTGACCTGCTGACGTCATGCCAACATCATGCTGACGCAGTAATGTTTTCTGGAATTATTTTAATTCTAAATATTCAGGAAATTCCAGAAAATGCCTAAAACTTCTAAAATTCATAGAAATTCAACCGTAACTCCAAATTAAATAATTTATATATGAAAAATTATCAGAAAAATTCAAGGAACCCATCTGTACCATTTTCATGCATGTTTGAACAATGTTTGTCCTCTGTTTTGGACAAAACAAATAAAGGGCATTTAAATAACCATATATGGAGTTGGAATTTGAATCATGTATTCAAACCAACTTCATTTAAATCATAGCTAGGTGCATTAGCCCAAAACACATTCATATTGCCATGTCATAGCATGCATCATTTTGTGCATTGCATTGATCGTGTTTGTTCTGTGTTTGCCGGTGTTGTTCCCCCTAGGTAGATGTTGTACCGACGGTGTGATCATTGACACTGATGAAGACTCAATGTTATCTTCAGAAGTGCCAGGCAAGCAAAACACCCTTGTTCATTCCGATATAATCCCACTCTCTCGCTCCTGCTCTCTTTTACTGCATTAAGGACAACAGCGATTCATCTGTTACTTGCTGCGGTAGCTGAACCCCTTTATCCTTTGCATGACCTGTCATTGCCACAGTAAATAGATGAAACCCACTAGCATGAGTAGGAGTTGTTTGAGCCCTGTTGTGCCTACTCATTCTTGCTTGTTTGTCATGCCTGCTACTGCTTAGAGTTGTGTCAGGTCTGATTCATCGGGAATGAATCAGAGGTGTGTGAACATGTCCTACTGTGTGTAAGCTAAGTGTGTGAACACGATTTGGTAAAGGTAGTGGTGAGAGGCCATGTAGGAGTACATGGTGGGTTGTCTCATTGAAGCCGTCCTCAGGAACTGAGTTCTGTGTTTGTGATCCATGATTCAGCTACTACCACGCATTGGGCCCGAAACCAATGGACCCTCTTGGCTTCTTAATCACCCTTGTCCTCTGTCTAGGAGTTGCAAGTAGTTTCTGGTGTTTGTAGTATGCTGGAGGCCGTGGGCAGCGCTGACCGGAGGGGTGGGCTGTGATGCGGTAGGCACGTGGCACGGTGTACCGGGCGCCCGTTTGGTGTCTCGGGAACCCTGTTCACATCGTTTGGGGCTGTGAGCGAAACTCCGGCCGGATCTCCTCATGGATGGAACCCGAATAGGCGATAACCCTGGACTAGAGACTTGAGTGTTTAGGTAGGCCGTGGCCGACACCCACGTTGGGCTTCCGCTTGAAGGTTGCCGAGTACATGTCGTGTAAATGGCGGTAAGTGGTGAGAGCGTGTGTGAAGAAGTACACCCCTGCAGGGTTAACATCATCTATTCGAATAGCCGTGTCCGCGGTAAAGGACTTCTGGGTTGCTTATATCAGTTCATAGACAAGTGAAAGTGGATACTCTAAAATACGCAAGATAAGCGTGAGTGCTATGGATGGCGCTCTCGTAGGGAGACGGGAACGGATCCATAGTGGTGTATTGATATGGTGAATATGTGGACTCGTGTGCGCCACCTCAAAAGAGTTACTTGCAGTCGTAGTTTAGGATAGCCACCGAGTCAAAGCTGGCTTGCTGCAGTTAAACCCCACCATCCTCTTTGTTGATAATGATGCATATGTAGTTAGTTCTGATGTAAGTCTTGCTGGGTACATTTGTACTCACGTTTGCCTATTTTATGTTTTTGCAGAGAGACCTCAGTCTCGCTAGTAGTTCCGCGTGTTCTTCGACGTTTAGCTTGTTTCCTCAGCTACGATCTTGTGCCCTCGGCAGGATCTGGTAGATAGTCAGGCTTCTCGGCCTTTTTCATTTGTAGATGTCTGTACTCAGACATGTTGAGCTTCCGCTTGTGCTTTGATTTGTATGCTCTGAATGTTGGGTCATGAGACTCATGTTTGTAATATCTCGCTCCTCGGAGCCTATTGAATAAATACTTGAGTCGTAGAGTCATGTTGTGATGCCATGTTGTGTTTGCACATATCGAGCATATTGTGTGTATGTTATTGAAATGCTTGGTATGTGTGGGATCTGACTATCTAGTTGTTTATCCTTAGTAGCCTCTCTTACCAGGAAATGTCTCCTAGTGTTTCCACTGAGCCATGGTAGCTTGCTACTGCTCCAGAACACTTAGGCTGGCCAGCATGTGTCCTTCTTCGTTCCTGTGTCTGTCCCTTCGGGGAAATGTCACGCGATGAATACCGGAGTCCTGTTAGCCCGCTACAGCCTGGTTCACCGGAGTCCTGCTAGCCCAGTGCTACAGCCTGGATTCACTCGCTGCTGACCAACACGTTCGATGCTGGTTCATGGATGCCTGTCCCTGTAAGTTTGTGCCACTTTGGGTTTACGACTAGCCATGTCAGCCCGGGCTCCTTATCATATGGATGCTAGCGACACTATCATATACGTGTGCCAAAAGGCGCAAACGGTCCCGGGCAAAGGTAAGGCGACACCCGTGGGAAAACCGTGCGTGAGGCCGCAAAGTGATATGAGGTGTTACATGCTAGATCGATGTGGCATTGAGTCGGGGTCCTGACAGCTTTGGTATCAGAGCTTGACTGCCTGTAGGATTACCAAGCCAAACTGGTCGAAGTTGAGTCTAGAAATTCTTTAGTTATGTAAGGGAATGGATTGTGGGATGGAACGTAAGGCTCTTTTTACTCCTTATACCTCATGGCCTTCTGATCTGAGTCATCATCTTCTCTTCTACGGGGATTAAGAACTAGGCCTTCTCTTCTTCCTATCAGGATCACGTGTTACTAATCCGTAGACTTATAAGATTGTTGGAATTAAGTCTCAGTTCAGTTTCTACCTCTGTATGTTAATTATTAATCTCGAGACCTTGATATTGTGCTTCTGAGTGGCTATGCCACCATTTTTGTGGCATGTCTCAAATCTTTTTGAGCATTTATAGCGTTATGCTGTCCGAGTCATCCCAGGTTTCTAAATAGTCTGATGCATTTGCAAAATCCTTTCCCTCTGGTTTCGATGTTCCTTTATGCCAGCTCAATCACACTAATTGTTGAGTTGAGGTATTCTATTGCCTTGACATTTATGTTGGAGTTACTATTATGACCCTAGGTGTTTTAGGGAGTCACCTAGTAATCTAGCAACATTTTGTGTTCCCAGTGTGAAGATTCTGGCCTTTATTCTCGAAAGCATCCCGTGATGTTATTAG
Source organism: Triticum dicoccoides (assembly GCF_002162155.2). NCBI lineage: Eukaryota > Viridiplantae > Streptophyta > Magnoliopsida > Poales > Poaceae > Triticum > Triticum dicoccoides. Next base: position 21,294,181 of record NC_041393.1, on the reverse strand, counting down.
TTAGTAGGTATTCCATTCCGGGGTTCTTGAACCCGAGATTCACCCTACTTACATCATGTTGATAGTGTTGCTAGTTCCTTTAGGATATTAGTAACCTTTGCGATAGTCCTCGAGGTCCGTGGTATTTCCTTCCTCCAAATACCATGAACCATTCGGGCAGAAGTTACTTGAACCAAAAGATCACAATCAGAGTACTCTTGAGGAGTTCTCCATTCATAAATCGTGACTCTGCCAGTCCTACTTCTCTGCATGGGTTATCCGGAAGAAATATGTTGAACTTGGTTCGACATACTAATCTATGCATCCACAACTCAGAAAATTATATGTTCTTTGAGTTGTCCCTCCTTAATTGTTTTCTGACCTCCATCTATCAATTGATAATCAAGAGTATGCTTGCATCCGCTCATCGATGCCTATTACTCTTGTGGTCCGTCAAGCCATTCTATTCCAGAATGACTAGGAGAAACAAACTCCAGTACCTCGTCCATATCCAGTATTGGGTCAAAGTAGTTGTATCTCACAGATCAAAATGCCAACCTAGCTTTTGTTCTGTTCTACCCTGAAGTATTACCTACTTTATGTCAGGAATGTCATGAGGGTTGCACCTTCTCTTATGGATTCTTGATGTAGTGATACTTCTCACCATCGTTATTCATTTCTCGGTCCCCGTGTTGTTGCAACCGGAACGCCGACAAGTGAATCGTGATGTGTGAAATCAATACTCCTAGCAATGCTATTGCTTGGTAGTTGAAGGACAAAACTTTCATTCTTAGCGTGTTGGTTATTGAATCATCATTCTAAGACTGATTGTGCTACCTAGTCCTTGTTCTCGGTGCACTCTTCGATCGATGAGTTAGGATTATTTCAAATCTTCGCTCTATTGATCATATCGTCTTGCCTCAAAAAGCAAGATTGTTCTCGAGCTTAGTAACATATCGGTGGTTCGTGATTTTTTCGAATATCTTCTCGAAGGTATCACCAGGTTGCCACCTGACTGTTATGTTGAGCTCGTGATCAAGTTGGTTTATCCTGTAAACCACCCTTTCTCCAAGAATCCGTGTTGGATACCCCTGAGCTAGTTGGTTAAGCTAGACAACAACTTGGAGAGTTGGAAGATAAAAGCTTGCCTGACTTAGTTCGTTCCAAAGGGATATTCTTGTGTAGTGTGTGTTGAAGAAAGATGATATCTTCATCGATTGGTCCCTGTGATCAGTTGCTGGACCTATTGTCTTATCAATCCTTTGATTTGAGTGTGGGCTATCGTCAAATCAAATCAGTACCAATGATATTCGTAATGTTGTCTTACTCGTGGTTGATCCCTCGAGCATACATCATTATATCTTTTGGGTCTGACCAATGCTATCACTTGTTCACTTAACTATGGAATTCCTTTTAAAAGGAAACCTAGATGAATTGTTGTTGAGCCCATTGACAACATCCTTATCTCCTCTATGATCTTGTTGGACAACAAGTTAGTGTTGGAAACTTTTGAAAGCATTTTCTTCATGCTAGCTCATGAAGTATGTGTTTGATGAAAGGAGTGACTTCCTCTTATACACGTGCATTTGGTGAAAGTTGCCGCCGTGAATTTGAGAAAGTTAGTTTTGCTTCCTCTGGAATCATCCCAAGTCAGTCATGCATACGTGCGAAGTATTCTATGGTCTGGAGACTTGCAACCTTCATTCCATATGTGTCCCGAGCACACCAAGCCACTGATTGAATTGTTCAAGGAGGAAAAGTTCCTTCTTAAGAGCATGCCTTATGCAAGGACTTCGAAATCCTCGATGATGGTTCCCTTTCCTGAACTCGGTAGTGTTTTATTATAAGACTACTTTGTGGTCATGCTTGTCTTGGACAACATGTTCACATGTTGTAGCAGAACCAACTCATGTTTTGGAGCTTGCTATCGTAATTCATTTTCCGAGAATCTTGCAACGTCATCTCGTCGATTTGTGTTGCAAACTTTCATTTCTCTTCCTAGACTTGATGAGTCTAGAATATTCTGACACCAACCGGATCTGAATCTCAGGCAGATATGATGTTTGGAATGTTTCCCAAGAAATACAATATTGGTCCCTCTATAACCGGTAAAGTGGATGTCGTGGCCAACACACCCAGCCGGAAGACCTAATATTGTAGTATCTTGATTGGAGAAGTTGGCCACCTCCCCATAAGGATTTCGTAGGATTTACCTCCGTAACTGTTCCTTATGGATTCTATTGCTCCCGAAGTCCGACCTTTTACTTGATGTTCTAGTTATCAAACCATATCTATGAATGGGAAAAACTAGCACGTCAAGGAGAACATTAGAAGCTGAGTGCTAAACGTCTCTCGGTCGATCATGCAGATTTTGGTTCCTTGGCCTCGCTAAGGTGAAATCTGAGGAAGTGATATCTTCCTTTGCATCTGCCTCATCCATCATCATTCATCATGGTAGCAAGTTGTGTTGCCAGGATCCTTGACACGGATATTGGTAAAACCTTGATGATTATGGAAATGCTCAAGTTCTTGAGAGCACACACAAGCGTTAGGTGTTACCATCGGCACTAACTAGGTTTGCTCTCAACTTCCTCGGATATGCTATAACTTCTCAAACAGTGGATTCACTCTCTATTGTTGGGTTCTTCCCCAGTTACCAGAATCATTCCCAGCATTTGCATTTTGTTCCCAGCTTGCACCGCCAATGTGCCATTCTACCATGGGTCTCTTCCATTTCCAGTGGTAAGCAAATTCATCCATTACGTTGTCTTCAACAAGGTAATCCACATCATCCATTCTAATCCGGGTATGCCATTCTACCAAACCCCTCCAAACGATCGCTCGAGAATTGCCTTAGGCTGGTTTAAAGAGTTTCAATGATCTCTGAATCAAAGGTAATTCTTTTTGCCACTTAAGGGGATATATCTACAAGTCACCATCCTTAAGGTGCCTCGTTGTGGTGTCATGGCAACTCAACTCCTCGCTGCGCTGACAACCGTTTACCACCCTATTAAGTGTGGAATTGTAGTCTACCTGGTAAACCTCCGTCATTTGTTCCACTCCTTTCCGCTAGAGGTGTGCTTCGTCTCTCAGCTCAAGAGATGTTGCTATGTCTCATTCCGAGAGTTAATCCTGAGTTGTTCGACCTTCGAGAAGACCGATCCTTCTAGAGTTTTCTTTCTCCTCCCGTTGTCATGATAGTTGGAGTTCTCGGAGCAAGACATCAAGATAATGATGGTGATCAAATCAACATTCTTATGGAGTGCACCCTGGATTGTGAAGATTGTGCTAGTTTGCGTTCCCCCTTCACCTTACCCTACGCTTGAATCTCGGGGCGAGATTCTTGTTTAGTGGGGGCGAGTTATCACATCCCTAGCTTCTGGTGCTGCCTAGTGTTTGCATCATGTTTAAATTTCTGAAACTTGAACTGGGGAAATTTGGAAGCCTCAAAACCCTAAATAAAAGAAGGGCAAAAACCCTAAAATCTCATTCATTGTTCCAAAATGCCCTTCTTAAATGTTTGATAATTTTTGGAAAGGGTTCTGGTCCCAACCAAAATATTGAACATTTTTAAGGACTTAATCTTGGGACTTTGAATTTAAATCATTAGCTATTTGAATTTGAATCATATTCATATAATTAGAATATAATTTCAAATACCCCTGAAATATTTTATGAGCTTTTGGAAAAGTCCATCTAGCAAAATAAAAATATTCAGAGGAGTTTTTGGCATTGTTTGGATTATTTTAAATTCAAAACAGTGGCAAAAGATTAAATAAAAGAAAACAAAACAGAAATATAAAAAAAGAACAGAAGCCTACCTGGGCCACCTACCTGCAGCCCACCTAGCGCCCCACCTGGCGCCAGCAACCGACCCAGCTACTGTGCTGGCAGCCCACCGGTGCGGCCCAGCCCACCAGGCGCCTCCCCCTATCGCCTTCCTCCTCGTGCCAGTAGGCAGAGGAGGGACACCGCGACGCCACCGCGCGCGCCACCTCCACCTTGCTCTGGCCACCTCCTGCTTCACGCTGGAGGCTCGTCCTCCTCCCTGACCCCGTGCCTGGATGACGCCACGCTGCCCCGACTCCCTCTCGCACTCTCCCTCGCCTCATCCCCTCCTCTCTCTCTCTCTCACACGCACGGCCGTCGCCACCGACGCCGTTCGCCGCGGCCACAGCCACCGCCTCGCCTCTCCGACACGCCCACGGGCTCCGCCTCGTCCCTCTCTTCCTCCTCACCGAGCCGTCCGACGCCGGAAGCCCCTGGACGTCGCAAGCACCCCCGTTCCCCTCGTCGGCCACCGGAGATCGCCGCCGTCAATTCTCCGTCGCAGAAGCTTCCCCGAGCCCATTGAGCTGCTCTGCGAGTCCGCCGTGAGCCCCTCTTCCTTTCCCCTCACCTCTCTCTCTCGCGCATGCCCTATAGCCGCCGCCCCACGAGCACCCGAGGCCGCCGTCCACCATGGCCGGTGAGCTTCGTGCTCCCGAGCTCCTCCACCTGCGCTCGTTGCCTCTGAGTGCTCCTGATGACCCCAGTGACCCGTAGAGCCCCTCCAGCGCCTTAGCTCCCTCGTTTGCGAGCAGCAGCGCCGAACCCGACCGCACCCGAACTCCGGCCGCCGTTCACGAGCTCGCCGTCGTCGGTACCGGCCACCACAGGCACGGCCACCACCACCGTTCGATGCGCACCAGCAAGGGCTCTCCAACGAGCCCAAGCACGGCCTCACCCGTGCCCTGTAGCGCGTTTCCGGTTCGCGCCGCCGTCTCGGGCCTCGCCGGCGTCATGTCGCCGGTGGGTTTGACCCACTTTGACCACGGCGGGACCCCCCCTGTGTCCATGACATGTGGGGCCGGCCTTTGACTGAATTAGTGTAGGATTTTAATTAGTGCTAATTGCTCTGTTAGTTAATTAGGATTAGTACTAATTGAATTAGTTAAACTAATTACCCCTGCTGACACTGACAGTGGGCCCCGTGGCTATTAATTTGATTAGTTAGAATTAATTAACTCTGTTAGTCACCTGAGTCACTGACCAGTGGGCCCCACTGGTCAGGTTTGACCCGGACTAGCCCCTGTTGACCTGCTGACGTCATGCCAACGTCATGCTGACGCAGTAATGTTTTCTGGAATTATTTTAATTCTAAATATTCAGGAAATTCCAAAAAATTCCTAAAACTTCTAAAATTCATAGAAATTCAACCATAACTCCAAATTAAATAATTTATATATGAAAAATTATTAGAAAAATTCAAGGAACCCATCTGTACCATTTTCATGCATGTTTGAACAATGTTTGTCCTCTGTTTTGGACAAAACAAATAAAGGGCATTTAAATAACCATATATGGAGTTGGAATTTGAATCATGTATTCAAACCAACTTCATTTAAATCATAGCTAGGTGCATTAGCCCAAAACACATTCATATTGCCATGTCATAGCATGCATCATTTTGTGCATTGCATTGATCGTGTTTCTTCTGTGTTTGCCGGTGTTGTTCCCCCTAGGTAGACGTTGTACCGACGGTGTGATCATTGACACTGATGAAGACTCAATGTTATCTTCAGAAGTGCCAGGCAAGCAAAACACCCTTGTTCATTCCGATATAATCCCACTCTCTCGCTCCTGCTCTCTTTTACTGCATTAAGGACAACAACGATTCATCTGTTACTTGCTGCGGTAGCTGAACCCCTTTATCCTTTGCATGACCTGTCATTGCCACAGTAAATAGATGAAACCCACTAGCATGAGTAGGAGTTGTTTGAGCCCTGTTGTGCCTACTCATTCTTGCTTGTTTGTCATGCCTGCTACTGCTTAGAGTTGTGTCAGGTCTGATTCATCGGGAATGAATCAGAGGTGTGTGAACATGTCCTACTGTGTGTAAGCTAAGTGTGTGAACACGATTTGGTAAAGGTAGTGGTGAGAGGCCATGTAGGAGTACATGGTGGGTTGTCTCATTGAAGCCGTCCTCAGGAACTGAGTTCTGTGTTTGTGATCCATGATTCAGCTACTACCACGCATTGGGCCCGAAACCAATGGACCCTCTCGGCTTCTTAATCACCCTTGTCCTTTGTCCAGGAGTTGCAAGTAGTTTCTGGTGTTTGTAGTATGCTGGAGGCCGTGGGCAGCGCTGACCGGAGGGGTGGGCTGTGATGCGGTAGGCACGTGGCACGGTGTACCGGGCGCCCGTTTGGTGTCTCGGGAACCCTGTTCACATCGTTTGGGGCTGTGAGCGAAACTCCGGCCGGATCTCCTCATGGATGGAACCCGAATAGGCGATAACCCTGGACTAGAGACTTGAGTGTTTAGGTAGGCCGTGGCCGACACCCACGTTGGGCTTCCGCTTGAAGGTTGCCGAGTACATGTCGTGTAAATGGCGGTAAGTGGTGAGAGCGTGTGTGAAGAAGTACACCCCTGCAGGGTTAACATCATCTATTCGAATAGCCGTGTCCGCGGTAAAGGACTTCTGGGTTGCTTATATCAGTTCATAGACAAGTGAAAGTGGATACTCTAAAATACGCAAGATAAGCGTGAGTGCTATGGATGGCGTTCTCGTAGGGAGACGGGAACGGATCCATAGTGGTGTATTGATATGGTGAGTATGTGGACTCGTGTGCGCCACCTCAAAAGAGTTACTTGCAGTCGTAGTTTAGGATAGCCACCGAGTCAAAGCTGGCTTGCTGCAGTTAAACCCCACCATCCTCTTTGTTGATAATGATGCATATGTAGTTAGTTCTGATGTAAGTCTTGCTGGGTACATTTGTACTCACGTTTGCCTATTTTATGTTTTTGCAGAGAGACCTCAGTCTCGCTAGTAGTTCCGCGTGTTCTTCGACGTTTAGCTTGTTACCTCAGCTATGATCTTGTGCCCTCGGCAGGATCTGGTAGATAGTCAGGCTTCTCAGCCTTTTTCATTTGTAGATGTCTGTACTCAGACATGTTGAGCTTCCGCTTGTGCTTTGATTTGTATGCTCTGAATGTTGGGTCATGAGACTCATGTTTGTAATATCTCGCTCCTCGGAGCCTATTGAATAAATACTTTAGTCGTAGAGTCATGTTGTGATGCCATGTTGTGTTTGCACATATCGAGCATATTGTGTGTATGTTATTGAAATGCTTGGTATGTGTGGGATCTGACTATCTAGTTGTTTATCCTTAGTAGCCTCTCTTACCGGGAAATGTCTCCTAGTGTTTCCACTGAGCCATGGTAGCTTGCTACTGCTCCGGAACACTTAGGCTGGCCAGCATGTGTCCTTCTTTGTTCGTGTGTCTGTCCCTTCGGGGAAATGTCACGCGATGAATACCGGAGTCCTGTTAGCCCGCTACAGCCTGGTTCACCGGAGTCCTGCTAGCCCAGTGCTACAGCCTGGATTCACTCGCTGCTGACCGACACGTTCGATGCTGGTTCATGGATGCCTGTCCCTGTAAGTTTGTGCCACTTTGGGTTTACGACTAGCCATGTCAGCCCGGGCTCCTTATCATATGGATGCTAGCGACACTATCATATACGTGTGCCAAAAGGCGCAAACGGTCCCGAGCAAAGGTAAGGCGACACCCGTGGGAAAACCGTGCGTGAGGCCGCAAAGTGATATGAGGTGTTACATGCTAGATCGATGTGGCATTGAGTCGGGGTCCTGACAACTACAACATGGATTTGATGGAAAGATAAAAATACATACGGATCCATCAACGACATCCTCATGCTCTAGTGCGTCGGGTCACCAACCGACATGTGAGGAGCAGCGGCGTTGGCGGCGAGCTCAACGTGCTTCTGAATAGTGCCGTCCAAGGTTGCCCTGCGGTCCAAGAAGGCCAGCGTCCTATCGTCCTCCTCTTGCATGTAGTAGTCCTTGTGGACGATTTGCGCGTAGACATGGGTGATTATGTCGATGGTGTCTTGCTGCGCCAGGCACTATGCGGCGAGCGCAACCTCGAGGTGGACATTCTCCGGCGCGACGGCGGGCAGTCGCAGGGCCACCAGTGCATCGAAGAGGTTGTCACCATAGTGGCCATTGAGGGTGGTGGGCATCACAGAGGCTGCCCGCGGCGGCTGGAGGCTTACGTCAAAGTCGTCCGCGAGCTTCTTGACGATGGTGAACTTGTCGAGGAAACCGACAAGGACCTTGTTGAACAAGGAGACGAAGTTGTCGTCCAAGCGGCCCCTCGCCCTGGCGGCCTCAAGCAATACTACCTGGAGACGTTCCTCGGTGCCGGGCCGCAGGCCGGCGTCGTGGACCATCTGGCACAGCCGGCTGATGCTCGCGCTCATCGCCTCCATGGGTCTAGCTTAGCTTCTAGTCAACTGATCTTGCGATTCGAGTGATCACTCTTGCCCTTGGTTAGCGTGCGTAGGTGCGTAGGATTTTGTACTACTCCTCGGCCCTCTACTGCACCTACCTTTTGCTGTATGATAGGTGGGCCAGCCACCCCCTGGGCCCACATGTCATTCACCCAAAGGCAGTTGCCGTAAGTCAATGAAGCTGCGTCCCCCTCCGTGCCGGTGCAGTATAGTCATCTCATGGACCTCTAGTTGGGGCCAAACGAGAGAAGTTTGATGTTTACTGGTTTATTGGTCCCCTTTGCATTTTGCACCAAGTTTTGACCTTTGATTTAACTAATAAAATGTTAATGCATGTAAACAAAAATGTTGTGTAACATTACAACCAGCCTAAGTCACCTTACGAAAACCAAATAATCCCAAAACACTTAGGCATGGTGCATTAACTCCCTCCTTGTTTCTTATTTCATGACATATCAACCAATGAGAGATGTGGGCCACGCATGCTTTCAATGACTTGAGACTACCAAACATGACATGTAGTGTTTAGTTCATTGCATGTAATCCTATTAGTACTCTAGTTAGCAAAAAAACATTAAGTTCTCTCGCCGATAGGAATAAAACACCATGTATTTATTTACAGAGGGAGTGGTACATTTTTTGTGACATGGATTACTAGATATTGCTAGTCAAATACTAAAATCCAGATGGACGTGGTAGTACTCCTAAATCCAGACGGTGGTGCTACTAGTACTAGTAGTAGTACTACCAATGTAGTAGTACGAGTACTAGCATTGTACTACCCTTTGGTCAAATTATTACGTGCTACTCGTCACAGTGAAGTGACAAGACCCTGCGCCGGAGATGACACCTGAGTATAGGCGCCGTGTTCGGCATACCATAGTCAGCCTCACCGTCTGGAGTCACTATCATCATGGCTGTAGAGCTAGCCTGCTTACAACTAGCCCTACTCGACATAATTTCTAGTGCGTAGATGCCCATGCATTGCATGGAACACCAAGATTGGGGGTGGAAGGCTCCGGTAGCGGCCATCACACCAGATTTTTCCACGGCCTTCTAGATGTGGTGGGGAGGAGATAAGGCTGATTGTGAGAGACAAGGAGTTGTTTGTAAATAGGGAACAAGTGCGGGCATCTTTTTGCAAAAATGGAGAAGCTTGGTTTGTATGCATCAGATCTAGGTCCGATGGCTATTGGTGAAAGATGGGAGGCACAACATCATCACCAACTTAGGACCTGTTTGATTCGCAGGATTTTGAAAACGCAGGAATGGGACACGGTAATATTACAAGTTTCAAACTGATATTACAAATGTTAGATGTAATGCTGCACCTACGAAGAGGGAATTACCTGGAAGTTTACGTAAGAACTTCCGTTACTTTAGGTGGATGCAGCATTATCGTACAAACTAAAATCCACCACCCTGACAAGTCACTAATGGGCAAATAAGTTTTTGAGTCTCTGGCCACTTGATGTTTCAAAAACAAATTCAGCTTCCGCAAAGACTTTGTCATTTAGGCTTAGATGCTTGCGGTGATCAGCACGCCATTCATTGTTGCACCAGAGAACGCCAAACCTCATTACCTTGAGCACACTTGCCTCCAGAACAAAGAACCTGACCAATTTAATCTCAGATGTGCTGCCTCGGTAGTCGATCAAATCAATTTCTGTAAGATGGAGATCAAGGCATTCGATGGGATTGTTATAGTGCAGCACATTTTTCACTTTCGGGTCTTTTTTTATCTGCAAAAGAAGAGAACATCTTAGAGCAGCTGGCTGCATAAGATTGCCGTGTCATCAAGAGGTACCAATATCATTCGGTCATACGATAGGGTTGGCTGGCTAGTGATATTTTTTCACTCTCTCTCTCTCTCTATCTCTCTCTCTCTCTCTCTCTCTCTCTCTCTCTCTCTCTCTTTCTATTTCCTCTCATTTAACTAGGAGCACGTGAAGAGCTTGGGCATTTGTTGCCTTCCACTATGTGGCTGATGCCATATTTCGCAAAAGTATGCCACATAATACGCATCGATGTCAAATCAAAAGATTTTGGCACCGCTCTCGCGATGTGAGAGAGTTGGCACTGCTGTGCACATAGACCCACATGTATAAACAAATCAATCAAACCAACTACACCAGCCTCTCACTCTCCCAAACAAGTGTTTTTTATTGCCTCAGTCCTCTCTCTCTCCCACACAGTGTTTTTTCATTGCGTGAGTTAATTTGGCACCGGAGCAAAGTAGGTGATCCAGATTGGGGCACCAGGTGAGCAATGGAGGGACATCGATGCCAAATGCATCACAAGTGAATTTGGCACATGTTTTGGCCTACATAGCCCACTTTTGTACTCCCTCCGTCCCAAAATTCTTGTCTTAAATTTGTCTAAATACGGATGTATCTAGTTACATTTTAGTGTTAGATACATCCGTATCTAAACAAATGTAAGACAAGAATTTTGGGACGGAGGGAATACTACCTCGTATTTAGTATAAAATTTTGACCATAGATTTACCTAAGAAAATATCAATGCATGTCACCAAAAATTACACCATTTGAAATTATGTTCAAATACGAATCCAACGATATAGTTCTTAGTGACATGCATTAACATTTTGTCAGTTAAATCTATGGTCAAGTTTTGATACTACAAAATTGGAAGAGTAAACCAGGACGGAGGTAGTACTTGCTCTTAGGCTAACCATAGAGTTACTGGAGTAGTCTAAGTTACTTTCCACTATGACTAGCCTAGGCTACTATAGTAGTACAACATAAAAACGATGCAGGTTATCACATGTGAAAAAATACTAAAGACATTTATTTCGGTGCAGTGCGTAGATGCAGTTTTGAACACTACACTTGTCATCGTAATTTGGGAAAATTATGAAAAAATTGAGCTACATTGTGATTACCGTTTACTTATAGGAAAGAAGTTTCACCTTGATGAGTAGCTTCTCCATGCACGGAAAGCATGTAAGGAATCCAACAACTTGATCCAGATTGGGGCCGATAGATTTTAGTGCTAAGATCTTCACCGTGCGCATGGACTGGGTCAAGCTTGTGGGAATCATTTTCTAGAAGACGGTCGTAAATACATCAAGCAAAAATTAAAAAATGTGAATTTTAAGGAGACGGAGAAGAATATGAGTGTTGTACCTAAACGATTACGGATCCAATAAAGAGTTCGGAGAATTTGGCAGATGAGTACACCAACGCCGTCAATTTCGGCGCGTCAATGACCCTGTTTTTTGATGGACCTTCTAGATCCGATACAAGCAATCTCTCAAGGAAAGGCGCATTCTCAATGACCATAACGTGGAACAGCTGGAGTGATCTCTTCCCAATTGATGTCTTGTTGTAGGGCTAGCAAGACACATAAATCCATCGGAGATTCGTCAAGGCGATGTGGAGGCTAATGAACCCGTGGATCTGTTCAAGACGAAGGTACTCGAGTGCAGTACAGCTGCGGAGCAGGTGCTCCATAGCCTTCTTCGAGATGAAAACATCGAAGAGGTTGAGATGCTTGAGTTGAGCGAGAAGAAGGGCGGGCGCGACATTAATCTGGGGAAGATAGCAGGAGCTGAAGCTGGCGCGACGCAGCGTTGGCGTGAGGCGGAGCGCGGACGGCGGCAGAGAGCGACATTGTCTAGCTTCAAAGCTGATCTCCTCGAGCTGATCTAGGGCGGGGGATAAGAACCACTCGTCGAACTTGGGTTGGAGCTTGCAGTTGGTATTGAACATGCGGATGTCAAGGCGTCTAGCTGGCCCAGGGTGCGATGAATGGATCTTGGAGACTGCGGCCATGCGTTTGCAATCCCTGTCGTAGAGGTAGTTGTCGATGGTGAGGTTGAGGGGGACGCATCGCCAGAGGGAGCGCCACCACGGGAGAGCAGGGCTCTCCGCACGACAGATTTGTTGGGAAGGAGGCCGATGATGACGAGCAGCATGTCATCGGGGAGGCTGCTGATGAAGTCCAGACTCGCCGGACGTGGTTTTGGCTCGAGCCGCCTCCGCTTGTTGGCTGCCTCACCGTCCATCTCAACCGGCGGCGACGCCGGTGTACACGTGTGCTGGTGTGTGTTGTGTGCTGGGTGTGCGCAAGTGCGTCCTTCTGTGCATGCCGCCGCGCAGTGGTGAATTGTGCGCGAGTGCGTCCTTTGCATGCAAGAAGTTTGTCCTCAATGCACCCGCAATTTACTAGTGTGCGGGGTGCTACCCCAAGTGGTTTCAACTTTGTTTACTTCACCGCGTGTCAGATGGGCCTCTAGTTTACTTATTTTCACCCACTGCCACATGGGCCAGCACACGAAGATACAGAACACGAGCTGACAAGGCAGCATGTGGATTGGTTGACCGGTCAACTAAACAATATACGAAGCTATACGCTGACATAGTGAGCGTATAATCCGTCGGTATAGAGAGTTTGAGTGAGAGGGGAGGCCCGTGAGAGATAGCAGAGAGAGAGAAAGAGCTACTCCCTCCGTTCGATAATGTAGTTCCAACATTTTTTTAAGTCAAACTTTTTAAACTTTGACCATGTTTATAAAATAAATTACCTATATCTACAATACCAAAGATAAATAATAGTATGAAGTAAGTACATGTTGTGATGAATCTAATGATCATTCCAGATGTAAATGTTTTTCTCCACATATACATGGTCAAACTTTTCTGAGGGTTGACTTTTCAAAACATCCATATGCTTATGGACGTGACAGAGTCCCTAATGAGAGAGAGAGAGAGAGATAGAGAGAGAGATAGAGAGTGAAAAAAGTGTGTGTGCGTGTGTGAAAGAGACATGGACAACACACGATAAAAGTAGAGAAAGAGCATGCGTGTCTTATGCAAACATATCACACATGCATCTTCGACAACGGAGGCAAGGTGAGGAGATAGTGTGTGGTTGTTTGGAACCGAAAGAGCAAGACCCCTAGCACGTGGCCAAGAGGGGTCTGACAAACAAGGGAGAGAGGTCGAGAGAGACGTACGGAGAAAATGCAGACATGGGGAGGAGAGAGTGTATGTTTGTCATAGAGAGATCCCCTGGAGATCGTGATGGGACTACATGGGTGGGAGATCGAGTGACAAGGTGTGTGCGCGATAGAAGATGCCCCGAGAGATATCGAGATAGACGTATGGAAGGAAGGAGACAATACGTGTGTTCCTGATGGCTAGTAAGAGATAATCATACTTAGGAGGGGGGGGAGTGCTTGCACCTATGATGGAGTGAGGGATTATGGTACTTAGGGGGGTGTGTGTCACATGGAGAGAGAACAAGGGCGGAGAGTGTTGGATGGTACTATATGTATAGCGCGAGCGAGACATGTGTATGTGTGAACCAGGGAGATATAAGGCCAGTTTGGTTTGTGTCCTGAGCATCTTTTTCTTGGCCTGGGGTTGTGGCTGGATTTCATGCATGCTTGTTTGGTTGCTACCCTGTGAAAAAGAAAGCCCGCCTGGCCTGGGTTCCCTTGCACTTTAGTTAGCTTGGCTGAACTCCAGACACTGCAAGTAGCCTGGCCCAGGCGACTGATTTCGAACGCCTGGCCATGCCTGGTCATGCGGCCACGAGGCTAACAGCAATATGGATGGATATTAGCATTAAATAATTGATGCATGGATTGATTGATGGGATGTTGATGCTTTGCCTGGCCCAGGCATGAACCAAACGCTTCAGCACCACACAAGCCTGGCCACACAGAAATATTTTACATCTCACGTCCACACCAAGCAGTACCGGCCATCAAGGCATGAGGGTCCGGTCACGAACCAAACTTACCAATAAAGTTTGAGAGAGACTAAGGACCCCCGAGAAGGCTGAGTGGTGCGTCAGATAGCTGAGAGGGGGAAAGAGATATTCCATCCGCTCGATAATGCAGTGCATGTAAATTTTTTAGAAGTCAAACTTTGGAAACTTTGATCAGGTTTACGCAAATGTTATTTATATCTACAATACCAAAGATACTTCATACAAAACTACATCTCATGGTGAATCTAATGGTATATGTTTGCCATACTATATGTAATCCTTTTTCTCCACATACATGGTCAAACTTTGTGATGTTTGACTTTTCAATAAATCTATATGCTATGGACTGAGGAGAGTGCCTCAGTCGAGACAGATCAAGTGCGTGTGAAGGAGAATGAGTAAGTGTGCAAAAAGAGTATGTGTGTGAAAGAGAAAGTGACAACAAACGATAAATTAGAGAGAGAGTGTGTTTTTTCGTTTCTTATGCGAACATATCACGCATGCATCTTCGAGATGGAAAAGCGAGGCGAGGAGATACACGAAGATAGCTCGTGTGTGATTGTTTGCAACGGAGAGAGACACCCCTGTAGCACATGTCCAATAGAGGTCTAGCCAACAAGGAAAAATGTCGAGAGGGACACATGGATGGCACGGACGCATGGGGAGGGAGAGAGGGTGTGTTTGTGATAGAGAGATCCCCTCGAGATCATGAGGGGACTATAGGGGTGGGAGATCGAGGGAGTGCGTGCGCGATAGAAAGATGCCCCGAGAGAAATCGAGATAGACCATGCACATGTTTGTGATGCAGACTAAGATTAGCTAGTCATATACATATAGGGGGGACTGCGTGTGCCTACAATTGAGTGAGAGACCATCATACTTGGCTATCTGGGCATGAGATTGTGTGTGCATGTGAGATGGAGAGAGAACGAGGGAGAGAGATAGGGTGTGTTTGGTAGGGTGTATGAAGGATGCATGAGCCCAAGAGTTCCCTTCTCGACCCACTTTTGGGTGTTTGGTAGAGTGTATGGAGGGTGCATGAGTCCACACTAGCTTAGCACAAATACACTAGAAGCATGCATGAAGAAGTGTGTTGAGTTGAGGATGCATGAAGAGGGAACAACTATTCTGAGACGAGAACGCAACCAAACACACCCATAGAGTTTTAGATGGGCCTATCGAGTGTGAGTGAGATATGAATGTGTATGTGTGACCCAGGTGGATGGAGAGTTTGAGAGAGGGGGGAAGAGCTCCGAGACGACATAGTGGTGCGTGAGAGAGTTACGGGCAAAGAGCCAAGGAATTTGTGTGCGTACGATGAGTGCACCCAAGATATCTAGCTTGGACTAGCTAGAGTACCATACATAGTGTGCGAGAGAGACCTATAGATGGTGTATATATGCATGCGAATAAGAAAGATCCCCCCACACACATAGAGAGAGACAGAGAGAGAGCGATGGAGAGAAAGGGAGAGGGACCAACAAGGTTTTTGTGTCGGATGCGTGCGACAGAATTGAAGATTGTCGGAGAGAGAGAGAGAGAGAGAGAGAGAGAGAGAGAGAGAGAGAGAGAGAGAGAGAGAGAGAGAACAGGAGTACGAGAGAGGGGAGGTCGCGTTTTATGCATCAAAGACTGATATAAACCATGTTTCTATATAAACTTGCATTCAAATATTTAAATTGGAGAACATGTTGTCTGCAATCCACACATGAACGAATATATGTGTATATCAAACAAGTTCATTAATTTGACTTTAACATGTTCATGGAGTACTATAATACTGTACAACATGCTACTCGATCGACGTATTCAATTTTGGATTTAGTTCACTATTTTGACCTACTGAACAAGCTATTTCATTGAATCGATATATTTCATTTTGGGCTTGATTCGCGTTTTTGAGTGGGTCAACTATTTGTCATATAGTAAATCGCTAGCAACGAGCATGTAAAAACACATTACTCCCGAGCATCATCTTTCCATCTAAAAAAGAAGTGGCAAGCTAATATTTCAAAATTTGATTCGAACCGACTTGGTAAGGTAGACATGTATGCTCGTTCTCCCAAAATTTGAACAAACCGTTAAACATCCTCTCTACTCGGTGGAATTCGCCCGAGCAAATAAATGGGAGACGCGAAATTACCGTCCTATGTGGGACACACATCAATTGGCCCGTTGTACATCGAGGGTAGATTCGTAACTTCATCCAAGCGCGCCTTCTCCTCGGCGGAAATGACATGTGCCAAATAATTCATAAACCATGGTCGGCAAAACACGCTCTCCTCGCCCGAAATAGCTCGCGCCCACTATTTCAAAACACGCTCTCCTCGCCCGAAATCGCTCGCGGCCACTATAGTTCAAAACACGCCTCCTCGCCCGAAATCGCTCCCGCCCACTATTTGGGGAGAAGCAAAGTTACTCTACTATCCCCGACCCTCAGTACACAGACCCAAGCCGAGAAGCCTATAGGCAAGGGTAGAACTATAACTCCCCCTCACATTTCAGACAAATGCGTCCGTAAGACATGGTTCCACTCCCCTCCCAATCCCCC
>NC_041393.1:21231603-21277367 GCF_002162155.2 Triticum dicoccoides | reverse complement strand
CCATTCATACCTCGTGGGCGCCAAATCACCTTCTCCCCGGGAAGCTCCCTTCTCCCGAGCTGCGAAACCTCAGCCCCATCTCCATGGCGCCCCCACAGCACCAATTTCACAGCCGCCCTCCTCCCTAATGCCGGAGACGCTGTCCATTCGCCGTCGTGCACTGGGCCGTGTGCCTCTTACTCCGTGCTGCTGGTGCTGCCTCGATGACGGCCGCGTGAACCGTATCGGAGCCGATTCACCCCCGCCGTTGTTCACGGTGCCAGAGCGGCTCCAACTTCGGATCCGTCCAGAGTCCTAGCGCTGCTTCCGCGTAGCCGTCGACCGTCGCGACATCGCTCTTTCCCTGCCGCCCGTCGCCACCGCAACCGCGCCGACATCACCGACTCGGCAGCTGGACCTGCCTACTTCACCATGCCGTCAGATAGGTCGCACCCTCATCTCAAATCACTTTATTTAGGCGTCAGTTGTCTGAATTTTTATTCTGGGCCAATCGATTCCCAATGGGAAGCAGCACCCCTCGAGGCGGCGGAGCTCCTAGGCTATCGGTTGGCTGGTGTCTAACGTAAGTTTGTGGGGCCGCAAGTTTGCCACGGAAGCAACGCTTAGATGGCTATCTCTTAGAGTTGCGTGGGTTGAAGGTACTGCCGCCGCCGGATCTGGATGACGGGGAGTCTTTGTGGATTGGCCCGGGGGCGACGCAACCACGACAGTGCGATGGGGCGAGGAGCAGGGTTTTGGCCGGGGCCACGGATGGTGGAGGCAGGCTGCTCTCTGCCATTGGTCGCTGGCTCTTCGGGGAACATTCCAAACAATGTCAGCCGGGAGGTACAAGACGGCCATCAAGCCATCCGGCGTAGATCGGACAGTACCAAAATAAAATAAAATCGTGTGACCCCAATTTAGTCTTCAGTCAACAGACGTGTGACCACTATCGTACCTTGCTATTGATATCTTAGTGTATTTCTTCAGATCAAAGAGATATGTCGTTCTTAACATTATGCGTTATCTGCATCTTCAGACACACCGTCTTCCGACTCACCGCAGCTACTCCAACAAGGGAAGCATACACCAGAAGGGAGCTATAGTCCCCACTCAATAGTTCCCTGCATCAAATGCGCGTGCCCGACATGGACAACCACAACAATTGCAGGGCCATCGACAAGTCAGCACATGATGCTCACTCTTATGGATGGCAGCGAGATAGGTTGTACCCTCATCTTACTTGTGTGCAACATTTATGGCGTTGTTATTCATCTAAGCATGGAAAATTGATCATCACATTTCACTGTATATTCATGCTGATCTCTTACGGGTCTTGTTCAGGAGTTCACGCTGTTCCATAGTTCAGCTAAGATACTTGTTCTGTAGGTAACACTATTCCATAGTTATCATCCATCAGCCAATGCTATCCCACAGGCTGGTGATTATAGTATTATACCACTTCTAGTATTACCTACGTTGTTCTTTAATACTTTTGTGTGCCATCTAGTTAATCTCGAGTACAAACGATACATATTCTGTAGCTTTCATCTATGTTCTCCCTTTAGTTTACGAGACCTGTTGCTGCTAGTTAACCCCAGTCCTACTGTTTATGTCGTCTCCTACAGGCACTCATTACATAAATCTAACTAATAGTTGTCTTCCATGCATGTTAGATATAATTGCACACACTGATATATCCACAAGAACCCCACAAAGCAATGTAAAGGCCAATAAACTTGATGTCAATGATACCCAATATGATGGAACATGTAAAGGCAGTTCTTCAGAATACTTGCAGAAAGATGATGAATCCTGTTCACCCCACAAGGTCCTTGCTCTAACTTGACCTGCGATATGGGTACAACATGCATATAATGTCCTGGAGTGTATCTACTCTGTTCCAATGCCATGTGCTTAGCATGCTGATCATGCAAGTAAATATGTCACGCCTTCTTGTTTTTCAGTACCTATTCCATTCATGATAACATGTTTTCAAATTCAAGTACTGTAATTCTACTCTATCGCAATGCCATCTGCTTAATTTGGACATCATGCTTCTGAATATCTTATGCATTGTTATTCATCAGTATGTACTTCATCTGTCTGCCATACCATGTTTTTTTACATTGAAGTGTTGTTCTAGTGCTCTGTTGCAATGCCATCTTATTTTCCCAATCATACACGTGTATGTTGCCTTAGTTATTTTTGTACGTATTCTGCTAGCATATAGTTTTACATTCAACTAGTGTTTTTTTGCTGTGTTGTCCTGTCGTATCCCTAGCTCTTACACCATACTCCCTCCGTCTGGATTACATATTGCCGAAATGGATAAAAAAAGGATGTATCTAGAACTGAAATATGCCTAGACCCATCCATTTTTTTCGGATGGAGGGAATACATGTCAATATGTCATGCCTTTCTATTCTTCTGTACCTATTCCATCTCTCTGCTATCACATGTTTTATAATTAAAGCACCATTCTTCTATACAAGGCATGCAAGGGGAAGACGACTATGTTAAAATCTGAAGGGTTACAAACAAGGCCTTTGCAAAAGATCCAAACGTCAGGAGATAATAAACCAACTCCAGTTTTTATAGATACTGCTCCAGCATAGAGAAACCCAACTCCTACTGATAATAAGCAGATTCCAGTGGCCAAAGAACTAGTCCGCTCCAGTCCAGCAATAGTATGTCAACTCAATTCTAAGAAGCGTGTGCGTATCCTTGCATCATGAAATTTTATAGCATGCTGATCATATTTTCTACATGTTTCTTACCCATCTCTCTTTTAGAAAATAAGCTTAACAAATAGAAGAATTTCTGCAATGGTATCGTTTATGAGGAAAGATTCTTGCAGGAATTCTGTGTGCTCCAATGTAGATGTAAGTACCTGTTGTATATCACTATATTTTTACATCAGCATGTATTTTGTTAATCGGCGTGAATCCAACCTTTATTTGATCTAAATTTAGTTGTAGCAAAATGTATGATTAAAGGCCACAATGTTGATTTTTGTAAGGAAAACTGCCTGGTAGTTTTGCATCCTGAGCTGCATGAGTGTACTATCTCATATCAGTGGGTTTGAATACTTTGGTTATGCAGTGGGTCTTTCAGTGTTTGTTTACTATGTTGTCCTGTCGTATCCCTAGCTCTTACATCATACTCCTTCCGTCCGGATTAAATGTTGCAGAAATGGATAAAACTGGATGTATCTAGAACTGAAATACGCCTAGACCCATCCATTTATTTATGGATGGAGGGAATACATGTCAATATGTCATACCTTTCTATTCTTCAGTACCTATTCCATCTCTCCTGTAGCATGTTTTATAACTGAATCACCATTCTTCTATATAAGGCATGCAAGGGGAAGACGGCTATGTTAGAATCTGAAGGGTTACAAACCAGGTCTTTGCAAAAGATCCAAACACTAGGAGATAATAAACCAACTCCATTTTTCATAGATACTGCTCCAGCACAGAGAAACCCAACTCCCACTGATAATAAGCAGATTCCAGTGGCCAAAGAACTAGTCTGCTCGAGTCCAGCAAAAGAATGACAACTCCATTCTAAGAAGCGTGTGTGTATCCTCGCATCATGAAATTTATAGCATTCTGATCATATTTTCTACATGTTTCTTACCCATCTCTCTTTTAGAAAGTAAGGTTAAACGATAGAAGACTTCCTCCATTGGGATTGTATTCGAGGAAAATATCTTGTGGGAATTCACTGTGCTCCAATGCTGATATAAGTACCTGTTGTATATCACTATATTTTTACATCAACATGTATTTTGTTAATCGGTGTGAATCTAACCTTTATCTGATCTAAAATTAGTTGTAGCAAGATGTTAAAGGCGCCAATGTTGATTTTTGTAAGGAAAATTGCCTGGTAGTTTTGCATACTGAGCTGCATGAATGTACTATCTCATATCACGCACATTACTGAATTGTAGTGCTTCTCTGGTTGCCCATTCATTCATTGTGTCAATGTTGCTTTCGTACTACCTTACCTGGCTGATGATAGCTGTGCCATATTGTGTTAATTTGGTGTAGGCTAGTTTCCCAAACGTTCGTTGTGTCAATGTTGCTTTCCTATTATCTCACTTGGCCAATGATAGCAATGCTAGTGTGTTAATTTTGTGCAAGCTGCTGAAGATAAGAAGACAAACTCTAAAAACAGCAAGGCAACCCCATTGTTTCTTTCCAGTAAATCTAGGCCAGGTAATATGGCAATAACTCATGATTAATCTGTTTGGTTCCCGTCCTAATTTATGTTATGATGTAGTGGTCGAGACACTCTCCACTATCAATAATACAAGCCTGCCAAAATCACCATCTGAATCTGTTCAGTATCCTCTATCTCGAATGCAACGGAATAAATGTATGTTTGTGAACCAATTAATGGATGAAGCAATGATGGAAACGGTGGATGAATCAGAGGTGCAGAGTCGTGCGACACAACAACTGATCAATGTTTTCAGAGACAGTGTAGCAAAGCAACAAGAACTTGCCCACATGCTTATGGGCGTCATCTGTGCTGAGGTTCCAGATTGTGACATTGTAGATGGTTAGGTTCTGCTCATTTATTTGCACTGGCATCAATATTTGATTACCCAGTCAATGTAATTTCCTGTAATATATGCTGGATGTGCAACGTTATTCCATGTATGCCGTACCTTGGCTTGATCGGTTTTGGTCCTGTGCATAATTGCTCGTCGTAATGGGCTCAAATTATCTAATTTGGCCTAAAGACGTGTACGAACTTTAGTGGTACCATTAAGTTAATGGGCCGTTACTAGGCCGAAAGTTAATGGTCGGCCCTCTTACCTCCCGGGTTGTTAACGGACTGACATCAAAGCAGGCAACAGGTGGCCCCAATTTATTTCACGGGCCGTTAACATGTCGTTACTAAGTTTGGGCTATATATGGCCCAACTATATTATAGGCCTTTAGCAGGCCGAAAGAGACAGCCGGCTTGTACTGGACCATGAAGAGCATGGGCTGCTAAGAGGCCGAAAGTCAGGTCGTATTGTAAATGGCCCAACTGTGTTGTGGGCCTTTAGTAGGCCGAAAGAGAAACCGGGCTGGTATTGGACCATGAAGGGCATGGGCCGTTAAAATGCCAAAACTAAGGTCCGACTACAAATGGCCCAACTCATTTATGGTCCGTTAACAGGCCGAAAGGCACATAGGGCCGGGAATTGGCCCAACACTTAAAAGGGTCGCTAAAAGGCCAAAACTCAGGTCCAACTACAAATGGCCCAACTGATTTAATGGGCCGTCAACAGGCTGAAAGTGACACCAGGCCAGAAATTGGCCCAACACTTAAATGGGCCGCTAAAAGGCCAAAACTTAGGTCCGAATACAAATGGCCCATCATATTTTTGGGCCATCAACAGGCTGAAAGACACACCGGGCCGGAAATTAGCCCAACATTTAAATGGGTCGCTAAAAGGCCAAAAGATGTACATCCTGAAAATTGGCCCATCCATTAAATGGGCCATTAGGAGGCCGAAATCTCATTGGGCCGATATGAAGCCCAAATATATAGCGGGCTGTTAACGGGCTCGAACTGACGATGGGCTGCAATGGTGTCAAATCTTTAACGGGCCATTGACGGGCCGAATTGGGATATCTCGTATGGGCCGTGGGCTTAAATGGACCTGACACAAGTAGGCCTTATATGGGCCGGCCTGCTAATTTTTACTGGGCCAACCTTTTTCACCGGAATGGGCCACTGTTGGGCTGTGCCACGTGTCAACCTATCATAGGCGCCTCCTGTCCAATGAGTGGATGACATCTGTCCCAATGGTGAGGCAACACGTATTTCCTGCGACCAATGATGATTTTACACGTGGAAAATCCCCATTGGTCCGGGCTGTTAACGGGTTATCGAATCCAAAACCGGACCCGAAAGCTTAACGGCATTCCATTACGGTGGATGCCACGTGTCGGTCACCCTTGAAGAAAGCACTTCTGTGACGCGCGATTTATTGTCATGGAAGTGGACACTTCCATGATGATAATTTTGGTAATGTCATGGAACACTTCTATGACAGCACAGGTATGACTATCTTGATTCTGTCATAAAATTGTCATAGATGTACATGCATGAGAAAAAACGTGACCTACTGTGACAAACACATATCATCACAGAAGTGTATTTTTTTGTAGTGTATTCGGACACCAGAAGGGTTCCGGAGTGTATCGGGTACATACCGGAGTACTGGAGGGGTTACCGGAACCCCCCGGTGGAAAGATATGGGCCATATGGGCCATAGGAGGGAGGCTAACCAGCCCACAAGGGGCTGGTGCGCCCCCCACAAGGGAGGAGTCCGAATTGGACTAGGGAAAGGGGGCGTTGTCGGTGTCAAAACCGGCAGATCTCGGGTAGGGGGTCCCGAACTGTGCGTCTGAGGATCAAAGGTAACAGGAGGCAGGGAACATGATATTTACCCAGGTTCGGGCCCTCTTAATGGAGGTAATACCCTACTTCCTACTTGATTGACTTTGATGAATATAGGGGTTACAAGAGTTGATCTACCTCGAGATCGTAATGGCTAAACTCGAGATGTCTAGCCTGTATGATTATGATTATGGTTGCCTCTATGGACTAAATCCTCCGGTTTATATAGACATCGGAGGGGCCTAGGGTTGTTCAGAGTTGGTTTATAGATAAAGGAAGATACGTTATCCAAACGCTAAGCTTGCCATCCATGCAAAAGAGAGTCCTATCCGGACACGAGGGAGGGCCTTCTGTCTTGTATCTTCACGACCCATTAGTCCAACCCATATCGCATAGCCTAGACGCCTGAGGACCCCCTAATCCAGGACTCCCTTAGTAGCCCCTGAACCAGGCTTCAATGACGATGTATCCGGTGCTCATATTGTCTTCAGCATTGCAAGGCGGGTTCCTTCGCGCATAAGAAGTGTATCCGGCTCTGTCCAATAATTACAACCCTAAGCTGTAAGGGCATTAATACTTAAAACAAAATAAGTCACATCCATGGGCAACTTTCTCAGCGAGACATTATGTTATGGCCTGGTTATTATTCTGAACCATTTTACAACCCCCATTTCGTGTTTCGAGGCACGGCCATTGACACGTCTTGTCAAAGCCGAGATCGCATCCTCTTATCACAGGATTCTCATCAATGCGGGTTTGGGTAATCCAACCATGCCGTTTGCACGTCCCCTTGGGAATAGGCAAGATTTAAGGCTTATGAAGGGGGGAGGTGCTTGATATTCGCAGCTTATATAAACGGATAAAGATCTATCCCTTTACCCCGCACCTTTCTCTCTTGCTACCTCTCCATCCTCGAGCTCCGGCGCCCAAGTTCCAATCTTTCCCTTTGCCCCATCTTCTCCATCTATGGCTGGATCTGGTTCATAGGGAAAGTGGATGGCCTCCTCCGTAATGGAGAAGGACATCAAGGGTCTACGTGAGGCGAGGTACTTGACAATGGAGATTACACACAAGCTTCCTACCCCGGGGCAGGTTATCCCCACCCCAAAGCCCGGTGAGAGGGTGGTATTAATCCCCCACTTCCTCCGAGGACTTGGGTTTACCCTCCATCCCTTTGTTCGGGGTCTCATGATTTACTACGGGCTGGATTTTCATGATCTGGCCCCAAATTCCTTCCTCCACATCTCGGCGTTCATCGTCGTGTGTGAGGCATTTCTCCGTGTCCCCCACACTTCGGCCTATGGCTCAAGGTCTTCAATGTGAAGCCGAAGGTGGTTGAGGGTCAACACGCAGAGTGCGGCGGCACCATGGTGAGCAAGCTTCCCAGTCACCTGGCCCAAGGGGACATTTGTGGACACTATCAAGGTATGGCAGCAAGAGTGGTTCTACATCACCGAACCCCGCGACACCAAGTGGGCGGCTGCTCCTGCTTTCAGATCCGGACCACCACTGCGGCTCGCATCCTGGACCAACAAGGGTCTAGACTGGGGATCCTCTGACAAAGTGTCAATGCTGCAAAATTGTATCAAGAGTATGATAAAAAAGGACATCATCCTTGTTGATGTGGTCCAGGTGATGCGTATCCGCTGAGCTCTTCCCTGCCAACGACGACCTCTGAAGATGTGGGAGTTTAATCCGGAAGGTCCTCGGACCGTGCAGCGACTCTTTGGCACGACACACAAAGGGATCTGGAAGCTGCTCTTCAAGAGGCAGAAGATGTGGCCAAGGACGTCTGACGACACCGGCCTCGGCTGCAACAATCCGGCCTCCCCAGTAAGTATGATATTTTTGAACATTACCTAGTTTGTCAATCTCAGGAAGGGGTACTGAAAATTCCATCCCCTGAACAGGACTAGATAAAGAAGGCGGAGCGGATGAAATGTCCGGCCCCGCTCCTCGAAGACCCAGCTGATGCTCTGTTGATGAGGATGCTGGTCCCGGTGCCCTACCAGGCGTCAGTAAACAAGGATAAGAAGAAGAAAGGCAAGGAGGCCGAAGGTGGCCTCCACCACGAAGGTACTTCGGGCGTTATGTCGAAAGGGATCGAGGCTCCTTCTTCTCACGAGGGAGATGAAGACGAGGATGAGGAGGAGGAAGAAGAGAACCATCCTCCCAAAGGGAAAAAGAGGGCGGCCTCCATAGATCCGGAGGAGGGGGACGTCCAAGAGGGGAAAGATATCCTCTCAGATGACTCGGATCCGGACACCGAAGCTACCCGGAAGCACCACCCCTGAGCCAAGCCCCTTGCTGAATTGTAAGTACCTTAGGATGCTTTACATTCATCTAATATTTTACAAATTGTAAGAATAATACTAAATCATGTGTTTCAGTCGGGCCTGCGATCTCCCTCAAGAATCATCGTCATCGGGGGATCCTCCACCGAAGATGATGGAGAGCGAGACGCCTCCACAAGATTCCCCGCCTCCTAGGGCGGACGACACCGAGGTGTCTTCCCAAAGGATCTCTCCAGGCTTAGGAGAAGTACGGGAGAGGACCAAGACGGCACCAGAGGATAACACCTTGGCTACCAAGAAGACGGGAGGGGTGCAACCCTCATGGAGACCTGTGACGGGGGCCCTGGATCATTCGACCCCCGGCCAGATACTACTCTAGAGATACAAACAACTCCGAAGTTGAATCAGAAGCCCCCTCCTAGGGAGGGGAAAGCGGCTATTCCAGCGGCGACCTCTACTAATCCGGAGGCGCCGAACACGTTGATGGACGCTCTGCAAGGTGCGTCCGTCTTGGAGGAGCATCGTACCTTGATGGGTATGGTGGTTGAGAAGATTCAATCTGCTAAAAGCGGGCTGAATGAAGCCTTCACAAGCCTACTAACAGGCTTCGGGGTATGTGATGTAATGTCTTTAGTCGCTTTCCATATGAAAAATATGACTATACATAGATAGTAGCCCCCAAGACTTTGTTTAGCCCATGAAGAAGGGCGAACAGAGGATCTATAGACATCTGAAGGAAATAACATGCTTTATCTTTTTGGTAAGAAACAGGCTTCACTGTTAACAGCGACCGCGCAGGCCACTAAAGTTTCCGAACTGAAGCAGAAACTGTAGCTGGCCGGCGAGGATATTATCCTTGTGAACAAGCGGCTCGACTAGGCGCAAGGTATATATGTTTCAAGTACTTCGCACATGATTGTATCAATTTGCAAACGCTAAGTTGAAGCTTACGCGCTGCTATCTGCATAATTGTAGACGACGCTGCTGAGGTCGAAACCCTCAGTGGTAACCTTGCCCGGACGAAGGAGCAGGCAAGGGTGAGCAATGCGGCCGCTGATAAAGCAACTACAGATTTAAAGGCCGAGCAGGCCACCCGGCGCCAGTTCGAGGAGTGGGTATCCCAAGTGGAGCAAGAGCTCAAGGACACCACTCGCAGGTGCGAGTCCCTCGAGGAGAAGAATAAAGCTAAGGAGGCCGAACCCGCCAAGGCCCTTCAGGAAGCCCAAGAGGCGAGGTCCGAATCCCGAGCGGCTCGCGAGGAGATCCGACAGGCCGGACAGATAGTGGCTGGTAAGCCCTTTTTTTTATAGTCTAAGTTTGGCGATCAGAGGTATGCCTTGCTTAATCGACTATGGAGTTCTCCAGACGCTTTTGTGGATCTTCCGAAGAGTGCCGCCGACGCCGCGCAATTCTTTCGAGCCCAGGAGGGGCATGCGACGGAGAAGTTGTTCTGGTCGCAGTTCACGATGCAGGAGCGCTCGGTGCTGTTGAACGGCCAAATGGCATAGTGAGCCGAGCTGCATAAGATGTCCAGAGCTGCCATGAAGGATGTCATAGTCCGGCTGTGGCCGAACGAACCCATTTCGAGCAGCTATTTTGGCCTAGTGCAGCGACTCGTCGATTCCTTGCCCCAAATTGATGCAATCAAGCGGCAGTGTGCATAGAAGGTGCACGGATGGCCTTCGCCCGCGTCAAGATGCACTGGGAGAAGATGAAGTCCGCTGTTATTGCGGTTGAGGGCCCTCCCGGAGGCAAGGACCACTGCACACTGGAGCGCTACTTAGAAGACGTCTTAGAGGGTGCTCACTTGATAGAGGGTCAATGCTCAAAGGACATTATGTTTGAATGAATGTATCCGAACGACCCGGGCGTTTTTATTATATATATTAAGGCTTTGTGATATATTGTGCCATTGTCTTGAAAGTTCTTTCCTCCTGTGCTACGGTTTTTGTATTCCTGAGAGTTCCCAGTCATCGGCTTCGACCCCCACATAGATACTACGGGGCTGTTCGGAATGGCACATGATCACTCTTGACCCAACGTCTTGGTCCGTAAAGGAGGTGTCAGTGCGGCGAACCAGGTAATCAGACTATGTGGCTTTACCACTCTCACTTAGCCATAGGAGTTTGACGATGGGGCTATAAGATAGCCCCTGGTATGTACACGACTATTCGGATGCGGATGCGTTACGTATGTGACCGGAAAAATAGTCCTTCGTATAATACGAAAAAAACGCTAAAGATTTAGTAAGTCGCCGAGTGGCTGACGAGCTCTCACCGCATCATGACAGTCAGTTTTTGGATTTCTCTACTGAGGTGCTTGACCGGACGAACCAGAAACACAATCGCAGTAGTTCTCCCTTTACTACCCTAGCCGAACAAACAAAACGTAATGTAGCAAACATAGGAGCCGGGCAACCCAACTACTGATCAAAGACATGATTCGGAGCCGATGCATATAATGCCAAGTTCGGGACGCCGAAGTGTGCTATAAAGCTATTCGGGGCTTTGTTTGGCAACACATATGTGGCCACATAGAGCCCCTGGCAATGGGTGCCGAGGTGCGTGAGTGAAACAATTGGGGAGACGGAATACAATTTTATGAATAAGGTTGATACCAAAAAACTTGTTTTCACTAGAATCTGATGATACGTCAAAACGTGATCTTACAGAGGGCACCGTAAGCACCAAGGCGATTTTACATGCCGGGGGTCTAATAATAAGGAGAATAGCTCGATACAGGTCCTTGAATAAAGTTTGGTCTAAACAGTCCGTTGGACATCCTGCCGCACGTCTACGCTGCTTTCTCCTTGGAGAGAGAGGTTCCTTAAGAGGAGTGGTCTTCGGCTATCCGCACGAAACTGGGCTCGAAGAGAGTCCTTGTAAGTCCGTAGGTTTGGATGCACCTGTGGTAGAAGAGAAAAAATAATCGAAGAGAAAAAGGTGGAAGGTCATACAGGGTCAAACCATACTATAGACATGTCCGTATTGTGCCTCCGTTGATGCCCAAGGTATTTTGAGTGCATAATTATGCACACACGGTATGAATTCCGCGGGTGTGTCCGGCAATCGACAGAGGCAAAACTGCTAGTCTTGCTCTGGAATTACGAAGCTGTCAGTATGTGGGACAGACCGGACCTGTTTAACAATGTCCAGCGGTTTGATGACCGATGAGGTGTGCGGCTTGATAGGGCCGCTCTGTACTTCGGCCACGAGGGCCACGGTGTGCTCCTACATATGGAGGGATGATACGTCTCCAACGTATCTATAATTTTTGATTGCTCCATGCTACTTTATCTACTGTTTTGGACTATATTGGGCTTTATTTTCCACTTTCATATTATTTTTGGGACTAACCTATTAACCGGAGGCCCAACCCAGAATTGCTGCTTTTTTTTTGCCTATTTCAGTGTTCCGAAGAAACAAAATATCAAATGGAGTCCAAACGGAATGAAACCTTCGGGAACGTAATTTTCTCACCGAATGTGATCGAGGAGACTTGGACCTTGCTCCAAGGAACAAAAGAGGCGGTCACGAGGGTGGGGGGCGCGCCCCCTGGGGGCGCCCCCTACCTCGTGGGCCCCCTGTTGCTCCACCGACATACTCCTTCCTCCTATATATACCTACGTACCCCCGACAGATCAGAGGGGGAGCCAAAAACCTAATTCCACCGCCGCAACTTTCTGTATCCACGAGATCCCATCTTGGGGCCTGTTCCGGAGCTCCGCCGGAGGGGGCATCCACCATGGTGGGCTTCTACATCAACACCATAGCCCTCCGATGAAGTGTGAGTAGTTTACTTCAGACCTTCGGGTCCATTGCTAGTAGCTAGATGGCTTCTTCTCTCTTTTTGGATCTCAATACAATGTTCTCCCCCTCTCTTGTGGAGAGCTATTCGATGTAATCTTCTTTTTGCGGTGTGTTTGTTGAGACCGATGAATTGTGGGTTTATGATCCAGTTTATCAATGAATAATATTTGAATCTTCTCTGAATTCTTTTATGTATGATTGAGTTATCTTTGCAAGTCTCTTCGAATTATCCGTTTGGTTTGGCCAACTAGATTGGTAGTTCTTGCAATGGGAGAAGTGCTTAGCTTTGGGTTCAATCTTGCGGTGTCCTTTCCCAGTGATAGAAGGGGCAGCAAGGCACATATTGTATTGTTGCCATCGAGGATAACAAGATGGGGTTTTAATCATATCGCATGAATTTATCCCTCTACATCATGTCATCTTGGTTAAGGCGTTACTCTGTTTTTAACTTAATACTCTAGATGCATGCTGGATAGCGGTCGATGAGTGGAGTAATAGTAGTAGATGCAGAATCGTTTCGGTCTACTTGTCTTGGACGTGATGCCTATATACATGATCATACCTAGATATACTCATAACTATGCTCAATTCTGTCAATTGCTCAACAGTAATTTGTTCACTAACCGTAGAATACTTATGCTCTTGAGAGAAGCCACTAGTGAAACCTATGGCCCCTGGGTCTACTCTCATCATATCAATCTCCATTACTTTAATACTTGCTTTGTTTTTTACTTTGCCTTTTACTTTTTACTTTGCATCTCTATATCAAAAATACCAAAAAATATTATTTATCATCTCTATCAGATCTCACCCTCGTAAGTGGCCGTGAAAGGATTGACAACCCCTAATCGCGTTGGTTGCGAGTAGCTATCGTTTTGTGCAGGTACGAGGGACTTGTGCGTGGCCTCCTACTGGATTGATACCTTGGTTCTCAAAAACTGAGGGAAATACTTACGCTACTTTGCTGCATCATCCTCTCCTCTTCGGGGAAATCCAACGCAGTGCTCAAGAGGTAGCAAGAAGAATTTCTGGCGCCGTTGTCGGGGAGGCTCACGCAAGAGCAAGTCAACCATACCAAGTACCCATCACAATCCCTATCTCTCGCATTACATTATTTGCCTTTTGCCTCTCGTTTTCCTCTCCCCCACTTCACCCTTGCCGTTTTATTCGCCCTCTCTTTCCCAATCTCTTCCTCTTTTCCCGTTGCCTTTTTCCTCATCCGTTTGTTTGCTCGTGTGTTGGATTGCTTGTTTGTCGCGATGGCTCAAGATGCTACCAAATTGTGTGACTTCACCAATACCAATAATAATGATTTCCTTAGCGCTCCGATTTCTCATCTTGCCAATACTGAATCTTGTGAAATCAATACTACTTTGTTCAATCTTGTTATGAAAGATCAATTCACCGGTCTTCCTAGTGAAGATGCCGCTATTCATTTGAATAGCTTCATTGATTTATGTGATATGCAAAAGAAAAAAGATGTCGATAATGATGTCGTTAAATTGAAGCTATTTCCTTTTTCGCTTAGAGATCGTGCTAAAGCTTCGTTTTCATCTTTGCCTAAAAATAGTATTGATTCTTGGAACAAATGCAAAGATGCTTTTATCTCTAAGTATTTTCCTCCCGCTAAGATTATCTCTCTTAGGAACGATATTATGAATTTTAAGCAACTTGATCATGAACATGTTGCACAAGCTTGGGAGAGAATGAAATTAATGATACGTAATTGTCCTACTCATGGTTTGAACTTGTGGATGATTATACAAAATTTTTATGCCGGATTGAATTTTGCTTCTAGAAATCTTTTAGAGTCGACCGTGGGAGGCACTTTTATGGAAATCACTCTAGGAGATGCTACTAAACTTCTAGATAATATTATGGTAAATTATTCTCAATGGCATACTGAAAGATCTACTAATAAAAAAGTGCATGCGATAGAAGAAATTAATGTTTTGAGTGGAAAGATGGATGAACTTATGAAATTATTTGCTACTAAGAGTGTTTCTTCTGATCCTAATGATATGCCCTTGTCTACTTTGATTGAGAATAATAATGAATCTATGGATGTGAATTTTGTTGGTAGGAATAATTTTGGTAACAACGCCTATAGAGGGAATTTTAATCCTAGGCCTTTTCCTAGTAATCCTTCTAATAATTATGGAAATTCCTACAACAACTCTTATGGAAATTTTAATAAGATGCCCTCTGAATTTGAGAGTAGTGTTAAAGAGTTTATGAATTCACAAAAGAATTTTAATGCTTTGCTTGAAGAGAAACTGCTTAAAGTTGATGATTTGGCTAGGAACGTTGATAGAATTTCTCTTGAAATTGATTCTTTAAAGCTTAGATATATTCCTCCTAAACATGATATCAATGAGTCTCTCAAGGCTATGAGAATGTCCATTGATGAGTGCAAAGAAAGAACCGCTAGGATGCGTGCTTCCAAAGATGCCTTTATTAAAGCGTGTTCTTCCAATTCCTATGAAAATCTAGATGAAGATCTAAAAGTTATTGATGTGTCCCCCATTAAATCGTTGTTTTGCAATATGAATCTTGATGAAACTGAATGTGATCTTCCTTTACCTAGAAGGCGTTCTAAGAATTCGGAGTTTTTAGACCTTGATGATGAAATTGATGAAAGTGGGATTGAAAGAAATAAAAACCTAGATGTTGCTAAACCCACTATTTTGGATCTCAAGGAATTTAATTATGAAAATTGCTCTCTAATTGATTGTATTTCCTTGTTGCAATCCGTGCTAAATTCTCCTCATGCTTATAGTCAAAATAAGGCCTTTACTGGACACATTGTTGATGCCTTGATGCAATCTTATGAAGAAAAACTTGAGTTGAAAGTTTCTATCCCTAGAAAACTCTATGATGAGTGGGAACCTACTATTAAAATCAAAATTAAAAATTATGAGTTTCATGCCTTGTGTGATTTGGGTGCTAGTGCCTCCACTATTCCCAAAACTTTGTGTGATTTGCTAGATTTCCGTGACTTTGATGATTGCTCCCTAAACTTGCATCTTGCGGATTCCACTATTAAAAAGCCTATGGGAAGAATTAATGATGTTCTTATTGTTGCAAATAGGAATTATGTGCCCGTAGATTTTATCGTTCTTGATATAGATTGCAATTCTTCATGTCCTATTATTCTTGGTAGACCTTTCCTTAGAACGATTGGTGCAATTATTGATATGAAGGAAGGGAATATTAGATTCCAATTTCTCTTAAAGAAGGGCATGGAACACTTCCCTAGAAAGAAAATAAAATTACCATATGAATCTATCATGAGAGCCACTTATGGATTGCCTACCAAAGATGGCAATACCTAGATCTATCCTTGCTTTTATGCCTAGCTAGGGGCGTTAAACGATAGCACTTGTTGGGAGGCAACCCAATTTTATTTTTTGTTTTTTTGTTTTTGCTTCTCTTTAGGAATAAATAATCCATCTAGCCTCTGTTTAGATGTGGTTTTATGTTTTAATTAGTGTTTGTGCCAAGTAGAACCTATAGGATAACCTACGATGATAGTTGATTTGATTCTGCTGAAAAACAGAAACTTTGCACGCACGAATATAATTTTGTTAAATCACAGGAACGTGCTTTTGCGTTGATTCGTTTTGCTTCTGTTCACTAGACAAATTTTCCAGGACTTCATATTTTGGTAGGATTTTTAGAGTTCCAGAAGTTTGCGTTAGTTACAGATTGCTAAAGACTGTTCTGTTTTTGACAGATTCTATTTTTCGTGTGTTGTTTGCTTATTTCAATGCATCTATGGCTAGTAACTTAGTTTATAAACCATAAAGAAGTTGGAATACAGTAGGTTTAACACCAATATAAATAAATAATGAGTTCCTTGCAGCACCTTAAAGTAGTATTTTGTTTTCTTTCACCAACGGAGCTCACGAGATTTCTATTGAGTTTTGTGTTGTGAAGTTTTCAAGTTTTGGGTGAATTCTTTTGATGGATTATGGAAAAAGGAGTGGCAAGAGCCTAAGCTTGGGGATGCCCATGGCACCCCCAAGATAATACAAGGACACAAAAAAGTCAAAGGTTGGGGAAGGCATCCCTTCTTTCGTCTACTTCCATCGGTAATTTACTTGGAGCTATATTTTTATTCACCACATGATATGTGTTTTGCTTGGAGTGTTTTGTATTATTTGCGTCTTTGCTTGTTAGTTTACCACAATCATCCTTGCTGTACACACCTTTTGAGAGAGCCATACACAAATTGGAATTTGCTAGAATACTCAATGTGCTTCACTTATATCTTTTGAGCTTGATAGTTTTGCTCACGTGCTTCACTTATATATTTTGAGCTTGATAGTTTTGCTCATAGTGCTTCACTTATATCTTTTGAGCTTGATAATTTTTGTTCGAGTGCTTGACTTAGATCTTTTAGAGCACGGTGGTGGATTTGTTTTAAAGAAACTATTGATCTCTCATGCTTCACTTAAATTATTTTGAGAGTCATTAATAGCATGGTAATTTGCTTAACATTAATATACTGGGTATTCAAGATATGTGAAACTTTCTTTTGAGTGCGTTGAATACTAAGATAAGTTTGATGCTTGATAATTGTTTTGAGATATGGAGGTGATAATATAAAAGTGATGCTAGTTGGGTGATTATGAATTTAAAGAATGCTTGTGTTGAAGTTTGTGATTCCCGTAGCATGCACGTATGGTGATCCGCTTTGTGATGAAGTTGGAGCACAATTTTATTTATTGATTGTCTTCCTTATGAGTGGCGGTCGGGGACGAGCGATGGTCTTTTCCTACCAATCTATCCCCCTAGGAGCATGCACGTAGTGCTTTGTTTTTTGATGACTTCTAAATTTTTGTAACAAGTGCATGCGTTCTTTTGATTAATGTTGAGTCCATGGATTATACACACCCTTTCACCCTTCCATTTTTGCTAGCCTCTCTTGTGCCGGGCAACTTTCGCCCACCATATACCTTCCTCAAAATAGCCACCATAGCTACCTATTATGGCATTACCATAGCCATTCCGAGATATATTGCCATACAACTTTCCACCGTTCCCTTCATATGACACACATTACTTTTGTCATATTGCTTTTTGCATGAACATGTAGGGCGTCGGTTTTTCTTGGCCGAGGCGTCGGGCGAGCCACTCATCTCGGACGCTGTGTCTGAAGGCCGCGAGGGGTTCGATGTCCGGACAGTTGACAATCTGGTTCTTTTTAATTAAGAACCTGGTCCAGAGCTTCCGGGCTGATTCTCCGGGTTGCTGGATTATGTGGCTAAGGTCATCGGCGTCTAGGGGCCGAACATAGGTACCTTGGAAGTTGTCTCTGAAGGCATCCTCCAAGTCTTCCCAGCTACCAATAGAGTTTTCTGACAGGCTGTTCAGCTAGTTCTGTGCTGGTCCCTTAGGTTTTAGGGGGAGGTATTTGATGGCATGTAGGTCGTCACCGTGGGCCATGTGAATGTGGAGAAGAAAATCTTCAATCCTTACCGCGGGATCTGTTGTGCCATCATATGATTCAATGTTCATGGGTTTGAACCCTTCTGGGAACTGGTGCTCCATTACCTCATTGGTGAAGCATAAGGGGTGTGTGGCGCCTCTGTATCGGGCAGTGTCACGACGCAGTTCGGATGAAGTACGTATGCAGTTTTTGGCCCGAGTGAGGTTGTGCTTGTCGTGCCAGGCCTGATGGCCGTCTTCTCGCGCTGGGACACACCCCCTTGATCCATAGATTGATCTTGTATGACCGAATCTATTGTACAGGTCCTATCGTAGGTCATATGCGTACCGTGCAGCCGCTGTCTCTCTGCCTCTATGGCGAGGTGGTGCAGGCTGGTGTTCGGCTTGAGTTGTCGCTCTATCTTGGCCACAGGGTGGTCGGTCAGGTCCGTCAGCAGCGTTATGCATTGTCGGTATAGGCTCCAGGGCCTCATCATCGATTTGTGGTAGCAGCTTGTGCTTCGGGTAACTCTTAGTTGGGCGCTCGAGGCCATATTCCTCGGCTGCTAGGACGTTAGTCCATCTGTCATTGAGTAAATCCTGATCAGCTTGAAGTTGCTGATGTTTCTTTTCCAGGCTTCTTGCAGTGGCTATTAGACGACGCTTAAAGCGCTCTTGTTCATGGGGTTCCTCCGGCACGATGAAATCTTCATCGCCGAGGCTTATGTCATCCTCAGAGGGTGGTAGATAATTACTATCCTCCGAGTCCTCGTTCCCGACCGGTTCGTTAGGGTTAACTTGCCCTTCCTCCCAATCGTCCTGTTTGGATGTTGGCTCGATGGGGGCTTCAGGGTTTTTGGCGTTATCCGGAGTGTTATTGTCTCCGGTGCCGGTGTTGCAGTCTTTGTCGCGACGCGATTTTGAGCGGCACCGCCGATGTCGACACTTCGGATGTGCTTCAGCAGGTTTGTCTTCAGCCGGATCCTTCTTGCTGTCGTTGTCATCCT
The DNA here is from genome assembly GCF_002162155.2 of Triticum dicoccoides. NCBI lineage: Eukaryota > Viridiplantae > Streptophyta > Magnoliopsida > Poales > Poaceae > Triticum > Triticum dicoccoides. Next base: position 21,258,434 of record NC_041393.1, on the reverse strand, counting down.
CTTTGGGTGTGTCCACCATGTACACGTTGTATGTGGAAGTGGCCGTCCAGCGTCCGGTGAACGGCGAGTTCTGGCGCTTCTCATCTCCGGCATCGTCGTCCATACCGTCAATGTCTTCGGATCCGTAGTCGAGCATGTCGTTAAATCCTCAACAGTGGCTATGAAGTGGGTGGTGGGTGGGACATAAAATTCCTTGCTCTCAGCCCCTAGTATGGGCCGAGCATAGTTTGTCAGTGATTCTTCTGCAATAGCAAGAGACCGCATGAAGTCTAGGGCCTCATTTAAGAGCGAGGTTTGGACGGGGAAGCGAGAGTCTGTGGAGCTGGGCGGGACGGAAGTTCCCTGGCCAAGCCCACATGACGCGGACCTTGAGAGTTCGGAGCTAGTTTCTGGAGGCGAATCCAGCTTCATGATGATGGAGGAAGCCTAGCGTAACTCCAGGCCTATCGGTGACGCGATCCCCTCTAGTTCTTCGGTATCAAGCTCTAAGTTGTAGAGAGTCCGGCGGGCTCTAGACTCCCGTACGGACCTGGTGATGCACCCCGAATCTAAGACCAGAGCGGTGGTTGGGGCCGCGAACCCTTGGAGGATCAAGTGTGCTCGGATATCAGCAACATAGTTCAGATTTTCAAAATTAATCTGATGACCAGGGGTGTAGCTGTCATATGCTCCCGATGGCCAATCGAGTTGGTGCACAGTGCGAAGCCGCCGAATACGAAAACTTGGCTGAGGAGAAAATTCTCCCTCAAAGCAGTATTGTTGTAGATGATCAACAGATCCATCGAGCCTTCTAGCAACGACACAGTGGAACTCTCAATGAAAGCACCAATGTTGGTGTCAAAACCGACAGATCTCGGGTAGGGGGTCCCGAACTGTGCGTCTAAGGATCAAAGATAACAGGAGGCAGGGGACATGATATTTACCCAGGTTCGGGCCCTCTTAATGGAGGTAATACCCTACTTCCTTCTTGATTGGCTTTGATGAATATAGGGATTACAATAGTTGATCTACCTCGAGATCGTAATGGCTAAACCCTAGATGTCTAGCATGTATGATTATGATTATGATTGCCTCTATGGACTAAACCCTCCGATTTATATAGACACCGGAGGGGCCTAGGGTTGTACAGAGTTTGTTTAAAGAGAAATGAGGATACATTATCCGAACGCCAACTTGCCATCCACACAAAGGAGAGTCCTATCTGGACATGAGGGAGGGCCTTCTGTCTTGTATCTTCACGGCCCATTAGTCCGGCCCATATTGCATAGCCCGGATGCCCGAGGACCCCCTAATCCAGGACTCCCTTAGGCGCCACCCCCCTTTCCTTCTCCTACCGCTTCTCCTTCCCCCTTCCCCCTCTGATAAAAGGAAAGGGGGGGGGGAATCCAACTAGAAGTCCAAGTGGGACTCCTCGCACTTGGTGCACCTAGGGCGAGCCTCCTCTCCCTCCCTCCTTTATATACAATGGGGGCCCTATGAGACACGCCAATTGCTCCAAGCTGTGTGAGGGCCCCCCTCCACAGTTTACGCCTTCGGTCATATTCTTGCGGTGCTTAGGCGAAGCCCTGCATGGATCACATCACCACCATGCCGTCGTGCTGACGGAACTCATCTACTCCTTCGACCCTCTGCTGGATCAAGAGCTCGAGGGACATCATCGCGCTGAACGTGTGCAGAACTCGGAGGTGCCGTACATTCGGTACTTTATCAGTCGAAACGAGAAGACGTTCGACAACATCAACCATGTTAAGTAAATGCTTCCGCTTTTGGTCTACGAGGGTACATGGGCACACTCTCCCCCTCTCATTGCTATGCATCCCCTAGATAGATCTTGGGTGAGCGTAGGATTTTTTTTGAAATTGCATGCTGCATTCCCCAACATATGCCTCTACTAGACTAGCTCGTTGATAAAAGATGGTTAAGTTTCCTAGCCATGGACATGAGTTGTCATTTGATGAATGGGATAACATCATTAGTGGAATGAAGTGATGGGCAAGACCCATCCGTTAGCTTAGCATAATGAACGTTTAGTTTTATTGCTACTGCTTTCTTCATGTCATATATATATTCCTCCGACTATGAGATTATGCAACTCCCGGACACTGGAGGAATGCCTTGTGTGCTATTAAATGTCACAACATAACTGGGTGATTATAAAGATGCTCTACAGGTATCTCCGAAGGTGTTTGTTGGGTTGGCATAGATCAAGATTAGGATTTATCACTCCGAGTATCGGAGAGGTATCTCAGGGCCCTCTCGGTAATGCACATCATATGAAGCCTTGCAAGCAATGTGACTAATGAGTTAGTTGCGGGATGATTCATTACAGAACGAGTAAAGAGAATTTCCGGTAACGAGATTGAACTAGGTATGAAGATACGAACGATCGAATCTCGGGCAAGTAACATACCGATGACAAAGGGAATAACGTATGTTAACATTGTGGTTCGATCGATAAAGATCTTCATAGAATATGCGGGAACCAATATGAGCATCCAGGTTCCGCTATTGGTTATTGACCAAAGAGGTGTCTTGGTCATGTCTACATAGTTCTCGAACCCGTAGGGTCCACATGCTGAACGTTCGATGCCGATTTGTATTATGAGTTATGTGTTTTGGTGACTGAAGATTGTTCGGAGTCCCGGATGAGATCAGGGCCATGACAAGGATTCTCAAAATAGTCGAGAGGTAAAGATTGATATATTGGATGATAGTATTCAGACACCAGAATGGTTCCAGAGTGTTTTGGGTATTTATCGGAGTACCGAGGGGTTACCGGAACCTCCCGGGGGAAGTAATAGGCCATATGGGCCATAGGGGAGAGGCAAGGCAGCCCACAAGGGGGTGGCACCCTCCCCCCATGAGGAGTCTGAATTGGACAAGGGGAGGAGGCGCCCCCCCCCGCCTTTTCCTTCTCACTCTCACTCTCCTTCCCCCTTTCTCCCTCCGATAGAAGGAGGGGGGGGGGGGCGAATATGACTAGGAGTCCAAGTGGGATTCCACCCCACTTGGCGCGCCCTAGGCCGACCTCCTCCCCTCTCCCTAAAGGAAATATGCCCTAGAGGCAATAATAAAGTTATTATTTATTTCCTTAATTCATGATAAAGTTTTATTCATGCTAGAATTGTATTAACCCGAAATTTAGTACATGTGTGAATACATAGACAAAACATATAGTCCCTAGTATGCCTCTACTTGACTAGCTCGTTAATCAAATATGGTTATGTTTCCTAACCATAGACATGTGTTATCATTTGATGAACGGGATCACATCATTAGGAGAATGATGTGATGGACAAGACCCATCCGTTAGCTTAGCATTATAATCGTTACAGTTTCATTGCTACTGCTCTCTTCATGACTTATACATGTTCCTCAGACTATGAGATTATGCAACTCCCGAATACCGGAGGAACACTTTGTGTGCTACCAAATGTCACAACGTAAAAGTGTGATTATAAAGGTGCTCTATAGGTGTCTTCGAAGGTGTTTGTTGGGTTGGCATAGATCAAGATTAGGATTTGTCACTCCGTGTTTCGGAGAGGTATCTCTGGGCCCTCTCGGTAGTGCTCATCACTATAAGCCTTGCAAGCAATGTGACTAATGATTTAGTTGTGGGATGAAGTATTACGGAACGAGTAAAGAGACTTGCCGGTAACGAGATTGAACTAGGTATGATGATACCGACGATCGAAGCTCGGGCAAGTAACATACCGATGACAAAGGGAACAACATATGTTGTTATGCGGTTTGACCGATAAAGATCTTCGTAGAATATGTAGGAACCAATATGAGTATCCAGGTTCTGCTATTGGTTTTTGACCGGAAGCGAGTCTCAGTCATGTATACATAGTTCTCAAACCCGTAGGGTCCGCATGCTTAACGTTCGATGACGATTGGTATTATGAGTTTATGTGTTTTGATGTACCGAAGGAAGTTTGGAGTCCCGAATGTGATCACGGACATGATGAGGAGTCTCAAAATGGTCGATACATAAAGATTGATATATTGGAAGGTTATGTTTGGACACCGGAATAGTTTTGGATGAGTTCGGGTGTTTACAGGAGTACCGGGAGGTTAGTGGAACCCCCCGGGGGGTCAATGGGCCTTCATGGGCCTTAGTGGAAATAGAGGGCAGCAAGGGAGCCATGGGGCGCGCCCGCCTAGGCCCAAACCGAATTGGTTTAGGGTCTGGGGGGCCAGCCCCCTCTTTCCTTCTCCCCTCCTCCTCTTTCCTTCCCCTCCTAGTTGGACTAGGAAAGGGGGAACCTACTCCTAGTAGGAGTAGGATTTCCCCCTTGGGGCGCACCCTATGAGGCCGCCGGCCCCCTCCCCTTGCTCCTTTATACACGGGGGAGGGGGCACCCCTAGGATACACAAGTTGACAATTGTTTTAGCCGTGTGCGGTGCCCCCCTCCACAGATTTCCACCTCGATCATATCGTCGTAATGCTTAGGCGAATCCCTGTGCTGGTAACTTCATCATCACCGTCACCATGCTGTCGTGCTGACGAAACTCTCCCTCGACCTCAGCTGGATCTAGAGTTTGTGGGACGTCACTAAGCTGAATGTGTGCAGACCGCGGAGGTGCCGTACCTTCGGTGCAATGATCGGTCGGATCGTGAAGATGTACGACTACATCAACCGCGTTGTCATAACGCTTCCGCTTTCGGTCTACGAGGGTACGTAGACAACACTCTCCCCTCTCGTTGCTATGCATCACCTAGAGATAGATCTTGCGTGATCGTATGATTCTTTTGAAATTACTGCATTCCCCAACACTGGTATCAAACCTAGGTCTATGCGTAGATGTTATATGCACGAGTAGAATACAAAAGAATTGTGGGCGATAATAGTCATACTGCTTACCAGCATGTCATACTTCAATTCGGCGGTATTGTTGGATGAAGCGGCTCAGACCGACATTACGCGTACGCTTACGCGAGACTGGTTCTACTGATGTGCTTCACACATAGGTGGCTGGTGAGTGTCTATTCTCCAGCTTTAGTTGAATCGAGTGTGGCTACGTCCGGTCCTTGTTGAAGGTTAAAACAACATACTTGACGAAAAATCATTGTGGTTTTGATGCATAGGTAAGAACGGTTCTTGCTAGAAGCCCGTAGCAGCCATGTAAAACTTGCAACAACAAAGTAGAGGATGTCTAACTTGTTTTGCAGGGCTTGCTGTGATGTGATATGATCAAGGCATGATGTGATATAAATTGTTGTATGAGATGATCATGTTTTGTAACAAAGTTATCGGCAACTGGCAGGAGCCATATTGTTGTTGCTTTATTGTATCCAATGCAATCGCCATGTAATTGTTTTACTTTATCACTAAGCGGTAGCGATAGTCATAGTAATAATAGTTAGCGAGACAACAATGATGCTACGATGGAGATCAAGGTGTCGCGCCGGTGATGATGGAGATCATGACGATTCTTTGGTGATGGAGATCATGAGCACAAGATGATGATGGCCATATCATGTCAAATATTTTGATTGCATGTGATGTTTATCCTTTATGCATCTTATTTTGCTTAGTACGGCGGTAGCATTATAAGATGATCCCTTACTAAATTTCAAGGTATAAGTGTCCTCCCTGATTATGCACCATTGCTATAGTTCTTCGTGCTGAGATACCACGTGATGATCGGGTGTGATAGTCTCTACGTTCACATACAATGGGTGCAAGCCAGTTTTGCACATCAGAATACTCGGATTAAACTTGACGAGCCTAGCATATGCAGATATGGCCTTAGAACACTGGAGACCAAAAGGTCGAGCGTGAATCATATAGTAGATATGATCAACATAGTGATGTTCACCATTGAAAAGTACTCCATCTCATGTGATGATCGGACATGTTTTAGTTGATTTGGATCACGTGATCATTTAGATGACTATAGGGATGTCTATCTAAGTGGGAGTTGTTAAGTAATATGATTAATTGAACTTTAATTTATCATGAACTTAGTCATGATAGTATTTTTCAAATTATGTTATAGATCAATAGCTCGCGTTATAGCTTCCCTATGTTTTTTATATGCTCCTAGAGAAAACTAAGCTGAAAGATGATCGTAGAAATGATGCGGACTAGGTCCATGATCTGAGGTGTATCCTCATTGCTGCATAGAAGAATTATGTCCTTGATGCACCGCTAGGTGACAGACCTATTGCAGGAGCATATGCAGACGTTATGAATGTTTGGCTAGCTCAATATGATGACTACTTGGTAGTTTTGCGCAACATGCTTTACGGCTTAGAACCGGGACTTCAAAATGTTTTTGAAACTCCATGGAGCATATGAGATGTTCTAAGAGATGAAATTGGTATTTCAGACTCATGCCTGTGTCAAGAGGTATGAGACCTTTGACAAGTACTTTGCCGAAAAGATGGAGGAGAATTGCTCAACTAATGAGCATGTACTCAGAATGTCTGGGTACTACAATCGCTTGAATCAAGTGGGAGTTAATCTTCTAGATAAGATAGTGATTGACAGAGTTCTCTAGTCACCATCACCAAGTTACTGGAACTTCGTGATGAACTATAGTATGCAAGGGATGACGAAAATGATTCGCGAGCTCTTCGTGATGCTGAAATCGACGAAGGTAGAAATCAAGAAAAAACATTGATACGTCCATTTTGCATCATGCTTTTACATCAATATTTATTGCATTATGGGCTATTATTACACATTATGTTACAATACTTATGCCTGTTCTCTCTTATTCTACAAGGTTTATATGAAGAGGGAGAATGCCGACAACTGGAATTCTGGGCTGGAAAAGGAGCAAATATTAGAGACCTATTCCGCACAACTCCAAAAGTCCTAAAACTCCACGAAAGTCATTTTTGGAATCAATAAAAAATACTGAGCGGAAGAAATACCAGAGGGTGGCCACCCACTGTCCACGAGGGTGGGGGCGCGCCCAACCCCCCTAGGCGCGCCCCCCTGCCTCGTGGTCCCCCTGGCAGCCTTCCAGTGACCATCTTTTGCTATATGAAGTCTTTTACCCTAAAAAATAAGAAGCAAGCTTTCGGGACGAAACACCGCCGCCACGAGGAGGAACCTTGGCGGAACCAATCTAGGGCTCCGGCGGAGCTGTTCTGCCGGGGAAACATCCCTCCGGGAGGGGGAAATCATCACCATCATCATCACCATCATCGTCTCATCGAGAGGGGGTCAATCTCCATCAATATCCTCACCAGCACCATCTCCTCTCAAACCCTAGTTCATCTCTTGTATTCAATCTTTGTCCCAAAACCTCAGATTGGTACCTGTGGGTCACTAGTAGTGTTGATTACTCCTTGTAGTTGATGCTAGTTGGTTTATTTGGTGGAAGATCATATGTTCAGATCCTGTATGCATATTAATACCCCTCTGATTATGAACATGAATATGATTTGTGATTAGTTATGTTTGTTCCTGAGGACATGGGTGAAGTCTTGCTATAAGTAGTCATGTGAATTTGGTATTCGTTCGATATTTTGATAAGAGGTATGTTGTCTCTCCTCTAGTGGTGTTATGTGAACGTCGACTACATGACACTTCACCATTATTTGGGCCTAGAGGAAGGCATTGGGAAGTAATAAGTAGATGATGGGTTACTAGAGTGACAGAAGCTTAAACCCTAGTTTATGCGTTGCTTCGTAAGGGGCTGATTTGGATCCACATGTTTCATGCTATGGTTAGGTTTACCTTAATACTTCTTTTGTAGTTGAGGATGCTTGCAAGAGGGGTTAATCATAAGTGGGATGCTTGTCCAAGAAAGGGCAGTACCCAAGCACCGGTCCACCCACGTATCAAATTATCAAAGTAACGAAAATGCGAATCATATGAGCGTGATGAAAACTAGCTTGACGATAATTCACATGTGTCCTCGGGAGCGCTTTTCTCTATATAAGAATTTGTCCAGGCTTGTCCTTTGATACAAAAAGGATTGGGCCATGTTGCTGCACCTTATTTACTTTCATTGCTTGTCACCTATTACGAATTACCTTATCACAAAACTATCTGTTACTGATAATTTCAGTGCTTGCACAGAATACCTTACTGAAAACCGCTTGTCATTTCCTTCTGCTCCTCGTTGGGTTCGACACTCTTACTTATCGAAAGGACTATGATAGATCCTCTACACTTTTGGGTCATCAACACTCTTTTATGGTGCCATTGCCGGGGAGTGAAGCGCCTTTGGTAAGTGGAACTTGGTAAGGAAAGATTTATATAGTGTGCTGAAATTTACTGTCACTTGTTACTATGGAACATAATCCTTTGAGGGGCTTGTTCAGGGTATATTCACCCCAACCAGTAGAGCAAAGAGTTTCTCCTCAACCTACTAAACCTACTGAAAATGTTTACTTTTAAATTCCTTCGGGTATGATAGAGAAACTGCTAGCTAATCCTTTTCCAGGAGATGGAACATTGCATCCTGATTTCCACCTAATCTATGTGGATGAAGTTTGTGGATTATTTAAGATTGCAGGTATGACCGATGATGTTGTCAAGAAGAAGGTCTTCCCTTTATCTTTGAAGGTAGATGCATTGACATGGTTTAGGCTATGTGATGATATGGGATCATGGAACTACAAACGATTGAAATTGGAATTTCATTAGAAGTTTTATCCTATGCATCTTGTTCATCGTGATCATAATTATATATATAATTTTTGGCCTCGCGAAGGAGAAAGCATCGCTTAAGCTTGGGGGAGGCTTAAGTCAATTTTATATTTATACCCCAATCATGATCTCTCCAGAGAAATGATTATTCAAAAAATTATGCTCGGCTTTCTCTCAACAATCACTCCATGCTCGATACTTCTTGTGTTGGGTCTTTTATGACGAAGACCATTGAATTCAAATGGGATGTATTGGAAAGAATTAAACGCAACTCTAAAGATTGGGATCTCGACGAAGGTAAGGAGTCAGGTATGACACCTAAGTTTGATTGTGTTAAATCTTTTATGGATACCGATGTCTTCCATGAATTTAGCACTAAATATGGACTTGACTCTGAGATAGTAGCTTCCTTCTGTGAATCATTTGTTACTCATGTTGACCCCCCTAAGGAGAAGTGGTTTAAATATAATCCTCCCACTGAAGTAAAAATAGTTGCACCTGTTAAATTTGAAGAAAAGACTATCACTTATAATGGTCCTATTGTTCCTACTACTTATATTGAGAAACCACCTTTCCCTGTTAGGATAAAGGATCATGCTAAAGCTTCAACTGTGGTTCGTAAGAGTAATACTAAAATACCCACACCACCTGAGCATATTAAATTTGAACCTAGTATTGCTATGGTTAAAGATCTCTTGGCTGGTAATATTTATGGACATGTTATTTACTCCTGTGATGAAGCTGCTAGAATTGCTAGACCTGATGCTAAAAATAAACATAGACTTATCGTAGGCATGCCTGTTATTTTTGTTAAAATAGGAGATCGTTGTTATCATGGTTTATGTGATATGGGTGCTAGTGCTAGTGCAATACCTCATTCCTTATATAAAGAAATTATGCATGATATTGCACCTGCTGAGATAGAAGAAATAGATGTTACAATTAAGCTTGCCAATAGAGATACTATTTCACCAGTTGGGATTGTTAGAGATGTTGAAGTCTTGTGTGGGAAAGTTAAATATCCTGCTGATTTTCTTGTTCTTGGTTCCCCACAAGATAGCTTTAGTCCCATTATATTTGGTAGACCCTTCTTGAATATTGTTAATGCTAAGATAGATTGCGAAAAAGATGTTGTTACTATTGGTTTGGGAGATATGTCTCATGAGTTTAATTTTGCTAAGTTTCATAGACAATCCCATGATAAAGAATTGCCTAGTAAGGATGAAATTACTGGTCTTGCTTCTATTGTCGTGCCTCCTAATTATCCTTTAGAAAAATGTTTGCTAGACCATGAAAATGATATTTTCATGAATGAAAGAAGGCAATATATGAAGTATTCTTTAAACAGGGACCTATTTTGAAACACAATTTGCCTGTTGAAATTCTAGGGGATCCTCCTCCACCCAAGGGTGATCCCGTGTTTGAGCTTAAACCATTACCTGATACTCTTAAATATGCTTATCTTGATGAAAAGAAGATATATCCTGTTATTATTAGTGCTAACCTTTCAAAGCAGGAAGAGGAGAGATTATTGAAAACTATCCAGAAGCACCGTGCTACTATTGGATATACTCTTGATGATATTAAGGGCATTAGTCCCACTCTATGTCAACACAAAATAAAATTGGAGGAAGACGCCAAACTAGTTATTGATCACCAAAAAGGGCAACCTGGTGCATGTAGCTCCCGCTTGCGCAGGGTCCAGGGAAGGGTCCGACCACTTTGGGTCTATAGTACGTAGCCTTTCCCTACATTTCTGTAAGAGGCTGTTTCCAGGACTTGAACCCATGACCTCATGGTCACAAGGCAGCAGCTTTACCCATGACCTCATTGATCACCAACGACGGTTAAATCCTAAGATGAAAGAAGTGCTAAGAAAGGAAATACCAAAGATCCTAGAGGCAGGTATAATTTATCCAGTTGCTGATAGTCAGTGGGTAAGTCCTGTCCATTGTGTCCCTAAGAAGGGAGGTATTACTGTGGTTCCTAATGATAAAGATGAATTGATCCCACAAAGAATTGTTACAGGTTATAGGATGGTAATTGATTTCCACAAATTAAATAAAGCAACTAAAAAGGATCATTACACTACAAAAAAAATACACTTCCATGATGATACGTGTTTGTCATAATAGGTCGCGTTTTCTGTCATGCATGTACATCCATGACAAATTTATGACAGAATCAAGATAGTCATACATGTGCTGTCATAGAAGTGTTCCATGACATTACCAAAATTATCATCACGGAAGTGTCCACTTCCATGACGATAAATCGCGCGTCACAGAAGTGCTTTCGTCAAGGGTGACCGACACGTGGCATCCACCGTAACGGAACGCCATTAAGCTATCGGGTCGGATTTTGGATCTGATAACCCGTTAACAGCCACGACCAATGCCAATTTTCCACGTGTAAAATTCTCACCGCCTGACGGATCCACGCGTCAGCTCCGCGTTGGCACAGGTGTCCCTCATCCAACAGTCGAGATGGGCCTATGATATGTTGACACGTGGACCGGCCCAAAAGTGGCCCACAAAGTTTAAATGGGCCGGCCCAATTGAATGCCCATAAGATTTAGCGGGCCATAATGGGCCGACCCAGCTAAAGGCCCACAAAATTTAGCGGACCATAATGAGCCGGCCCAGCTAAAGGCCCACATGAATTTGCAGACCATAATGGGCCGGCCCAGCTAAAGGCCCACAAGATTTTGCGGACCACAATGGGCCGGCCCAGCTAAAGTCCCACAAGATTCTTCAGACCATAATGGGCTGGCCCAGCTAAAGGCCCAACATTCTCTGTCAAATCGGCTCGTCAACGGCCTATCCTAAACTTGTCATCAACGTGGCCCATGGTTACTTCTGGCCCGTTAACTGTCCGCTAAGTAATTGGGCTGAATTACGGCCTGGTGTATTTCCGGCCTGTTAAATGTCCGACTTCATTTGGGCCCATTTACAGGCCATCAAACCTTTCGGCCCATAAACGACCGTGAAGGATTTGGGTCATATTCGGCCATGTTTGACATTCGGCTTGTTAGAGGCCCACTATAGATTTGGGCCACTTTCGGCCTGTTGTCATTTCCGGCCTGTTAACGCCGAACGTAAAACCATGGGCCATATGTGGCCCAACGTCATATCGGGCCCATTAACGGCCCATATGAAAATGACGATAATCTGGCCCGACCGAAGTTCCGGCCCGTTAAAGGCCCGTGTATTAGGTCGGCGTATTTACAGCCCGTCCGAATTTTGGCCTATCAAAGATCCGCATCCTAAATGGGCCACGATTTCGGCCTATTAAGTCAAGTGGGTTATTTGGCACAATCAGGGCCCAATCTCACTTTCAGTCTATTAAAGGCCCATGTTTTTTATGGGCTCAAGATATTTACACCTGTAAACGGCCTAATTTTACTGAGGGCCCAACTTATGTTTAGGCCTGTTAAAGGCCCACTATGGGCACAGGCCTACCAGAAAAATATGAAAGCTTATGCTGATTTAGGCCCATATATTTTCAGTGGGCTACATGCCAATTTCGGCCCGTAATCGTTTCTAGCCCAATTGGAATGGGCCCGACGAATGTTGGCATGTTGGGCTACTACGAAGCTTTCGGCTGAAGACATTACTAAGATAAACCTACACTATACAAAAATAGCGTCGTAATTACTGCAGCCTATGGCAGCATCATAAATGTTGTATCACAACAAAATAAATTCCAACCATACAACAAAAGGCCGGTTGGCGTAAAGTTTATAGTCCTTCCAGATAAAAGTACCATCAGATGTATAGAAGCACAGACCATTTGACCTGAGTGCTAATGTTTCACGCTGTAGAATCTGATGGAGCAGCACGATCTTCACCTTTTTTCTGCCATTGCTCTTGAACAGCGAAGCGAATGTCTGATAGTCTGGTTTCAAAACCATTCATATCTTGACGACATTTCTCAACCACTATTCTTGTTTCCGAAACAACGTCCATTAGGGATTGGACTTGTGTCTGAAGCACAGATATATCACTCTGTCTAGCAGGAAGATTTTGTTCAGAAGGCGATTTGGATGAGGTTACCTTGACAACCAACCCAGAATTACGCAGGAAGGTGCTTTTTGCACTGTTAGTGGAGAGATACTGACGCACTGCAGCAAGAGGTGACATTATGCCTGTAGTAGCACTACAAAAAAAACACTTCCGTGATGATACGTGTTTGTCATAGTAGGTCGCGTTTTTTGTCATGCATGTACATCCATGATAAATTTATGATAGAATCGAGATAGTCATACATGTGCTGTCGTAGAAGTGTTCCATGACATTACCAAAATTATCATCACGGAAGTGTCCACTTCCATGACAATAAATCGCGCATCATAGAAGTGCTTTCGTCAAGGGTGACCGACATGTGGCATCCACCGTAATGGAACGCCGTTAAGCTTTTGGGTCGGATTTTGGATCCGATAACCCGTTAACAACCCCGACCAATGGGAAATTCCCACGTGTAAAATTCTGATTGGCCGAAGGAAACACCTGTCAGCTCGTCAGTGGGCCAGATGTCGCCCGTCCATTGGAGGAGACATGCCTATGATACGTCGACACGTGGCTGGGCCCAACAGAGGCCCATATAGGTTAAAATGGCCGGCCCAGTAAAAGGCCCGTAGAACTTAATCAGGTACTAGTGGGCCAGCCCAATAACGACCTGCTTAATAAAGGCCCATTTACGGCCTGAAGCTAGATCTGGCCTGTTAATTGTTCGCCCAATATTTGGGCCCATTTACGGCCCGAAGCCAGATCTGGCCCGTTAATTGTTCGCCCAATATTTGGGCCCATTCGCGGCCCGAAGCCAGATCTGGCCCGTTAATTGTTGGCCGAATATTTGGGCCCAACTATAGCCCAGTGATTTTCGGCCTGTTAGAGGCCTGATGTTTGACATGGGCCCATTTTAGCCCGGTGTGACTTTCGGCCTGGGAATGGCCCGTGTTGCCCATGGGCCATATATGGTCCGACGGGACATCGGGCCCACTAACGGCCCGTGCTAAAGGTGGCAACAGTTAATCCCAACATGACTTTGGGCCTGTTAAAGGCCTGTCGCGTAATTCGGCCCGTTGATGCCTATACTAAGCTTTTGGCCTCTTAAAGGCCCATGATATCAGCGGGCCAACTAAGGCCCGATATATGTTTTGGCCTGGTAACGGCTCGTGAGCTAACTGGGCCCAAAACGGCATGGTCTACATTTCGGCCTGCTGAAGGCCCGTCGACGACTAGAGAAAATTTAGGCCCAACATGCATTTTGGCCTGCTAAAGGCCCGTGGTTTCATCTCGGCCGTAATAGGCCAGTACAATATTCAGCCTGTTAATGGCCCAATGCTACCTGGGCCAAACTAAGCACTGGGTCGACAAAAAGGCCCAACTAAATATAGGCTGGTGTAAGTTTGGGCCTGGCGCAATGTGTGAAGGCCCCAATCATTCGGGCCCAAGAAAGACGCAGGCCAGCACAATTGTGGCCCGCTAAAAACCTGGCCTGTTAGAGTCGAATGTTTCGGCCCGGTCAACTACATCTGATTTTTTTTCAGATAGCGAATGATGGCAGTAACTAGTAGGAATTAAGAGCAAACCTGCTCTATACAATAAAGAAATTACGACATAGTAACTAAGAATAAACCTACACTATACAATAAAGGATTTAAGGTATATTACATCCACTGGGCATCGAAGTTCGCCACTAGTGATCATAAAGTGCAACGAAGAAGCAGATTACAAAAACTGGGCACCATTGCAGCGTAACAAAATAATACTGAACCGAGACCACTTCCAAGACAGTTCAAGAAAGGTTAGCCTTGCGGGGGAACTGCTGCGCAAGCTGCTGAGCAAGGCTGCGAGACCGGCCTAGCATGTCAGTCATAGCTTCTAGGTGTAGTTGTTTAGCGATGAGGTTCTCATTGGTGTTCTCCGCAATCTTTCTTAGAGATAGGACTTCAAGTCAAAGTTAAGTTACAGAATGCCTTTCTGCTAGAACTTGGGACTGAAGAAGTCGAACTGATTCAGACAACGAATTCTGTGAGCTTGTTTAACTGTTAGTCTCAAGTAACTTGAACACTGCATCAAGACAAGACTTTGGGGTTGTCTCGCTATCTTCAAGATGTTTTGCCTTCTTTGGTGCAATATATGTTGGGTTTGTCTCACAGCCTTCAGCAGACTTGTGCATGCCATCAGGCATATCACCCTGAAACAAAGCAGAGAGATGACAGGTTTTGCACGTGTATAAAGAAAGATGATAACTGTTCTGTCAATTCTATCCAATTTCAAATTACAAAATAAAGAGTAAGTTCAAAATATCAATAGCATAATTTGGCATTGTTCCTAATGCGGGGAGCTTCACCACACTACTGGATTACCATGTCAACATAACAAGCATAGATGAAGGTCAAAGAAAATCATTGTATCTATTTTGGATAATGTGCATGACATGTTGTTCATATCATCAGCCACATCAGTAAGATAAAACAGGAGATGACAAGGTGCAAATGTGGGCTGCTTCACCACACACTGGATTATAAATCCAGAAAACCAAGCATACATATAGGGAGTATTAAGTAATGTGCATGGTATGAATAAGGAATTTGGTTTTACAAGTAAAACTTAGAACTTACGGTTCTTACGAACATGCATTTTGGTAGAAACAACAAACTAAACAACAGTAAACGATAGGGAGTATGAGCAAATTAAACAGCAGTTGAGGGTAAAGGCTTTAGAAGGACTGACTTACATTAATAGTTAACATCAGCTTTATAATGCCCTTCTCCATGTCAAGGGATGGATAACACAAGAATTTCAGCACAAAATCTTCTTCATAAGCATTGCCTGTACTCTACATTTTGTAGAGAGTAATTATAGATATGATAATACTGGAAGGGATAGAGGATAATGAAGATAAGATGCAGATTGATGCTACATAATCAACTACCAATCCCTGGAAGTACAAGCATTACAGGACAAAATCTATTGACAATAGCAATGGGCCACACTTCTGCACTAGCATTGTCTGTGTATTCTACTTGTTGGTAAGATTAAATATAGATCTGATCTTTTTTAGTAAATGGTGGGTGAGGGAGATAAGATGCAGAATGCTACAAAATGAACCAATCCCTCTTCCCATAATACAAGAGTGTTTTGAACACTGGTGTACTGTACAAAACGTTCTTATATTATGGGAAGGAGGGAGTAGCTGTTAATGTAAGTACAATGATAGACCACGTTCAGTCCTTACAAGAGGACTGCAGAGCTAAACCTCTTCAAAAGCATTGGGTTGATTCTAAATTTGCGTAAGAGTCCATACGGATCTTATAATGTCCACCAAATGGACGATTACGAGGCTAACATGTGAGTGATGCTACATAATCAAACAACTATGAAAGTAAGTATGGTCATACAGGGCAAGAGGTACTCACAAGAGCAATGCAGTGTGCACTATAGTTGCGAGATTCCGTGGTCCCTTGAGAACGAATGTTCTTCTGCTAACAGTTTTCGTACAAGTGAGACATTAAGGCAAATGCAGAAATGTAGTTCAAATTGTGATGTGATATCATAGACAGTACCTTACGCTGCAGCCAAGACCAATGTGTAACAAGATTATTCCAGTCACCGTCGGATAAATGTAGCACCAGAGACTTTACAAAAATTTCATTCAGAGGCTTGTCATTGAAGTGCGCTTGCCTCAGGTAGGAATGATACTTCATCAATGAGTGCTTGAAAAGCGCAACCACCCCTTGCTCGTCATCACAATCCAGTTTGCTCCTCGCCTATTTAAAAGAATGAAATCTTGTGTCTTCTATCAGCAGAAACATATGCAGTAATGACCATGAATAACATTAGTACATTACTTACGTGTAAGTTGCGGAGGAAGACTGAAAATTGTTCTGTGTCTGCGGTATAATCTTTCCATGAAGGAAAGATGCGCACAAAGTTCCTGACAACAACATAAGCTTCATCTTCTAAACTGGGAAGAAATGGAACAGGGGTCCTATTTTCTACAATTGGGGCTCTCTCTGGTTCGAAAAGGGATTTGGCAACTGGATTTGGTGTACTCTTTGCTGGAATGGGGGTTTTGCGTCGTACAGCTGGTGCTATGTCAACTGGCATAATCATACTGTTTGCTGCAGTTGGGGTCTACTGAGTTGGGGCATCAGAAATGACCAGTGTAGTAGGGCTAGAGTCTGCTAGAGTTGGGGTATTTTGTGGGTCAGGTGACATTACAACTACACCTAATGGGCTATTTGACTTATCAGGTAACACTACCTTTTCCAAATACTTTCCTTGTGCTCCTCCATGATCAGCAATCACCCTCTTCCTTTTGAACGTCTGATACACAAGAACATCATTTGAATGGATAAATATGGTATGATGGCAGATGGAATATGTACTGAAAATGGATAGGCAGGGCGTATTCACATACACGATGTGTAAACTAAGCTAATGGCAGTTCAACAAAGTAGAAGCAATGCAAAGCATCAGTTGCAAGATATGTGCGAGCAATGTAACCTTGGAAAGTTAGAGCAAGTACCTTGATGGGTGAATAAGATAGGGCATCTTCCTCTGACTCCTCCACTAGGGAGCTACATTGACTTAGGTCTCCCTCTAGCTCAGAATCACTGTTAGGATCATATTATGAGCATGAATCTGTAGGTGGAGAGCGTTTGCATTGCAGTGCATCTAGACTTGATTTCAATCCCTTAATGCCAAGTTTGACATCCATGGCATTGTTCTACTTTATTCTTTTCATGCGTGCAAGCTCATAATCATTATGATGCTGTTCAGAATCTGAGATTCATGAAAACATAAAAAGTAGTCAGATTATCTATGGAATGCATTGCAGATTCAACTTGGAGAGTGTCTCCCTATAAACCCCTGCATATGCAAAGTTCACCTCCCCAACCGTGCTGACCAGACCACACACAGAAATACAAACCCCTTATGTCTCTATAACAGGCAGGCACACATTCCAAAACTAAAGTAGGAACATTAGAATCATATGAAATTCGTATTTGAACAAATAAACTAAGCAATTATGAGTGGCGTAATGTTTAGCTTCAAGGGTGGAGTGTTGGTAGTGCGACACAAAGCAAGTAGGCAGATTGTATTCCATGTAAAAGATCGAAACCTATGTAAAAGCTGGAAATGACACTTTCTTTCTATAGAATGCAGTGTTCGTTACCCACACATGATGGAAGAGATCACATAGAGAAATACTATTCACTCATGTCTACGGTTCTAGTATTTAGAAACAGGGTGGTCCACCCTAAAAGAATACTGACAACAAATATGACAAGGCAAGCATAGATGTAGTGAATCAATCATTTACTTGTGAGCTTATTAGCACAAGTATGCAGAATTGTAACTACAGTAAGAGGCCGTCCAAAATCTGAATGAAGAAGTTTGTCCAGCACTTATTGTTTGCAGCTAATCAACGTGAATAATTAGATATTATATCGAATGAGTAAGAAAGACAAGTAAAATTGTCAACAAACCTGGCTTGCAGTAGTAATCTGCGTCAATGTCACTACGACCAACAATCCAAAATGACTAGTTTCTGTTCCGAGGGCCGGAATTTTGAAAACCCTGTGAACTTTAGAGGTACTAAAGATTACCGAAGTACATCTGAACCATTATGTGTAGGTAGCACTGAGCACACAACAAACCCTAATGACAGTCCTGCCTAATGAGTAATGAATCAATTAGAAAATGGGTGATGAAGAGTGGCTATTGAGTGTTGAGGACGTATCTCAGGATAAATCGGGTTGGCTTGGTGGGTGCTGCACGCCTGAGCCCTGGACGGACTAGGAAGGTAGGCATGGCGGCGCGCCCGGGCAGCGGTGACGCTATTGGGCGAGCGGCTCCTGGCCTCCTGTTAGTCCGGCGTCTCCTCCTAGAGTCATGCCGTCCGGGGACGGCAAGTCGTCGGCGAGGCAGGCGACTGGGGGCGAGTAGAGATCGGAAGCGCGCAGCAGAACATAGGGGAATCGGGGCCTGGGACGAGCCAAAATCCCAGGGTGGGCCGGCCCACCATGGGCACCCTGTAGTGATACACACCCGAGCGGCGAACATGCATTTTCGAAACTAATTTAGGAACATTTAGCTAACCAATTACATAACTCTATTTTAATAATATCAGATTCGTATTTGAACATCTAAGCTTGTTTAGCTTGATGGGTTTAGCAGTGTTATTATGACACGAAGCCCGTATTCTGATCATATATTGATCATAAAATGGGGAAACTCTAAGCATATTTTTTTTAGCAAAAGAGGGTTTCCCCTCCAATTTCTATTAAAGAAACTACCACGGAACCAACATGATCAATTAAACCCTAAGCATGATCAATTAACCGTATTATGGCTGTGCCATGGTAGATTTGAAGCTGCAAACCGGAGAAATGATATTTAGCATCCATTGTTTGCTTCGAACTAAGAACTAAATTCTAAGAGCTGAAAAGAAACTAGATTAACCAAGTTAAGATCTATTTTCTGGTTGAGATCAAAAAGTTGAGGAGATATGAAGTACCACCTCTCTTGCGGTGCCGTGTAGGCATCGGGGGTGCGATGGCTGTCGGTGGCGTTGAAGCAGATCTGCGACGGTAGACAGTTGCATCGGGGGATAAGTCCCGTTGCGGTGGAAGAGAAGGTCGTGTGAGCGGCCCCGACAAAGAGGATGACAGCACCGATGAAGCGAGAGGACACGATGCAAGGCTATTGGTCCGTCGCCGTGGATGAGAAATGTCCATCTCTAGTAGTGGACGATGCGGTCTTGGTAGGCATTCCGACATGGTGGAGGACAGTGGTGATGGATGTGGTGGAGGACGGCGGTGATGGATGGGTTGGCGGACGGAGGCTGGTGTGGGGATGGGGTGTTCTAGCGCGGATGGTGTATGAATGGGAAAATGGAGGGAGAGGTACGAGGAACCATGTTTTTGGGACGCGCCTGTCTGAAATATGGGAAAGTTACGAACTTAGCCCCCGTTTAAAATTTGGACGTCTCGTCGGTTGGGGATAGGACGGTAATCTCGCATCGTCAATATTTGCCCAGAGCGATTTCGGGCAAGGAGAGGGTGGTTGGCGCCCATGGTTGGCTCCCATGGTGTATGAATGGGACTGACAGGTAGGGCGGTTGTGTCACGTCTGAGTGAAGTTACAAACCTGCCCCTATTGAAAATCTTTGCCTACATCGATTTTGGTATAGTCGAGTTTGTTTTGCCGTCCACCGTGTCTGAATTGGGAATGGAGGGAGAAACAGAGGTCTTTCGGATGAGCTTGAATCAAATGTGTTTTGCCGCCCATGCTTGACGCCCACCGTGTTGGAATGGGATCAAAGGCGGTCGTGTCACGTGTAACGCCCTGGATACAACTTTCCATATTCGTAACTCCAACTCTTGCCTTTTCTGGAGATGTGATATGTTATTTCCTTTGTGATTGGGATTTTGTCTTTTGTTTTGCATTTTATTCATGTCATGCATTTCATCATCGCATCATTTGCATTGCATCGGCACTAGTTGCCATCATTGTTTTTTTTAACTTGCATCCGTTCGTAGCTGCCGCGTCCCCCCTTGCTTTCGTTGACCATTCTGAGTCCAACCTTGTTCTTCATTTTCCCTCTTGACTAAACTGGAGTCTCTCTCAGACCCCTCATGCGCGTCCGAAAGTTGGTCCCGGACCCGACCTGGACAGTCATCGCCGTTGGGTCCGGATCATCCCCAAACATATATAAAACATCTCCGTTTCTTATTTAGACTTTCCTAACCTATTTTTTCTCGGCCGTCGGATTTTGATCGGATGATCCAACTCCTCTCTTTTCCCATAGATATATAGTCTACCCCTAGTGCATTTTGGACCAAACCCTATTTTCTAGGGATCCTCCTCCCCGCCGCCACTCTCTCTGGTTCCCCTCGGGATCACCAGCGATCCAACCAGCGCCTCCCCTGGTCTCCTCCTTGTTTTCCCCATCGACCCAATCCCCTAGATCCCGCCGGCAATCGAAGCCACCAACCAGTGCAGCCCTAGCCCCCGCTTGATCTGGATCGAGCCGAGGCAATAGCCTCTCGCCCGAGCCTCTCCTCCGTTTCCGTCGCTGCCGACGACAAGCCGCAGCTCGCCGGGGCACCCAAACGCCATCGGCAACGAAGCAACCAGGACCCCATCGCCCTTTCCCCTCTTCTTCTCCTTCGTCCCTCCTCCCTCTGGTTCTCTCCCTCGTCTCTCATGCCTCTCCCTCTCTGTACCAGGAACATCCATGGTTGGCCGCAGCTCCCTCGCCGCCGTTTGCACCAGGCCCAGCCGGGAGATGGATGGATCCGTCCTCCCACGTCCACCCCCGTGTCCCGCTCGTCCCGGAGCTCCCTTGCTTCACCAAATCCAACGACGTGGGTGCATCCTCTGCCCGACCCCGTCTCTGTCTTGTTTTCGCCTCGGCCGCCCGTCCATGGAGATGAGCCACGCCGCCCTGTTCACCTGCGACCTCGGGTCGCCTCTGTGTCGTCCTCACCGCCCGTTGGTGAGCTCCTTACGCCGCCTCTGACACCTTTCTTTTCCTCGCGTCGCGCCGCTGTTGACTTCTCCGCCTCACCGTCGTTTTGCTGCAGGAGCCGAGGCCGTCGCCTCCTCAGTTCGCCGTGCCGCCTGCAGGCCCTTCCTGGCCGGATCCAGCCGCACCGCTGCCGCTCCTTGCCCACAGCTGCCGCCATCTTCTTCCCGGAGGTCCGTCGATGCCGCAAGTCCCGCTGCCGCCTGCTTCCTCTCGTCAGAAACGAACGAGCGCTCGCCCGCGTGCGTTGACCGCACCCGCGTGTACCAGGCCTCGATCGCCTCCAGCCCAGCAGCCCACGTCCTGCGCCCCCCTAGCCGGCCTCCCTCTTGCATCCGATCTGGGCCTAGCCCAGCTAGGTGAGCAGCCCAGCGCCCAACAGTTTCAGCCCAGTAGTGTTTTTTCCGGTCTGTGCGATTTTAGGATTTATCCAGTGTTTTACTGTTTTTCAGAAAAGTCCCTAGTCTTCATGCATTTAATATCTCACAAATCGTGCACCGGATTCAAATGATTTAAACATGTAAAATGCTTAGAATTTTGTGTAGATTAATAATTTGCCACTTTCATCCATGTTTAAAATGTTTAAAATGCTGCTTGTTTAAATTTGCTTAAATGCCATGTTAAAATGATTTATTTCATAACTAAATAACCGTAGCTCCAATTTTAATAAACTTTATATGTAAATGGGGTAGAAAAATGCCTAGTTTAACATGGTGCAGTTCATTTTGCTGTTTAACATCATTAAAATTGTGTTTAGGGCAGAACAGTACCAAACTCAAAATATGGACATGAGGATTTTCCGGAATTGTTGATTGTTGTTCCGGCCTCATTTAAATTGCTTAGATAGTGTAGTTTTATTATGTTTCACCTCTTGCCATGTTTAACAACATTTAATATTGTTGAGTACCTAAACAAGAGCGAACTAAATAACTCGAATGTGGTGTTTCGTCAATATGCAACTCGTTGCATATTGAGCTCCACTTAATTTGTAGGGATGTTTGTTGCACTTTGCCATGCCATGCTTCATTAATTCGGACATGCATCATACTTGTTTGTGCATCATGTCATGTTTATGCTTGTGCATTTACCATGTTGTTTGTTTATTTCCGGTGTTGCTTCTTAGTTCCGGTAATGTTGCGATTGTGAGGATTCGTTCGACTACGCCCGTTCGTCTACTTCATGGACTCGTTCTTCTTCCTTGCGGGATTTCAGGCAAGATGACCATCACCCTGGATCTCACTACTATCATTGCTATGCTAGTTGCTTCGTTCTATCGCTTTGCTGCGCTACCTATCATTTGTTCTTCAAGCCTCCCAAATTGCCATGTCAGCCTCTAACCTTTTCACCCTTCCTACCAAACCGTTGTTTGGCTATGTTACCGCTTTGCTCAGCCCCTCTTATAGCATTATTAGTTGCAGGTGAAGTTGAAGATTGCTCCATGGTGGACAGGATTATGTTGGGATATCACAATATCTCTTATTTAATTAATGCATCTATATACTTGGTAAAGGGTGGAAGGCTCGGCCTTATGCCTGGTGTTTTGTTCCACTCTTGCCGTCCTAGTTTCCGTCATACCGGTGTTATGTTCCTGGATTTTGCGTTCCTTACGCGGTTGGGTGATTTATGGGACCCCCTTGATAGTTCGCTTTGAATAAAACTCCTCCAGCAAGGCCCAACCTTGGTTTTACCATTTGCCTCACCACCACCTATACCCTTCCCTTGGGTCGGCCAACCCGAGGGTCATCTTTATATTAGCCC
Source organism: Triticum dicoccoides (assembly GCF_002162155.2). Taxonomy (NCBI): domain Eukaryota; kingdom Viridiplantae; phylum Streptophyta; class Magnoliopsida; order Poales; family Poaceae; genus Triticum; species Triticum dicoccoides. The sequence goes on along the minus strand of NC_041393.1, from coordinate 21,235,512 downwards.
CCCCCGGGCCAGTGCTTGTCTAAGTGTTGGTCCGAACCAGAGCCACTTGCAGCGCCACCTCGGGGAAACTTGAGGGTTGGTTTTAGTTGTACGTAGTGTTCATCCGGTGTTGCCCTGAGAACGAGATATGTGCAGCTCCTATCGGGATTGTCGGCGCATCGGGCGGTCTTGCTGGACTTGTTTTACCATTGTCGAAATGTCTTGTAAACCGGGATTCCGAGTCTGATCGGGTCTTCCTGGGAGAAGGAATATCCTTCGTTGATCACGAGAGCTTATCATGGGCTAAGTTGGGACACCCCTGCAGGGTATAAACTTTCGAAAGCCATGCCCACGGTTATGTGGCAGATGGGAATTTGTTAATGTCCGGTTGTAGATAACTTGACACCTGATCCGAATTAAAACGCATGAACCGCGTGTGTAGCCGTGATGGTCTCTTTTCGGCGGAGTCCGGGAAGTGAACATGGTTTTGGGTTATGTTTGACGTAAGTAGGAGTTCAGGATCACCTCTTGATCATTGCTAGCTTCACGACCGTTCCATTGCTTCTCTTCTCGCTCTTATTTGCGTATGTTAGCCACCATATATGCTTAGTCGCTGCTACAACCTCACCACTTTACCCCTTCCTTACCCTTTAAGCTTTGCTAGTCTTGATACCCATGGTAATGTGATTGCTGAGTCCTCGTGGCTCACAGATTACTACAACAACAATTGCAGGTACAGGTTTTGCAATGATCATGACGCGAGAGCGATGTTTGCTTGTTTTGGAGTTCTTCTTCTGCTTCTTCTTTGATCAGGGGATAGGTTCCAGGTTGGCAGCCTGGGCTAGCAGGGTGGATGTCGTTTGAGTTTCTGTTTGTGTTTCATCCGTAGTCGGATGGTGTTCTTATGTAAGATGATGTTGTATTCGTGTGGCATTGTATGCCTTTTGTATGTATCCCCATCTATTATGTAATGTTGATGTAATGACATCCACCTTGCAAAAGCGTATCAATATGCGGTTCTATCCTTGGTGGGACCTTCGAGTCTCTTTAGGATAGTATCGCATATTGGGCGTGACAAGTTGGTATCAGAGCCTCGACCGACCATAGGAGCCCCCTTTATTGTTGGCCGTTGTTGAGTCTAGAAAAAAAACTATTTTGAGTCTTAGGATTATATATATCGGAGAGTAGGATTCTTTTTACTCCTCAGCCCCCTTCGTCGCTCTGGTGAGGACTCTTGACGTAGATGTTTTGTCTTTCCTCTCCTCAAATTTCACTATTTTTTTAGGATCACGCGGGTATCTTGGGATCGTTCCGATATTCTTATGATGAGAACATTGTTCTTGGTGCCTCCTGACATTTAGGGGTTGTGGTAGTGTCCCGGGGATTTGAGCTCCGAGGTGTTGTCATCATAATTTTATCGTTGTAGTTCTGGAATACCTGAGTTTTGCCGACATCGGAAATCTCTTTTATGCAGTTGTTGGTGAGATAACCTCGACGTCACCCAATACTGGGGAGTTCGGGAGTATTGCCATAGCTCGTATAACGGATGCTTTTCGAAGGTTGAGGTACACGATTTCCGGAGTTTTCTTGGTTATGTGTTGACGGATGGATACAGCTGGATGTAGGGATTGTTAGTTTGGGTGAGATATATTGCTTTCCCTGTATCCCCAACACCAGATTGCATAACTAGAAAGTTTCGGGAGTTTATAGGTGGGAATTCAAGTAGCTCCTAGAATATCTTTTCGACAGATGCATGATATGGGATTGGGTAAATCTCTATCATATGTATTTGTTCCGGCTTATTCTGCAAGCCCAGTCCTTTTTTTGTGTTATATGTGGTATTCGAGTTGCTTCGAAGTCAAATGTTGAATCCATACCTTTCCTAAATGGTGTTCTCATATTGCTATGTGAATACTAATCCTTCTTGATCACTGAGGTTGTCATGTCAACTCTTTTCCAACCGGTGTGCTTCTCTTCAAGTGGATCCCATCATTTTTCCCATCACTTAGGTTGTCATGTCAATTCTAAGTTTTCTCAATGGTGTTTGTTTCATCCGTCCCCAAGTTGCCTTTGTTTTCCCGCCCTCCCACCCTTTTTCTTCAAGGACTCAGATTTCTTAATCATGTATCCTTTTATTTGTGGGAAGGCTCTTCATTCTTTTCTTTCAATGTTCTTATCCGGTGATTCCCCATGAAGATGCTCAACAGTCTCAAGTTCATCATTCTTCATTCTTGTATTCTTCTCTGGTGGATCCAATTCAAGCTTTCGGTGTTGATCATATTCTTTTTCTCATTTTAAGTGCTTTCTTTTGCCGGTGTATCTCTTAATCATTCACTTCTCGCTATTCCTTCGTTCTCGAGTGTTGAATATATCTCAGAAGGCCCGTCTTTCCATTCTCAATCTGTCCAAATTATTTTGAGATTATTATCTCATTCAAGTCAATTAATTCAACCGGCGCAATCTTTCTTTTAATCATTCAACGGTGTATCTTTTGAGTGGGCCCTAACCCACAGGTCTTTTCCCAAGATCTTACCCGACTCTTCTAATTCTCCCGGAGTTATTCTCAATTTCTTTTCAAGTGTGATGTAAGAATGGATCCCATCAGTCACATGCCTTCTCTAAGATCACTTTCAAATCTTTTTTTCTTTGGCTCAACCTTTTCGGTTTTCATTCTCCTGGAGTATCTCAACAATTTATGGTGGTGTTTCTTGTTGACATTCTTAACATTTTGAAGACCGAAGAAGATTTTGTCACATCCCTAGCTTCTGGTGCTGCCTAGTGTTTGCATCATGTTTACATTTTTGAAACTTGAACTGAGGAAATTTGGAAGCCTAAAAAACTTGAATAAAAGAGGGGCAAAAACCCTAAAATCTCATTCATTGTTCCCAAAATGCTCTTCTTAAATGTTTGATAATTTTGGCAAGGGTTCTGGTCCCAACCAAAATATTGAACATTTTTAAGGACTTAATCTTGGGACTTTGAATTTAAATCATTAGGTATTTGAATTTGAATTATATTCATATAATTAGAATATAATTTCAAATACCCCTGAAATATTTTTATGAGCTTTTGGAAAAGTCCATCCAGCAAAATAAAAATATTCAGAGGAGTTTTTGGCATTGTTTGAATTGTTTTAAATTCAAAACAGTGGCAAAAGATTAAATAAAAAAAATAGAAACACAAAAAACAATAAAAGAACAGAAACTCACCTGGAAACTTACCTGGCGCTCACCGAAGCCAACCTGGACAACCCAACACTGTTGGCCAGCCCACAGGGGCATGCCCGTCTTCTTCCTTCAGCCAGTAGGCAGAGGAGAGACACGCCGCACGCGCCCGAGCTCGCCACGCCACCATCCTGCTCGTCTGCATCACCTGGTCACTGCTTCGACGCCGCGAACGCCTCCCCGGTGTCGCCCCGGTCCATCCGACACCTCACTCTCCCCCCTGCTCTCTCCCTCGCTTCCTCGACGCCATGGCCGACGCAGCCGCGTCCGCGCCGACGAGCACCACCGCGGCCATCGTCCACCCCCTCACCTCTTCGATGCGGCTCGACCTCCGCCGTGCCTCCCTCATCCTCCACGACGGCTCATGCGACCGGAAGAGCCTCAAAGCGCCACCCCGACGCTTCTCCCCTCCTCGGCCGCTGGAGATCGGCCTCGCCGCCCTGCTCAACTCCGGCCTCCCCCGAGCCCGCTGAGCATCTCGTCGCGCCCTCCGTGAGTTCCTGCTTCTACTTCCCCTCTCCGTTTTCCCCTCGTGCGCCATAGCGACTGCACCGCGCTCACCCGCACGCGCCGCCGCAAACCTCGTTGCGTCCGCATCCCGTAGCTGTGCTCCGCACGCCAAACGGCGCTCCGTAGGCAAAACCCGCACCACCCCGCCGCGTCTGGCCTCGCTGGCGGCTAAACACCGGCGAGTTTGACCCCATTT
>NC_041393.1:21217445-21231390 GCF_002162155.2 Triticum dicoccoides | reverse complement strand
ATGAGTCTATGACAGGTGGGGCCGGCCTGTTAATTAGGTTAGGATTAGTGTTAACTAAATATTAGTTAGACTAATGACCTGACACGCGGGACCCACAGGTTAGAGTTGACCTGGACCGTGCCTTTAACCTGATTACGTCACCCTGACGTCATGCTGATGCAATAATCATTTACTGGAATTATTCTTATTCAAGAAATTTCAGAAAATACCCCAAACTTCTAAAAATCATATAAATTCAACCGTAACTCCAAATGAAATAAATTATATATGAAAAATGATCAGAAAAATTCAATCTATCCATCTGTACCATTTTCATGCATGTTGGAACAACTTTTGTTCATTGTTTAGGTCAAATCATATAAATGGCATTTGAATTTCACATATGGAGTTTGGATTTGAACTTAGGGTTCAAACCAACTTCATTTAACTTTGTTGCTAGCTGCATTAGCTCAAAACACCATCATGTTGCCATGTCATGATCATGCATCATAATGTGCATTGCATTGATTGTGTTCTTCCTTGTTTGCCGGTGTTTGCCCCCTCTCAGTAGACGACGTACCGACGATGAGTTCGATGACACCGATGAAGAACTATATTATCTTCAGAAGTGCCAGGCAAGAAAAACCCCCTTGTTCATTCCGATACAATCCCACTCTCTCGCTCCTGCTCTCTTTTACTACATTAGGACAACAATGATTCATCTGTTACTTGTTGTGGTAGTTGAACCCCTTTATCCTCTGCATGACCTGTCATTGCCACAGTAAATAGATGAAACCCACTAGCATGAGTAGGAGTTGTTTGAGCCCTGATGTGCCTAATCATTCATGCTTGTTTGTCATGCCTGCTATTGCTTAGAGTTGTGTCAGGTCTGATTCATCAGGGATGAATTGGAGGTGTGTGAACATGTCCTACTGTTGAGAGCTAAGTGTGTGAACACGATTTGGTAATGGTAGCAGTGAGAGGCCATGTAGGAGTACATGGTGGGTTGTCTCATTGCAGCCGTCCTCAGGAACTGAGTTCTGTGTTTGTGATCCATGATCAGTTACTACCACACATTGGGCTCCGGGCGCTCCAAGCTCTCTCGACTTATTAATCAACTCGATCTCTGTCCAGGAGTTGCAACTAGTTTTTGGTGTTTGTAGGTAGTGTTAGTAGTCTACCAAGTGGCACCCGGTACAGGTGGGCTTGGGACAGACTAGGCACAGTGGCACGGTGTACCAAGCGTAGATCCACCCGTCGAGGTGGGCTTGGGAACCCTGCTCACATCGTTTGTGGCCGTGAGCGACACCCCGGCCGGATCTCCTTGCGGATGGAACCCAAATAGGCGATAAACCTGGACGAGAGACTTGTGTGGTTAGTCAGGTCGTGGCCGACACCCTTGCCAGGCTTCCGCTTGAAGGTTGCCGAGATACATGACGTGTTCATGGCGGTAAGTGGCGAGAGCGTGTGTGAAGAAGTACACCCCTGCAGGGTTAATATGATCTATTCGAATAGCCGTGTCCGCGGAAAAGGACTTCTGGGTTGCCTGTACAGTTCCTAGACAAGTGAAAGTGGATACTCTAAAATGCGCAGGATAAGTGTGAGTGCTATGGATGGCGTTCTCGTAGGGAGACGGGAGCAGATCCATAGTGGTGTATTGATATGGTGAATATGTGGACTCGTGTGCGCCACCTCAAACGAGTTACTTGTAGTCGTAGTTTAGGATAGCCACCGAGTCAAAGCTGGCTTGCTGCAGTTAAACCCCACCATCCCTTTTGTTGATAATGATGCATATGTAGATAGTTCTGATGTAAGTCTTGCTGGGTACATTTGTACTCACGTTTGCCTATTTTATGTTTTTGCAGAGAGACTTCAGTCTCGCTAGTAGTTCCGCTTGGACTTCGACGTTTAGCTTGTTACCTCAGCTACGATCTCGTGCCCTCGGCAGGATCTGGTAGATAGTCAGGCTTCTCAGCCTTTTTCACTTTTAGTTGTCTGTACTCAGATAAGTTAAGCTTCCGCTTGTGCTTTGACTTGTATGCTCTGATTGTTGGGTCGAGAGACCCATGTTTGTAATATCTCGCTCCTTGGAGCCTATTGAATAAATACTTGAGTTGTAGAGTCATGTTGTGATGCCATGTTGTATTTGCACATATCGAGCATATTGTGTGTATGTTATTGAAATGCTTGGTATGTGTGGGATCTGACTATCTAGTTGTTTATCCTTAGTAGCCTCTCTTACTGGGAAATGTCTCCTAGTGCTTCCACTGATTGGTAGCTTGCTACTACTCCGGAACACTTAGGCTGGCCGGCATGTGTCCTTCTTCGTTCCTGTGTCTGTCCCTTCGGGGAAATGTCACGCGATGAATACCGGAGTCCTGTTAGCCCGCTACAGCCCGGTTCACCAGAGTCCTGCTAGCCCAGTGCTATAGCCTGGATTCACTCGCTGATGACCGACACGTTCGATGCTGGGTCATGGATGCCTGTCCCTGTAAGTTTGTGCCACTTTGGGTTTACGACTAGCCATGTCAGCCCGGGCTCCTTATCATATGGATGCTAGCGACACTATCATATACGTGTGCCAAAAGGCGCAAACGGTCCCGGGCAAAGGTAAGGCGACACCCGTGGGGATACCGTGCGTGAGGCCACAAAGTGATATGAGGTGTTACATGCTAGATCGATGTGGCATTGAGTCGGGGTTCTGACAGATTTCCTCTTAAATCCTTACCCGTTCTTCCAAAGATGTGTAGTTCAAGCTTGATGCCATCCTCTCATAATTGTTTTCGATTGTGAGATTTCTTTTCTTACCATCCGGAGCATTTCATGAGTTGTTTCCATTTCTTTCCTTCGAAGGCCATTATGTCATAATTCTTCATTCTCAGCGTGTAGCTATCATTCTCCAAATCTTATCGGTGCATCGTTCGAATACCCTCTAATCAGTTCATGATCTCTTTGGTCTCATGTATTTCAACTTCCTCAAGTATCTTTATTCATTTTCCAATTCTTCCCGGTGAATTGTGCCTTTGCAGCGTTCATTTTCAATTCTTACGGTGGTTCGTTCAAGATTTATCTTCCTTCGTTATCGTATCAATTCATTCATTCATTTGTTGTTTCCAAATCCCACCGGCGGTTCCATCTATACCTTCTCAAGTTTACGCTATATCTTTCTTAATCCTTTCTACGAGAATAAGTAGTATGCGAATCCATTGTTTCTCATCAATTTAATTGGTGGAGGATAAGCATAACATAATTCTTATTCTCATTTCATAGTGGTCAAGTTGATTAATTCTTTCCTTCCGGAGATTGTTCATGATGAAGTAATTCTCGGCTCTAGTGTTTCATATTTTCTTTTTCCGGAGTTCCAAGTTTTCTCGGTTATATTGCCGTGAAGCTCCACCTAAATCATTGCAAGGGTTCACCTTGTGTTTTCAACTTCTCTTTCTTTTAATCATCCTTTTATTACCGGAGTTCTTCATGGAGGCTCTACATGGTGGTTCATCAAGGATTCTCTTCATTCTTCAATTGTTCTTCAAGATTTCTCTCGAAGTTATGACCCGCCAAGCTATACTCTAAAATAAACATGGTGCTTAACACATGTTTTGTTTTGAGGAGTTCAAGCATTCTTCATCTTGCATCCGAAGTGCAATTCATTCTACCTTATCATTTGAGGTGGTGTTATGTCATTCTTGACAATTTGAGTTCGTGTTTCATGATGCACATGTTGTCAAGAACGAGGTATTTTAAATCCATCAATCTCTTCTTTGGAGTTATCTTGGTATAGATTTCACCTAAAGCCTTCCCTAAGGAATGTTGCTATTGTGGTGCTTATCAATGATCCAAGTTATCTCTCTATCATCTTGGTGAAGAAGTTTTCATCTTCTTGTTGATCTCAATCCAATCAACTGTTTCCGTTAGTGGTGGGTTGTCACCCCATAATTTTGAGATGTGTTCCATAAGCCCACAACAAGCTTGTTCTTTTCGTTGTCGGTTTTCCAACAACTCCGTTATAACCTTCTTGGAAGGGTGCTTTCCAAGCTCATTTGTGGCGGAAATTGGCATTTTCTACTCCATTCTGTTATTCGAATGATCTATCTTATATTCTTTCTTCCGGAGACATTGTGATGTTTCTCTTTTCACTCATCATCTCGATTGTGAGGATCATGTTCTTTTATTGCTTATCCATTTAACCGGAGTATTGTGTCATCTCTTCAAGTTCTTTTCATCTTGTCAAGTTTTGCCTCTATTTTCAGCTGGAGTGTTGTCTGAAATCTTTCTTACCCGTTGTGCCATTCTTTCAATAGTTCTGGAGGCAGTGTGTTGTTGTTTTCATCAAGTATACTCTCATCTTGTCAAGTTCATGTTCTATTCCTTCCATGTTCAACCGGAGTGCTGCCCGAATTCTTCCTCTCCCATCTTGTTTTAACCGGAGTGGTTTCGAATTGTATCTTGTCCATTAAACTCTTGATTCATGTCTTTGCAACTTTCAAGTCCTCGTAATACTCCTTGTTCCTCTTTTCTAACGGATTGTTTGCAATCTCGTTCATCTCTGTTGTACTATTTCTTTTAAATTGCTCAACCTCTCATGGTTCATGGTTTTACTCGTTCGTCAAAAAGCAACTTAGTTTACCTCTTATCTTCCTCTTCCTTTTCCCTCCGGTGCCATCCTAGATCTCGGGACGAGATCCTCTCGTAGTGGTGGAGTGTTGTAACACCCCGGATACAACTTTCCATATTCGTAACTCCAACTCTTGCCTTTTCCGGAGATGTGATATGTTATTTCCTTTGTGGTTGGGATTTTGTCTTTTGTTTTGCATTTTATTCATGTCATGCATTTCATCATCGCATCATTTGCATTGCATCGGCACTCGTTGCCATCATTGTTTTTTTAACTTGCATCTGTTCGTAGCTGTCGCGTCCCCCCTTGCTTTCGTTGACCATTCTGAGTCCAACCTTGTTCTTCGTTTTCCCTCTTGATTAAACCGGAGTCTCTCTCAGACCCCTCGTGCGCGTCCGAAAGTTGGTCCCGGACCCGACCTGGACAGTCATCACCGTTTGGTCCGGATCATCCCCAAACATCTATAAAACATCTCCGTTTCTTATTTAGACTTTCCTAACCTATTTTTTCTTGGCCGTCGGATTTTGATCGGATGATCCAACTCCTCTCTTTTCCCATAGATATATAGTCTACCCCTAGTCCATATTGGACCAAACCCTATTTTCTAGGGATCCTCCTCCCCGCCGCCACTCTCTCTGGTTCCCCTCTGGATCACCAGCAATCCAACCAGCGCCTCCCCTGGTCTCCTCCTCGTTTTCCCCATCAACCCAATCCCCTAGCTCCCGCCGGCAACCGAAGCCACCAACCAGTGCAGCCCTAGCCCCCGCTTGATCTGGATCGAGCCGAGGCAATAGCCTCTCGCCCGAGCCTCTCCTCTGTTTCCGTCGCTGCCGGCGACAAGCCGCAGCTCGCCGGGGCACCCAAACGCCATCGGCAACGAAGCAACCAGGACCCCGTCGCCCTTTCCCCTCTTCTTCTCCTCCGTCCCTCCTCCCTATGGTTCTCTCCCTCGTCTCTCATGCCTCTCCCTCTCTGTATCAGGAACATCCATGGTTGGCCGCAGCTCCCTCGCCGCCGTTTGCACCAGGCCCAGCCGGGAGATGGATGGATCCGTCCTCCCGCGTCCACCCCCACGTCCCGCTCGTCCCGGAGCTCCCTTGCTTCGCCAAGTCCAACGACATGGGTGCCTCCTCTGCCCGACCCCGACCCCGTCTTGTTTTCGCCATGGCCGCCCGTCCATGGAGATGAGCCGCGCCGCCCTGTTCACCTGCGACCTCGGGTTGCCTCTGCGTCGTCCTCACCGCCCGTTGGTGAGCTCCTTGCGCCGCCTCCGACACCTTTCTTTTCCTCGCGTCGCGCCGCTGTTGACTTCTCGCCTCGCCGTCGTTTTGCTGCAGGAGCCAAGGCTGTCGCCTCCTCAGTTTGCCGCGCCGCCTGCAGGCCCTTCCTGGCCGGATCCCGCTGCACCGCTGCCGCTCCTCGCCCACAGCCGCCGCCATCTTCTTCCCGGAGGTCCGTCAACGCCGCAAGTCCCGCTGCCGCCTGCTTCCTCTCGTCAGAAACGAACGAGCGCTTGCCCGCGTGCGTTGACCGCGCCCGCGTGTACCAGGCCTCGATCGCCTCCAGCCCAGCAGCCCACGTCCTGTGCCCCCCCCCCCAGCCGGCCTCCCTCTGCTTCCGATCTGGGCCTAGACCAGCTAGGTGAGCAGCCCAGCGCCCAACAGTTTCAGCCCAGTAGTGTTTTTTTCCAGTCTGTGCGATTTTAGGATTTATCTAGTGTTTTACTGTTTTTCAAAAAAGTCCCTAGTCTTCATGCATTTAATATCTCACAAATCGTGCACGGATTCAAATGATTTAAACATGTAAAATGCTTAGAATTTTGGGTAGATTAATAATTTGCCACTTTCATCCATGTTTAAAATAATTAAAATGTTGTTTGTTTAAATTTGCTTAAATGCCATGTTAAAATGATTTATTTCATAACTAAATAACCATAGCTCCAATTTTAATTAACTTTATATGTAAATGGTGTAGAAAAATGCCTAGTTTAACACGGTGCACTTCATTTTGCTGTTTAACATCATTAAAATTGTTTTTAGGGCAGAACAGTACCAAACTCAAAATATGGACATGAGGATTTTCCGGAATTGTTGTTTGTTGTTCCGGCCTCATTTAAATTGCTTAGATAGTGTAGTTTTATTATGTTTCACCTCTTGCCATGTTTAACAACATTTAATATTGTTGAGTACCTAACGAGAGCGAACTAAATAACTCGAATGTGGTGTTTCGTCAATATGCAACTCGTTGCATATTGAGCTCCACTTAATTTGTAGGGATGTTTGTTGCACTTTGCCATGCCATGCTTCATTAATTCGGACATGCATCATACTTGTTTGTGCATCATGTGATGTTTATGCTTGTGCATTTACCATGTTGTTTGTTTCCTTCCGGTGTTGCTTCTTAGTTCCGGTAATGTTGCGATTGTGAGGATTCGTTCGACTAAGCCCGTTCGTCTACTTCATGGACTCGTTCTTCTTCCTTGCGGGATTTCAGGCAAGATGGCCGTCACCCTGGATCTCACTACTATCATTGCTATGCTAGTTGCTTCGTTCTATCGGTTTGCTGCGCTACCTATCATTTGCTCTTCAAGCCTCCCAAATTGCCATGTCAGCCTCTAACCTTTTCACCCTTCCTACCAAACCGTTGTTTGGCTATGTTACCGCTTTGCTCAGCCCCTCTTATAGTGTTAGTAGTTGCAGGTGAAGTTGAAGATTGCTCCATGGTGGACATGATTATGTTGGGATATCACAATATCTCTTATTTAATTAATGCATCTATATACTTGGTAAAGGGTGGAAGGCTCGGCCTTATGCCTGGTGATTTGTTCCACTCTTGCCGTCCTAGTTTCCGTCATACCGGTGTTATGTTCCCGGATTTTGCGTTCCTTACGCGGTTGGGTGATTTATGGGACCCCCTTGACAGTTCGCTTTGAATAAAACTCCTCCAGCAAGGCCCAACCTTGGTTTTACCATTTGCCTCACCACCACCTATACCCTTCCCTTGGGTCGGCCAACCCGAGGGTCATCTTTATTTTAGCCCCCCCGGGCCAGTGCTTGTCTAAGTGTTAGTCCGAACCAGAGCCACTTGCAGCGCCACCTCGGGGAAACTTGACGGTTGGTTTTAGTTGTACGTAGTGTTCATCCAGTGTTGCCCTGAGAACGAGATATGTGCAGCTCCTATCGGGATTGTCGTCACATCGGGCGGTCTTGCTGGACTTGTTTTACCATTGTCGAAATGTCTTGTAAACCGGGATTCCGAGTCTGATCGGGTCTTCCTGGGAGAAGGAATATCCTTCGTTGATCGCGAGAGCTTATCATGGGCTAAGTTGGGACACCCCTACAGGGTATAAACTTTCGAAAGCCGTGCCCGCGGTTATGTTGCAGATGGGAATTTGTTAATGTCCGGTTGTAGATAACTTGACACCTGATCCGAATTAAAACACATCAACCGCGTGTGTAGCCGTGATGGTCTATTTTCGGCAGAGTCCGGGAAGTGAGCACGGTTTTTGGGTTATGTTTGATGTAAGTAGGAGTTCAGGATCACCTCTTGATCATTGCTAGCTTCACGACCGTTCCATTGCTTCTCTTCTCGCTCTTATTTGCGTATGTTAGCCACCATATATGCTTAGTCGCTGCTACAACCTCACCACTTTACCCCTTCCTTACCCTTTAAGCTTTGCTAGTCTTGATACCCATGGTAATGGGATTGCTGAGTCCTCGTGGCTCACAGATTACTACAACAACAGTTGCAGGTACATGTTTTGTGATGATCATGACGCGAGAGCGATGTTTGCTTGTTTTGGAGTTCTTCTTCTGCTTCTTCTTTGATCAGGGGATAGGTTCCAGGTCGGCAGCCTGGGCTAGCAGGGTGGATGTCGTTTGAGTTTCTGTTTGTGTTTCATCCGTAGTCGTATGGTGTTCTTATGTAAGATGATGTTGTATTCATGTGGCATTGTATGCCTTTTGTATGTATCCCCATCTATTATGTAATGTTGATGTAATGATATCCACCTTGCAAAAGCGTATCAATATGCGGTTCTATCCTTGGAGGGACCTTCGAGTCTCTTTAGGATAGTATCGCATATTGGGCGTGACATCACATCTAATTGAAGTTACTAACCTACCCCTATTTAGAGCAGTGGAAATCGGGCCGATGGATTGTCCTTGTAATGGGTAGACAGTAATTTCCATCTCCCAAACACTTGGCTTCAGGCAGCCGACGTGGGAGTGGATATTTTGCTGCTTCTTCCGAATTTTGGGACAATAAGCATCCACGTTTACCCTGGCAACTAAATTCGAATCCATTTTGTATTCCTATATGAATCTTTATAAATCATTCTATGTGTTTTTATATATCTTCAAAAGGACGACAAAGATGTATTCCACTGTCATGTATGAATATGGTTTACAAATGATGATACTCAAATTCAGAAACTAGAATCCAGTTTAAGGTGAATTCGAATATTTGGAACACTTCATATCCAACTCAAATGTCACACGCAGCATAATGTGTACTCCCATTTAGATATGTACACAAGCGATGTATCAAGATTCAAATACCGAGTCAATCAACCAAGAATGTACAGAAACTAACAAACATATAAACACTTATAGAGTATATGGATCAATAATATCAACTAACATACATAAGCCAGGCCGCTGTACTTTTTTTTGGCTACAACAACATCCTTTTTAAGCCAGCATCTTGGCCCTTTCCGATGCGTGCCACTTATGGTCCATCTATACTACTACTATTGCTGAATGCACATTCAGCCCGATTGGCATATTTGTAGGTCTGGCACAACAATCCAAATGAAATGTCTCCGAGTCTTATCAATTAATACAGACTTGTGCTCAAATAAAATTACAAACCAAAAAACAAAAAAAACAATTATTACATGATCTCTAAAACAAATGGTTTGATTGATTACATGAACAGACAACACAAAGGTTATTTAACTATGGAAAGAACATTTCACCTATGATTTATCAAGTAGGAATTTAATTTCCTTTTTTCCTTCAGGACCTTAACAATCTGGTCAGTCTCAGCTTGCTTCGTTTTGAAATCCACCAAATATTTAATGGTTGTCTTGAGTACTGCTTGTGATTGTGCTGTTTGCTTCCTAAACATGTCAACTTCATCTCTAAGTGCAGAAGCAGAATCTCTTTCTACCACTAGTTTAGCCTCTAGAGCATCAATAGTTGGCAATTCATAGTGCACGATTGGGCTGGTGCCACTGTTGTGGGATGATGCAACGTCCATGGGGACCTTACTCTTTGATCTTGGGCTAACCTGTTTTGCCATTAAAGTTCCGATTGGATTCAGAAAAGTTAAAGTTAGCAAAACATCTCAACTGGGAGTTATAACAGCAAACCAATTAAACAAACAAGGAATTAAAGAGTTTCAATTGGATGCTGAAAAGTAGTTATTAACATCATTGTAACCCGCTGTTGCAGCAGCAAAGCAGTTAAACAAACAAGTAGATATTTAAGTTAAGGCAAACAGGTAATTCTTAACAGTAAGTATCAAACACATAGATAGGAGCAATCTACAATATGATTAACAGGCTGTGCCATTATGTAATCAGTAGCAAACTAAATTTAGCCAAGCAACGTAATTGAACAAATTTGCAATAAGTGGCTAACTAAAATTCCGAGAAGCAGGTAACTGAACTTACGCTAGTTCTTTGTACAGGCACACTGCAACTTCTTTTTTGCTTACAAGGTTGTACGAAGGAGTCCATGGCATCAATTGCTTGGATACGCAGTCCCAATACTTCTTTCTTCCCACACTGCATGGGTAAGTCAAATGGTTAATCTGGTAAGATGGTGCGTCCTTGATATGTTAAATGAGGACGTGTAGTCAGACTAGTTGTAGCCAAACACATCACACTGGCTTTTACTGTATATTTCATGCGATTACTTTTGGCATATCGAGATCTAAGCAATCTACAATAGGATGAAAAGACTGGCATCCTTCACATTATTGGCAAACTCAGTTCATAGAAACAAGCAATTCAACCATTCTGTGGGTAAATCAAAAGCGCCACTGGAATATTTTTCACTATCCAATCATACACGCAAAAAGGGGCGACGCCACCATAGGGGCTGGTATGGGCGGCCGCCTCAGGTGGCTGGAAAGTGTGCACCTAGTTTGAGTCGTCAAGGCTGGCCCACCCTAGTTTTGTTTGTCCCAACGCACGGGCAGGCAATGTAAAAAATGAAGAAAAAGATTTCAACTTGGATGGGCCAACAACATAAGTGCAAGCCAGGCCCTATAGCAGGCTCGCGGCCCAAACGAGCGCCTCCCATATCGATCGACAGCAGGAAAAATCCCAATTCATTCGCTCCAGCCTCCAGTCTGGTTCACTCCTAACCTAGCCGCCGCTGGATAGACCGACACAGCACTTCCTCGCGCCCTCGTTGGAGGGCGGTCGCTGGGTTCAAGCGAATGGAAGGACAAGAAGATGAATATCCAACCCTGGGTGTAGCCTGCGTGGGAGGCAGCAGCGGCAGCACGGGCATGGCGTCGAGCTTGCGAAAACGGACAGTCACAGCTTGCAAGAGTAGCATGTGCAACGAGCAGGTACATCACATCCCTGATTATATCTAATTCAACTTTTCAATTTCTGGCCAATAGTTAAACCTGACGGTGTTGTAAAACTGCCTGTATGTAGGGAATCTATGAGAAAATGAAACCAATTTCTACTTATTTTATAACTCCCCCAATCAATACTGAACTGACTGAATCTAATGTATCTAATCAAGTTTCCGGTGCAAACATACAAGCTCATGTTGTTCTTGAGCCTGAAGTGTCTAATGAACAGACTGCTAATGAAGGATTTGATGAAACATTTTACATGCTCCTGGTGATGAACATATAGTGTCTAATGAGGGATCTAATGCAAGCATTTTGCAAGCTCGCTGAAGGATTTAGTGTCTAATGATGATCTACTATGTTGAGAGAGACAGAGATTTGCAGGCATTGATGACAAGCAAATTATAGTGCATTTTCATAGCTTCAGGAAACGTCGAGGCCATCTACCAGAAAGTCCCTGTATCATGACAACATTGCATAAATACTTTTAAAATCTATTGTTTGAAACTATTGGCATACTTGTGCAGGATAGATATATTGATATGCAATTTGCGCACTGGTTATACGTGCAATTGCACTTCGATATTTTCAGCCAGAGAATGAATAATTCAAGGAGGTACAGACCATGTTTGTAGTCCTTGTACACCATGTTGCATTCTGTGATTTTTGGTGCTTGCATCATTTAGTGTTTATAATCTGAACTACTTTGGATCATTAGCTGGTTTTCAAAGTGCATGTAGCTTCACATTTCTCAAGTTATGTTGATTTTCGGAGTGCAAGTGCCTTCATATTTTTTAAGTTAAATGTTCGCCCCTGGTAACTTGAATTCGTGGATGAGGCACTTCACACAAATCATACATGAATGCCAGTACGAATTAAATGAAATGCAGGGACTTACGCTAGCTTGTTGTATAGGCTCACTGCAGCTCTGCTTGCGCTTGGGATGTTCCATGTACAAGTCCATGTTACCACTTGCATGGATGTGTAGGCCTTGTGCTCCTTGCACCCCCTCTGCATTTTTGACACGGCAAACAGTTGATCAAATAAGAGGATTCGACCTTGATGTTGTACAGGAGGACAGATACTTACAAGGTTATACGGGTGTGCAGGATGTGTACCGGATCCCGTAGCGCCGTCATGCTTCGCTAAAAAATGGATTTGCTTGTTTCAGATGATATCTCTAGAAGAAATAAGAGTTAAAGTCAGAGTTGCATAGGCGTGTAAGCTAAGAGATCAGTAAAAGGATATCCGAACATCATCAGAACAGTGCCGAAGGGAGTGATGTGTGGATATCTAGTTCGGGCCGGCGTTTGGGCAGGCTCGCCTAGCTAGAGTGCAGGTCACTTCAGAGCCGTTGAGCGTGATGCACTGGCATTGGCTGGCCGCGCACGGATGCAGATCTTGAGTGGCAGCGGAGCGCTACGATGTGGTGGACGAGACCATTGGTGAAGCCCCAACGGCCTCGGGGGGCGGAGGTGCGACGATGTGCTCGGTGAAGTAGCCCCGGTGAGCTGGGAGACGGCGTTGGTGAAGCGCACCTGATGCGGTGGAACTCGGTGTCTGTGAGGAACGTCGGTTGCAGCGGCCGACGTTGTCGGTGGACCACCCGGTGCGGTGGACGAGGGCGTAGATGAGGTAGCTCCGGTGCGGTGGTGAAGCGCGACGGTCGTCTTCATCGTCGTCGTCCGGCACAGAGGGGAACGATAGGGAAAGAGACAAGACGAGGGGCGATTCGAGGGATGGCGGCGAATTAGGGATTTGAGCAATCTGGGCGCGGAAGGGGACGGTGGAGAAGAGAGATTTTGCAGGGCTGGAATTGGGGCCGCCAGATATTTCAATCCGAAACATGGAAGCGTGAACTTATATTATCGTCGTCCTTTTTTTGGGGGGGAGGGGGGTGGGTGGCTGGGTGCTACGCGTCCATCCTTCACACGCGACCACCCTGACAGGACTATGCTTCGGTGCCTTAAGGCACCTACTTTTGTGTCCATGACATGTGGGCCCAACATGTGGCTGGCCCACATGTCAGTCACCCAAGGGCAGTTGCCTTTAAGGCACCGAGCAGCGTCCACCCCGACACGACCCTAGTCTGCCTGGTGTGCCTACATTTGAGAATGCAAACGAATCTTCTTTCATTTGCAAACGAATCTGTATGTATTACCATGCCCGTGTTTTCCTTGCAATAATTAGTCATTCAAAACGAGATACTCCATCCGTTCACTTTTGTAAGTCGTTTTAGACAACTTAAAATGAACTGTTTTGCACATTGTCTGAAATTTCTTCAAGGTCTTATAAAAGTGAACAAAGGGAGTACTATAAATTAATTAATGAGGAGTTATTTGAAAAAAAATCGGTACCCACGCTAACGTGGATTAGAGTGTGTCACATAATTAGTTATTTGAATTAGAGTGTGTGTCACGTAGTTAGTTATTTGAATTAGAGTGTGTGTCACGTAGCAATCTCCAATTCTAACGTGGATTTCGCATTTCACTGTATCCATGCTACTTTTTTAATACAAATTCATATGTATATGATGAACACCATGGTAGTGAGAAAACTTTTGGATGGATTCAAACATATGACCTACAAAATAGCACAACAAATTGAGTCAATGTCAACTTTTCGAAACTTAGTATGGCACGAATTCAAAATAATTACCTGTATGCCTGGTCCTCGGTTCAAATCTTACAATGTACACCGAATTGAAACATCGATATTATGTCTCGTACTATGTACATTCAAATGTTGTTTTTA
>NC_041393.1:21212126-21217173 GCF_002162155.2 Triticum dicoccoides | reverse complement strand
CACATTCATTCTTTCTCTCCATGTTTCGATCTCTAAGTCTCTCAACTACACAACCCCTTTTTCCACTCTGTTACCAAATGTATTTGCCTCACACACGCGCCATTGCGCCACATGCCGAGCTCACTCTCTCTCTCCCCTCTCCCTCTCATCCTCTCGCGCTAAATACATGCATTGCCTATCTAGCCCCCCAACCTCTCGTGCGCACGCACGCACGTTGTATATCTAGGTCACTCCCTCGAGACTGTCTCACTCTTTCTTCCGCACGGCGAGCCACACTCGCTCAATCTCGCTCTCTTTATCCGAGTCTCGTTTAACCTCGTTTTCTTTGACACACAAATGATATATCTCCCTGTTCGGGCCTCGATCGACACACTCTATACTCTCTCACGCAGATTGTCTATCTAGGTCAGTCCATCCAAGCCGCCGCCACTCTTTGAACCTCATGGTGGGCCATGCTCACTCAATCTCTCTCTCTCTCCGTATGTCTCGATTGACCTTGCTCTTTCTTGGAAAAAAACGATATATCACCATGTTTGAGCCCAATTTGACCTATTCACATTGTATACTCTCTCACGCACATCATCTATCTAGGTCACTCTCTCCAACCCGTCTCACTCTTTCGATCGCACGGCGAACCTATGCGATCGGTTGACCTTGCTTCCTCCCACGCACAAAATATATCTACACGTCTGTGACTGGATCATCTCTCAAGCTCTATCTTACAGCCCTCACCCTTGCCAAGAGCTCAATCGGATAATATCTCTCCGGAGCATATATATTTGTTCAATGAATGTCAGACCACACTCACTTTGTCTCTCTATCTATATGTCTCTCGATTGACCTCGCTTTCTCACACCGTATCTTCCATGCGTTGAAGCTACTACCTCTCCATCCCTCGCAAAGCCGGAGCTATTTACATTGCGAGGGGCACTCCAACCTTCGATTAATTTGTGTAGGCATTTATTCCGGTCGGTCTAGATTATATTTTCGTAGCATTCGGCCCACAACTACTCCAAACACCTTTGCAACCCACGCAACTCCCCTAGTTGATTTCCCTCTGGCTCGGTCATCGCTCTCTCGCACGTCCTGTCTCGCCTTCAACGTTGCACCATGGTATTATTAAAAAACTATGTTGTTCTCTTTAATTATTATAAATAAGCTACAAAACTACACATCGATAGTCCACTTGGAATGGAACAAAATTCGACCCACAAATTAAAGTGCTCCAAACTACACACCGAGGGGCCCACATGTCATGAAACAAATTTGGACCCATATACAAATTGAAAAATAAAGGACGAGGATCGAACATGCGACGGGGCCTTCAAGCCGCACGTCAATAGGCAACATACGTAGAATAGCAATGTTTGTTGTACCCCCCTTTGTTCACATAATGTTTTTATATTACCACAGCCTAATTAATGGATAACATGTAATATTATTTTTAGTACTATTCGCCTTCACATACTGGTGGGTTCCATGTGTGCTCTCTCTCTCTCCTTCCCTTCTGCGTTTAGACGCACGGGCAAATAGGAAGAACTCGCGGGCGATGTTGCCGTTGACCATATCTGGACGCGTTCACAAGTCATGACACGAGTTTCACGTACTAGCAGCACTAGTCAGTGTGTACCTGCAATGCACGTTAATTTGGAAGTATATTAAGTGCATGCGGATATTAACTACTAGGATGTTATTTGCGTGTTGTCATGTGATTAGCACTATTTTTGGCATGAAATTAACTGCACGCTAAACGTGTTGAGCGCTCGACATTGAAGCAGTCTAGGTCGTTGGTTGACAAGGAATACATGTGTCTTGATGACGTTTTATATTTAATTTGATACGGCTCTAGCAGAACATTCGATCGATCAAACCATACATTTCGTTCAGTCTGACTCCGACTTTAAATTATACGATGATCGATATAAAATAAACGGAAATGATAAACGTTCGGATTTTAAGCATGGCAATCCGAACGTTTTTCATGGCAAATTTAGATTACGCGGCGGCGGCGGGGGCGTCTCGCGGTGGGAAGCGGCTCCTCTGCCATGCTCTGTGTGTCGTCGGGCCACTGACCGACGGCAATGGCGGCGTCTTGCGTCGTTGTTAGCGTACTCCTGGACGTTGTCCTAGCTTCAAGGAAGGCCAAAATGTTCTGGACTTCGGAGCGAGTCAACTGGCAGGAGGAGGCGACTGGCATTGTTGCAAGGAAGCGGTCGACGGCGGCCATCCATGCCCCTGAGGGGGGCACTGGCACCCGCGCGGGGACATGCGCTGTCATCGGCGCGGCGGAGACATTTGTGTGCACGGACACCGGCATGGGCACGCACGTCAGTGCACGCGCAGGCGCATGCGCTGGCAGGTGCACGGGCACTGGCACGGGTGTGCGCGTCAGTGCACGCACAGGCGCATGCGCTGGTAGGTGCATGGGCGTGTGAAAGTCGGCGGGGACCTCGTGGAACCCCGTGACAATGTGCGGCTCCTAGCCCATCAATGCCACGGGGATGGGCGCTGGCGCAGTCGGGGCGACGGGAGCCGGAACGGGAGCGGGGAAAGGTGCGGCGTCTTCCCGCAAGGCCAGTTCAAGCTCGTCCCAAATCGCCTTATGTTCTTGAGACTCTGGCTGGGTGTCTTCCTCATGAAACTGGAACATTAAGGGCAGACCATCGTGATGCGGCATGGCGTATGTTTAGGTTAGTCTAGTTGGAGGTAGACGCTAGGAGAATCGGAGAGGAAGAGAGATGATTGTAGCGATACCGGGTAGTGCGAGGTTGATTTTAAACTGCGGCACCGGCAACATTAAAAGTGGGAGCAGTTGGGACGGCGGTGGGCGGCGGAGCCTCGTCGAAGGGCTCGCCTCCTGGTGAGTCTGCACAGCGGTCTGCTCGCACGCCTCCCATCGACTCACACGCTTGCTGGGACGACACCTGCCGATGAGAAGCGGGGACTCGTGGCGGCACGTAAACCCCCACGGTTTTAATAGTGAAAGCGTTCGCCTTAACGTGACAAGTCTTTGTTCCAAAATACCTTGGATCTTCATTTGTGCAACTTGTCATAAGCAGCTTGTCTCGAATTGAAGAAAAAACTTACGAAGTAATATTTGTGCCATATCATGTGACCATGCTCAGTTTCAAGAATTTATGCTCACTTTTGGATTTTCTGAAATTTAAGATCCAGGATTTCAAACAATATCATAACCTGCATCATGCAATAAATTTTCAAGCCGTACATGTGTCCTGTTGTATTCTGAAGAAAGGATTTGCTCAAACATTTTGCTTAGTTAGACTTCAGACAAGTTATATATGCAGAGTAAAAGGATAATCCCTCTGCACCAGTGCATTGCCTGATATATTAGCTCAAGTACTAGGCACGAACAAACGGGCTCAATTCTGTGCTCATCCTGGTGTAGTAGTAGTAGTAGTACTAGGCAATGCAGTTGACGGGTGACCTTGACGAGCGGGGACCGAGGGAATTGAAAAGTGCTCGGCACGGTAGGTAACGTTGTCTAGTTACTAAAGCATCCCTCCGTTGTTCCTCGGTAGTCATTATGGACCGGGGACATGAGGGGAATTTCCTAGGGCTGCAATTCTGGCCGCCAGATATTTCAACTTGAAACGCTGAGGCTCGACTGGTTGGGGTTGCCTAATGTGCATACCGAAGGACACGAGCCCGGTTTTTTTTAGGATCAACACGAGCCAAGGTCTGGCTGGTACCCCGTTGGGTCCTACCATTCGAGAATACTAAAGGAACCTTTTAAATATCCGAACGAATCTATGTGTATTACAATACCCGTATTTTCCTTGCAAATACTAATCTCAACGTGGTAATTGATTCATGACGAGTTGTTGAATTAGAGTGAGTTTGTGATATAGTGATCTCAACATGGATTTCACATTTCATGGTATCCCTAGTAAGTTTTCCAATGCAAATTCAAATTTAAAAGATGAACAATATGGAGGTGAGAAAACTTTGTATGTATCAAGCATATGACCACACACACACACACAGAGACACACGCACAAACACAACAACAGTCCAATAAGTATAGTGCGTCTATTTTTCCAAACCATGCATGTATGACACGAATTCAAAAATACTCCTTCTATTCCTAAATATTAGTCTTTTAGAGAGTTCAACAAGTGACTACATACGGAGCAAAATGAGTGAATCTAGACTCTAAAATATGTCTATATACATCTGTAACACCCCGGATCCGATGCGCCAGGTGTCTGCCAGTTATTCGTCATCGTTGCCATGTCATTTGCTTGCGTGTTGCATATTGCCATGTCATCATGTGCATCTCATTTTGCATACGTGTTCATCTCATGCATCCGAGCATTTTCCCCGTTGTCCGTTTTGCAATCCGGCGCTCCTATGCCCTCCGGCGTTCCCCTTTTGTCTCTCATTGTGAGCGGGTGTTAAACGTTCTCGGAATGGACCAAGGTTTGCCAAGCGGCCTTGGTATAGCACCGGTAGACTGCCTGTCAAGTTTCGTGCCATTTGGAGGTCGTTTGATACTCCAACGGTTAACCGGGTACCCGTTAAAGCCTCTTTCTCCTTGCAGCCCAACACCCCTCCAAAGTGGCCCAAAACCCAGCAAACTCCCTTCTATGCTCTCGGTCGTTCGATCACGATCGTGTGGGCGAAAATGGCTCCTCATTTGGAGTCTCCTAGCTCCCTCTAGCTATAAATAGGCCCTCTCCCCCGAAATTCGCGGATGAATCCCCCGAAACCCTAGTCTCCTCCTTCCTCCTGCCGCCGGACGCGTCCACCCCGCCGCCGGACATGTCCGTATCGCCACCCGCGACCAATCTCCAGCCGCCACATCGCCACCGTCGGCCCCCTTTCTCTCCTCCGTCGCCAGGGCCCGCGGGGCCCGAGGCCGCCGCCGCGGCAGCCCGCACCAGGCCCGAGGTGTCCCCGCCGCCTGGATCCTTCTGCGCCACCGCCGGAGAGCCCCGCCCTCGCCGCCGCCTTCGCTGGTGCCGCCCTTCGCCGGCGCTCGTCCCCGCCGTCGCCTCGTCGGTGCCTCCGCCGCCCAGCTCCTCTG
>NC_041393.1:21204809-21211475 GCF_002162155.2 Triticum dicoccoides | reverse complement strand
CACCGCTGCGCGTCCCCGTCGGCCGGCGCCGTGCCCCGAGCGCCCGGCCCCGCCCCTGGATCCCCCCGGTCACCGCCCTCCGCGCCGGTGCCCGTCCCCGCCGCCTCGGACTCCCTCCGGCCAGATCCGTCCACCCTGGCCCCAACTCCGGCGTGCCTCGTCTTCCGTGCCAAAAATGAACCCTAGATCCGGAGGGTAGTATATCACCAAGTCCTTTTTCTCTATAACATTTTATACCCTGTTCGTTGCATCATAACTCTAAGCATACTGCTCCGTTTCGTGCGTGTAATATGTCAAATTGTTCGCCTCAATGAGTACTTCATTTCATTCCATTGCATAATGTTCATTTGAGTTCATCTTGATGCCCGAATCATCGTTGCAAGAGTGCATGTTGCTGTTAATCTGCTGAAACTGTTATAACATGCTCATTTGTCATTTTTGCCATGATTGATGTGTGCATCCTATGAGGTTGATGTCTACATGTGCTTTGAACTATGTCATGCCATCTTGACAGGGGTGTATGGCATGTATTTTTGTGATCAATGTGGTGACTAGCACAAGCATGTAAACTAGGCCTCGTGATGTTGCTGATTTCAGTCCCTCTTCTGCTGTTATTTTTATGCCATGTAAACTTGTTGCTACAGAGAGATCCATGCTTGTTTTGAGATACTTCAGTAAGGATGTTTTGTACATATGGTTATGAGCTATCAATCCATGCCCCTGGTTGCATTTATAGCTTGCTGTCGGTTGTTGCAATCTTGCTCCAAACTTGCTAAATGATGTTGCTGTCAGCCTGTTAACATGAAGTTCAGTTTTGCCATGTGATTTCCTAGTGATCCATGCCGCCTACGAACATGTTCTTGCCATGCTTTACTTCATAAACATGTCTTCTTACTGCTAGTTGGCTTTTTATGCCATGTATTGCTCTGTAGTGAGTGTTTCAAGCTCACCAACATGCCTACTTATTGTTGTTCCTGCCTTGTATGAATCTGTCATATAACTTGCCATGTTTACATGGGTGCCATCATATTTTCTGTTCCTTTTTGGCTCATGGTCAGTAAGGGACTTTTGTTCTATAAAATTAGTAGATTCACGCCCTGCCTTCGTTTGCCATGTTAAGTTCCCATAACATGTTGTTTGATAGCTCTAAACATTGCAACCTGATGTTATTTCTGCAAAGCCTGAAACTGTTATTATTTGCAATCTTGCCATGTGTGTTTGAGCATGTTCTAGTGATTTGTGAAGATAGCTCAGTGTTCATGCTTTGTTATGCTTTACCTGTACTTCATGACCATGCCTTTTATTTTCATATTTAGGTGCTGTAGCATGTTGTTTTGATGTTTGCAAGATGCCTAGTTGCTGTTATGGGCAGATTGTTGTTATAAGTTGTATAGAGTGTATGTGTTGCACCGTTGCTCCGTTTTGAGTGTGCTCTATATGAAACTTGCTTGATTTTGCATGTAGTTTCATATTATCATGTTGCATCCTTGTTTTGAGGTGTTTGCTTGATGTTTGTATGCATTTTGCATCAATGCCATGTTTATCTTGTTTTGCTCATATCTTCTAGGCCGTAGCTCCGAATTAAATGAACTTTATATGTAACTTGACTAGAATTTCGTGTAGATCCTCTTGGTGCTCTTTAACTTGCTGTTTAATAACTTAAACATAATGTTTATTCAGATCTGGACCAACTTCGAAATTTGCATATGAGGACTTACCAGAATTGTTATATGTTGTTCCCGGCCTCATTTAAACTTGCTTTGATGTGTTGCTCTTGTATGCATCATCTCTTGCCATGAGTAGCTTCATGTAGCCTTGTCATGCATCATGCTTGTTGTGCATCATGCCTTGTTCATGTGTGGTGTGTTTACCATGTTGTGTGCTTCTTCTCAATAGTTCCCGTTTTCGTTGCGATCGTGAGGATTCGTTCGTCTATGCTTGGCTCGTCTTCGTGGCTTCATCCGTTCGTCTTCTTCATGGACTCGTTCTTCTTCCTTGCGGGATTTCAGGGAAGATGACCGCTACTACCTTGGATCTCATTACTATCATTGCTATGCTAGTTGCTTCGCTCTATCGCTTTGATGCGCTACCTATCTTTTGCTCATCAAGTCTCCCAAATTGCCATGAACCTCTAACCTTTGACACCCCTCCTAGCAAACCATTGATTGGCTATGTTACCGCTTTGCTCAGACCTCTTATAGCATTGCTAGTTGCAGGTGAAGTTGAAGATTGCTCCTTGGTGAACATGATTATGTTGGGATATCACAATATCTCTTATTTAATTAATGCATCTATATACTTGGTAAAGGGTGGAAGACTCGGCCTTATGCCTGGTGTTTTGTTCCACTCTTGCTGCCCTAGTTTCCGTCATACCGGTGTTATGTTCCCGGATTTTGCGTTCCTTACGCGGTCGGGTGATTTATGGGACCCCCTTGACAGTTTGCTTTGAATAAAACTCCTCCAGCAAGGCCCAACCTTGGTTTTACCAATTGCCTCACCACCACCTACTTTTCCCTGGGGAGTCGCTCTCTCGAGGGTCATCTTTATTTTAGCCCCCCGGGCCAGTGCTTGTCTAAGTGTTGGTCCGGACTGAGCTGCCTGCGGTGCCACCTCGGGGCAAGTTGAGGGTTGGTTTTTCTCGTAGCTAGTCTCATCTGGTGTTGCCCTAAGAACGAGATATGCGCAGCTCCTATCGGGATTGTCGGTGCATTGGGCAGCTTTGCTGGTCTTGTTTTACCATTGTCGAAATGTCTTGTAAACCGGGATTCCGAGTCTGATCGGGTCTTCCTGGGAGAACGTATATCCTTCGTTGATCGCGAGAGCTTATCATGGGCTAAGTTGGGACACCCCTGCAGGGTTATAAACTTTCAAAAGCCGTGCCCACGGATTTGTGGCAGATGGGAATTTGTTAGTGTCCGGTTGTAGATAATTTGACACCAGATCCGGATTAAAACGCATCAACCGTGTGTGTTGCCGTGATGGTCTCTTCTCGGCGGAGTCCGGGAAGTGAACACGGTTTCTGGGTTATGTTTGGCGTAAGTAGGTGTTCAGGATCACCTCTTGATCATTGCTAGCTTCACGACCGTTCCGCTTGTTCTCTTCTCGCTCTTATTAGCGTATGTTAGCCACCATATATGCTTAGTCGCTGCTGCAACCTCACCAATTTACCCCTTCCTTTCCCATTAAGCTTTGCTAGTCTTGAAACCCATGGTAATGGGATTGTTGAGTCCTCGTGGCTCACAGATTACTACAACAACAGTTGTAGGTACAGGTTATGCGATGATCATGATGCGAGAGCGATGTTTCTTGTTTTGGAGTTCTGCTTCTGCTTCTTCTTTGATCAGGGGATAGGTTCCAGGTCGGCAGCTTGGGCTAGCAGGGTGGATGTCGTTTGAGTTTCTGTTTGTGCTTCATCCGTAGTCGGATGTTGCTCTTATGTATGATGATGTTGTATCCGTGGGGCATTGTATGCCTTATGTATGTATCCCTATCTATTATGTAATGTTGATGTAATGATATCCACCTTGCAAAAGCGTTTCAATATGCGGGTCTATCCTTGGTGGGATCTTCGAGTTCCTTTTGGATAGGGTCTCATATTGGGCGTGACAAGTTGGTATCAGAGCCTCGACCGACCCTAGGAGCCCCCTTGATTGATCGTGTAGTTTGGTTGTTGTCGAGTCTAGAAGAAAAACTGTTTTCGGAGTCTAGTTATATCGGAGAGTAGGAATTCTTTTTAATCCTCAGCCCCTTCGTCGCTCTGGTGAGGAATCTTGACGTAGGTGTTTCGAATTACTCCTCTTCCCTTTCAAACTTTCTTTAGGTTCATGCGGTTAGTTTTTCGTTCGTTGGTTCTCAGCTCTTTTATCCGGTGTATTTCTCGTCAAGTCGACTCGAGCCTCTTCATCTTTGAGTTCAAACCTCAGTTGTTTTATTTTCCCACCCGCCCACCCTTTTTCTCCTTGGAGCCGGAATCCGTAATCGAGTATCCATCCTACTCGTGCGAAGTCTTTGCCTTCTTTCCTCATTGATTTTAACCGGTGTTCTCTCTTCAAGATATTTGTTGGTTCTCCCTTCCTAGTTGCCTTTGTTTTCCCGCCCTCCCACCCTCTTCTTCCCGGAGTCTAAGTCTGTTTCGACCATCAATTTCATTCGTACGGAGCCTCTTCAATCTTCCCTCAATTATTTCAACCGATGAATTCTCGTTTTGTTCGACATTCTTAATCTCCTTTTCTTCTCCGGTGGACTCAATTCAAGTTTTTCGTTGTCGGTCGTATTCTTTCCTTCAGCTCAAATATTTCCCTTTGCTCGTTCACCTCTCGCCATTCTATCATTCCGGAGTTCAAAACATGTCAGGAGATTCGCCTATGTTCGAATTAATTCGTGGTTGTCACCTCATTCAAATATTTCAATTGTTCCGGTGCATAATCTATCTATTCAACAATTCTTTCCAACGGTGTTTTTCTTTTAGTGGGCCCTAACCCACATGTCTTTTCCCAGGATCTTACCTGACTCTTCTAATTCCCCCGGAGTTATTCTCAATTCTTTTCAAGTGTGGCGTAAGAATGGATTCCATCAGTCACATGCCTTTTCAAGATTGATTTCAATTCTTGTCATTGCCGATTCAACCTTTGCTCTTCTCATTCTCCCGGAGTATCTCAGTAATTTTGGTGGTGTTTCCCGTCGTTTTTTTGAAGACCGAAGAAGAGTTTTTCCTCTCAATCTTGTCCGTTCTCTTGAAGTTTCGTGGTTCTAGCTTCAAGTTATCCTCTCGAATTATTCTGTTTGTCAGATATTCTTTCTTACCCATCCGGAGTATGTCAGGAGTTGTTTTTCCATTTATTTTCACCGGAGGCCATCATTCCAGTTATGATTCTCTATTTATCCCGGTGCTTCGTTCGTGTGTTCTTAATCAGCTCATGATCTCTTTGTTCTTTTGCATCTAAATCCCCTCTAGCCTATTGGTTCTTCTAATTCTTCCCGGTGATTCATTCTCTTTCATCAGTCATTTTGAATTCTCACGATGGTTCGTTCAAGATTCTTTTTCCTTCATTATCATTTTAATTCATTCGTTCTTTCCAATCCTACCGGTGGTTCATTGAAGACCTTCCTAAAGGTGGCGCTATGTCACTTCTCAATCCTTTTCAAGAAGAATAAGTAGTATGCAAAATCCTTTCCTTGTCATCAATTTAATTTGATGAAGGATAAGCATACAATATATCTTATTCTTATTTCATCCAAGTGATTAATCCCTTTCTTCGGAGTTTGTCCTTGATGAATAAATTCTAGTTTGAAGTCTTTTCATCTTTTCTTTTCCGGAGTTCAAATTTTCCTTGGCCATTTCGTCGGAACCTCCATCTAAATCATCGCAAGCTTTAATCTTATTCTTTTCATCTTTCATTCTATCTCGTCATCCTTTTGGTACCGGAGTTCTTCATGATTGTTCTTCATGATTTAATTCACTATTCAAGAGTTCATCAAGATTTTGTTCAAAGAGCTCAAGTATCTTCTTCTTATTGCTTCCCGAGGTGCTCATTCTTTCAATTCTCCCGGAGGCATTGCATGGTTATCTCGTCGGTGTCATTCCATCTTGTGAAGTTCATATTCTTTTCCTTCCATCTTCAGACGGAGTGCTGTCTAAATCCTTTCAATCTTATTCGTTTCTAATCTCGTTCTAACCGGAGTGGTTTCATAGTCTACCTGATTTTGTGAACTTTTGATCCTAGTCATTCTCGTCGCTCCTCTCTTCTTCTCGAGTGCTCTCGATTCCTTGCTTCTTCTCTTGAGTCCTTGTTTCACCTCATCCCTTTTCCCTTCCGTCTCGGTCCTAAGATCTCGGGACGAGATCTCTTGTTAGTGGAGGAGTGTTGTAACGCCCCGGATCCGATGCGCCAGGTGTCTGCCAGTTATTCGTCATCGTTGCCATGTCATTTGCTTGCGTGTTGCATATTGCCATGTCATCATGTGCATCTCATTTTGCATACGTGTTCATCTCATGCATCCGAGCATTTTCCCTGTTGTCCGTTTTGCAATCCGGTGCTCCTATGCCCTCCGGCGTTCCCCTTTTGTCTCTCATTGTGAGCAGGTGTTAAACGTTCTCGGAATGGACCGAGGTTTGCCAAGCGGCCTTGGTATATCACCGGTAGACTGCCTGTCAAGTTTCGTGCCATTTGGAGGTCGTTTGATACTCCAACGGTTAACCGGGTACCCGTTAAAGCCTCTTTCTCCTTGCAGCCCAACACCCCTCCAAAGTGGCCCAAAACCTAGCAAACTCCCCTCCATGCTCTCGGTTGTTCGATCACGATCGTGTGGGCGAAAATGGCTCCTCATTTGGAGTCTCCTAGCTCCCTCTAGCTATAAATAGGCCCTCTCCCCCGAAATTCGCGGATGAATCCCCCGAAACCCTAGTCTCCTCCTTCCTCCCGCCGCCGGACACGTCCACCCCGCCGCCGGACATGTTCGCACCGCCACCCGCGACCAATCGCCAGCCGCCACATCGCCACCGTCGGCCCCCTCTCTATCCTCCGCCGCCAGGGCCCGCGGGGCCCGAAGCCGCCGCCGCTGTAGCCCGCACCAGGCCCGAGGTGTCCCCGCCGCCTGGATTCTTCTGCGCCACCGCCGGAGAGCCCCGCCCTCGCCGCCGCCTTCGCCGGCGCTCGTCCCCGGCGT
>NC_041393.1:21188152-21204565 GCF_002162155.2 Triticum dicoccoides | reverse complement strand
CGCCTCCGCCGGTGCCGCCCCTGACCGGTGCCACCTTCGCCTCGCCGCGCCGCCGCACGTCCCCGTCGGCCGGCGCCGCGCCCCGAGCACCCGTCCCCGCCCCGACGTCTCCCCGGTCGCCGCCCTCCGCGCCCGTGACCGTCCCCGCCGCCTCGTACTCCCTCCGGCCAGATCCGGCCATCCTGGCCCCAACTCCGGCGAACTCCGGCGTGCCTCGTCTTCCGTGCCAAAAATCAACCCAAGATCCGGAGGGTAATATATCACTAAGTCATTTTTCTCTATAACATTTTATACCCTATTCGTTGCATCATAACCCTGTGCATACTGCTCCGTTTTGTGCGTGTAATATGTCAAATTGTTCGTCTCAACGAGTACTTCATTTCATTCTATTGCATCATGTTCATTTGAGTTCATCTTGATGCCCGAATTATCGTTGAAAGAGTGCATGTTGCTGTTAATCTGCTGAAACTGTTATAACATGCTCATTTGTCATTTTTGCTATGATTGATGTGTGCATCCTATGAGGTTGATGTCTACATGTGTTTTGAACTATGTCATGCCATATTTACAGGGGTGTATGCCATGTATTTTTGTGATCAATGTGGTGACTAGCACAAGCATGTAAACTAGGCCTCGTGATGTTGCTGATTTCAGTCCCTGTTCTGCTGTTATTTTTATGCCATGTAAACTTGTTGCTACAGAGAGATCCATGCTTGTTTTGAGATACTTCAGTAAGGATGTTTTGTACATATGGTTATGAGCTATCAATCCATGCCCCTGGTTGCATTTATAGCTTGCTGCCGGTTGTTGCAATCTTGCTCCAAACTTGCTAAATGATGTTGCTGTCAGCCTGTTAACATGAAGTTCAGTTTTGCCATGTGATTTCCTAGTGATCCATGCCCCCTATGAACATGTTCTTGCCATGCTTTGCTTCATAAACATGTCTTCTTACTGCTAGTTGGCTTTTTATGCCATGTATTGCTCTGTAGTGATTGTTTCAAGCTCACCAACATGCCTACTTATTATTGTTCCTGCCTTGTATGAATCTGTCATATAACTTGCCATGTTTACATGGGTGCCATCATATTTTCTGTTCCTTTTTGGCTCATGGTCAGTAAGGGACTTTTGTTCTATAAAATTAGTAGATTCACGCCCTGCCTTCGTTTGCCATGTTAAGTTCCCATAACATGTTGTTTGATAGCTCTAAACATTGCAACCTGATGTTATTTCTGCCAAGCCTGAAACTGTTATTATTTGCAATCTTGCCATGTGTGTTTGAGCATGTTCTAGTGATTTGTGAAGATAGCTCAGTGTTCATGCTTTGTTATACTTTACCTGTACTTCATGACCATGCCTTTTGTTTTCATATTTAGGTGTTGTAGCATGTTGTTTTGATGTTTGCCAGATGCCTAGTTGCTGTTATGGGCAGATTGTTGTTATAACTTGTATAGAGTGTATGTGTTGCACCGTTGCTCCGTTTTGAGTGTGCTCTATATGAAACTTGCTTGATTTTGCATGTAGTTTCATATTATCATGTTGCATCCTTGTTTTGAGGTGTTTTCTTGATGTTTGTATGCATTTTGCATCAATGCCATGTTTATCTTGTTTTGCTCATATCTTCTAGGTCGTAGCTCCGAATTAAATGAACTTTATATGTAACTTGACTAGAATTTCGTGTAGATCCTCTTGGTGCTCTTTAACTTGCTGTTTAATAACTTGAACATAATGTTTATTCAGATCTGGACCAACTTCGAAATTTGCATACGAGGACTTACCGGAATTGTTATATGTTGTTCCCGGCCTCATTTAAACTTGCTTTGATGTGTTGCTCTTGTATGCATCATCTCTTGCCATGAGTAGCTTCATGTAGCCTTGTCATGCATCATGCTTGTTGTGCATCATGCCTTGTTCATGTGGGGTGTGTTAACCATGTTGTGTGCTTCTTCTCGATAGTTCCCGTTTTCGTTGCGATCGTGAGGATTCGTTCGTCTATGCTTGGCTCGTCTTCGTGGCTTCATCCGTTCGTCTTCTTCATGGACTCGTTCTTCTTCCTTGCGGGATTTCAGGTAAGATGACCGCTACTACCCTGGATCTCATTACGATCATTTCTATGCTAGTTGCTTCGCTCTATCGCTTTGTTGCGCTACCTATCTTTTGCTCATCAAGTCTCCCAAATTGCCATGAACCTCTAACCTTTGACACCCCTCCAAGCAAACATTGATTGGCTATGTTACCGCTTTGCTCAGCCCTCTTATAGCGTTGCTAGTTGCAGGTGAAGTTGAAGATTGCTCCTTGGTGAACAGGATTATGTTGGGATATCACAATATCTCTTATTTAATTAATGCATCTATATACTTGGTAAAGGGTGGAAGACTCGGCCTTATGCCTGGTGTTTTGTTCCACTCTTGCCGCCCTAGTTTCCGTCATACCGGTGTTATGTTCCCGGATTTTGCGTTCCTTACGCGGTTGGGTGATTTATGGGACCCCCTTGACAGTTCGCTTTGAATAAAACTCCTCCAGCAAGCCCCAACCTTGGTTTTACCATTTGCCTCACCACCACCTACTTTTCCCTGGGGAGTCGCTCTCTCGAGGGTCATCTTTATTTTAGCCCCCCCAGGCCAGTGCTTGTCTAAGTGTTGGTCTGAACTGAGCTGCCTGCGGGGCAACCTCGGGGCAACTTGAGGGTTGGTTTTACTCGTAGCTAGTCTCATCCGGTGTTGCCCTGAGAACGAGATATGCGCAGCTCCTATCGGGATTGTCGGCGCATCGGGCGGCTTTGCTGGTCTTGTTTTACCATTATCGAAATGTCTTGTAAACCGGGATTCCGAGTGTGATCGGGTCTTCCTGGGAGAAGGTATATCCTTCGTTGATCGCGAGAGCTTATCATGGGATAAGTTGGGACACCCCTACAGGGTTATAAACTTTCGAAAGCCGTGCCCACGGTTATGTGGCAGATGGGAATTTGTTAATGTCCGATTGTAGATAACTTGACACCAGATCCGAATTAAAACGCATCAACCGTGTGTGTAGCCGTGATGGTCTCTTCTCGGCGGAGTCCGGGAAGTGAACACGGTTTCTGGGTTATGTTTGGCGTAAGTAGGTGTTCAGGATCACCTCTTGATCATTGCTAGCTTCACGACCATTCCGCTTGTTCTCTTCTCGCTCTTATTAGCGTATGTTAGCCACCATATATGCTTAGTCGCTGCTGCAACCTCACCACTTTACCCCTTCCTTTCCCATTAAGCTTTGCTAGTCTTGATACCCATGGTAATGGGATTGCTGAGTCCTCGTGGCTCACAGATTACTACAACAACAGTTGCAGGTACAGGTTTATGCGATGATCATGACGCAAGAGCGATGTTTGCTTGTTTTGGAGTTCTGCTTCTACTTCTTCTTCGATCAGGGGATAGGTTCTAGGTCGGCAGCCTGGGCTAGCAGGGTGGATGTCGTTTGAGTTTCTGTTTGTGTTTCATCCGTAGTCGTATGTTGCTCTTATGTATGATGATGTTGTATCCGTGGGGCATTGTATGCCTTATGTATGTATCCCTATCTATTATGTAATGTTGATGTAATGATATCCACCTTGCAAAACCGTTTCAATATGTGGGTCTATCCTTGGTGGGACCTTCGAGTTCCTTTTGGATAGGGTCGCATATTGGGCGTGACAACATCCGTATGTGCCAGTCCATTTGAAGCCTCTAAAAAGACTAATATTTAGGAACGAAGGAGTAAAATGTAAGACATCCATGGTCCTCAGTTCATTATTTAAAATGAACATGAAACTGAAACATGAATATTAAGTCTAGTACTACAGTACATGCAAATGTTGTGTTTAGGCGGAGCTATGATTGTCGGGGGTCAACCCCTCGACCTTAGATAAAATTGTGGAGCTCTATTTAGGGTTGTTTAGATTATATTTGTCCCCACCCTCCCAACCACCGATTGGTTGTGCACCCCCCACCCCTCCTCCCCGGGAGAATATCATGTGCCCCCATACCTTAGATGCTATATGCCGATACGAGTTGCTTGGAGCTTGTAGATCTGAGATATAGCAGCTCACATGATGTGTCTTAATTTTTTTTGCAGGAAACCTTGATGAGTTTGAGAATTGCACATAATTTGTACAAAAACTACTTAGATGCCCTTTGATCCCATATCCAACGACCTCGAAGCTCGTATCACCGTAGCATCTAAGATGAAGGAGGACGTCATATTCTCCTGTATGTAAGAATATCATGTGCTACCACACCTTAGATGCTTTGGTGATACAAGCTCTTCAGAGGCGTTGGATTTGTGACCCAACACCTCCTCAGTGGTTCGAATGCTTTTTTGCAGAAAAGACCCAAAAGAGTTCATCCACTGCTTACAAGCACAAAGACTAGTCAGATGCCATTGGATCTCAGATCAAATGACCTCCAAGCTCGTATCACCGTAGCATCCAAGCTGCGATAGCACCTTATGTTTTCTCGCACGGGAGAGTATGAGGTGCTCCCGCACCGTAGATTCTATGGTGATATGAGTTCACTGAGATCTAACGGCCCACAGTAGGAGGTTTGAATGTTTTTGCAATATACAACTGATAGAGTTTGGGAAATGCCTAGAAAGTACAAGTACTACGCATGTGCCATCTGATCACTGATCATACAACCTAGATGATCATATTACCGTAGTGGGTAATTAAGCTACGGGGAGCACCTAACATGAGCATCGGGGAGCCGTTGGATCGAAGATGCAGCGGCACACACGAGGCCTGAATGTTTTATTTGCAAAAAAAACCTTTGGAGAGTTTGGAAATCGCGCATAATTACAAAGACTACTCCCAAGCCATTGGGTCTCACTTCCAACGGTGTAAAAACTCGTATCACCATAGTATCTAAGCTGCGGGGTGGATGTGATATTCTATGCCGCTGTCATTTTTGTTCGTAAACTTGCAAAATACGTGTAACTTGTGCCGTTACTTGTCTAACCGCGCAAAGTGTTTGTTCAAAAAAACCATCCTACACTGAAATATCGGAACAACACACGGGGTCCCACTTGTCATTAATCAAATTTGGACCTAAAACTAACAAATCTGAAAGACGAGATTCGAACTGGCAACCTGGACTACAAAGCGTAAGTCGATAGCCTGAAAAAACGAATGGTTGTTGGCTTTGTCCCATAACTTGATTTTATACAGTACTTGCGTTGAGTAGAGTAGAGGGAGTGCCTCGTCAACACATGCATGACCGTTGTCTCACTTACTGGTGGGTCCCGGGTCTGCGATCTCAATCTCTCTTCTCCCCATCGTCTAACCTTTGCACGGGCACACACGAAGAGCGGCGCTAGCTTGCCATGGTGTTATTACAACTAAAAAAAGCTTGGAAAAAGAAGAATCGCCTAGAACAAGAGACGTTGTGGCTGGTCGAGTTGGAGCTAACCACATGTATCCTTCGTGCCACATTTGCATGATGAAGCGGTGTGGCTAGTGGGGTGTTTTAGACCGACTGGCTGGGTCCCGAGGTCGAACCATAGGTAGTACATCTGATACAGTATATTTTTACACGCAGATTTTTCCTCCGTGCCGAGACGTGGCACACCCTACCGCGCGGTTTCGGGGTCCTCCCGGGTGGTGCACGCATATATTCTTCCTGACGTAGGACGCCCTACCGCGTGTTTCCTGGGTCCTCCTCGGTCGTTGCGCGGAAGCAAGTAAATGAGTCGTCAAATCACGAAGGACCACTTTTCCCGCCGAGTACATCAGTGAAGCACGGTGGCTAGCTAGTTGGGGTAGTTTGACCGATTAGCTAGGCCGCCGCCACATTTGTTTTTTCACCCCTTTTTTATCTACTTGCCAGCAGGTAAATTTAAATATCCACCGCGGCATTGCTCTGGTGTTTGGGTGCGGCAGGATTTTTAATTTTTTGATTAACGGGAGTAGGCGCGGCAGGATTTTTAATTTTTTGATTGACGGGAGCAGGCGCAGCAGGAATTAGTCACGATGACTCCGCCTGTAAAAACCCACTGCTCCCTGATGTGCGAAGTTGT
Source organism: Triticum dicoccoides (assembly GCF_002162155.2). NCBI lineage: Eukaryota > Viridiplantae > Streptophyta > Magnoliopsida > Poales > Poaceae > Triticum > Triticum dicoccoides. The sequence goes on along the minus strand of NC_041393.1, from coordinate 21,198,541 downwards.
CGACTGGTGTTTTACCATGGTGAAAACCAAAAGATTCCCCGCTCCTCGGCTGGCACCCTCCGCCTTCCCATAGATTGCATTGCCTTTCAGCCGTTTCGCCCCCTTTGCTTCCTCTCCCCATTGCTTCTACCTGGTGCCATGGCGGCGCAGCAGATCACGGAGTCTGAGGTGAGGCGCTTGACACAGGAGCTCCATGCCAAGGATGCGGAGCTCAAGGCCAAGGACGTGGAACTCTGTGAGCTCAGGGAGGAGAGGAGTGCCATGCTCCTCCGTTATGTGCGGGAGTTCACGGAGCTTCAAAAGTGGCAGGCATCCACCACAAAGATGCTCGAGGTGTCGGCGGCGTTGCTGCAGAAAGCGGGAGATACGATAGGTCGTCAGGGGAGCCAGCTGGAGCGCGAGCGGGCCGATCGTGATGAGGTCCAGGATCGCCTCAGCCACTTGGTGAACCAAGTTGCCACACACGTGTTGCGGCTGCGCGATGCCTACCGTCGTGCCAGCGCGACGATGCCGGCCGTCGGGCTAAACCCGTTCGACCACCCGGTCGACTTCAACGAGTTGCGGCTTCCTGACCTGGTCTCCTTCTTCACCTATATCTCCGAGGAGCTGAGCCATCTCCACGTGATGGTGGGGGCTGAGTTGGACAAGGAGGGGTTGCAGGCTGCCGTTGCCGTTGCCGGGCGAATCCTTTCAGGGCTCCGTCACAAGAATCCATTAGTGCCATTGGACGCTGTCTTTGACGAGCTAGCTCCCGTCGACCGGGAGCAGGCTCTGCGGGCGGTTGCACCCTGCATCACCAACGTCATGCGCCTCGAGAAGCAGAGGGACTTCGGTGGTGTTTCGGCGCCCTCTGCATGGTCATGTCCTTGTCTTGGTGCAACATGACCGTTGGATCAAACTCAGACGATGCAGATCAGTCACTGTAGCACAAAGTGTGTGGGTGTGTTTGGTTGCATTCTCATCTCAATATATTTGTTTCCTCTTCGTGTATTTTTCTCAACCTACTAGTGTGGAATCATGCACCCTTCATGCACTCTGCCAAAAACCCGAAAGTAGGTCGAGAAGGGAACTTTTGCTCCCATCCCGTGCACCCTTCATACACCCTGTCTAACACTATTCGTGCTTCATATGGTTCATGTTTCGTGGAGTAATGTAGCATCGTACTCTCCGTGCGCTGTGGACCTAGTTCTGTTAACATTGATCTCACCGTTCATTCTCGGCCGGACCGTTGAAAAAGAGGTACTATGTTACATATAGGAGTAGTTGACATGCGCACAACATCATTTGTTATCGTCATATCTTACTACACTAGCAACAAGATTGTGTAGTACTACTGATGTACTACATGCCTAGTAGTAGGAGCACCGTGTATGTTCAAGTGGTTGCCGTGTTTCGCACTCCTCCGTCGTAAGAGTGGAAACACTTGTTGTAATCATTTTTTTCTTCAGAATGAAAAACAGTGGACATGCTCTACCGTGCGGATCCTCCTCTAGCCATGCACTAAATTACTCACTTTCGCCGACGTGTGGGATAGCCAGCACCTGGGTCCACCAGCCATGCACTAAATTACTCCGTAGTAGAGTGACGGTAGACTACCCCGATCGAACCGCCGCATTAATGCCCAATGAGCCATCAAATCACAAAATGCCCTCCTTTCCAGCAGTAAGTTGGACGGACGAAGCAACCATCATTTCACTCTTCTCTCTCAGCTTGCTCTCTTGAAGAAAACCCCCACTCACTTCGCTTCTCCCTCATCTCGTTCCTCCTTTCACTCTTTTCTCTCAGCTTCCTCTCTTGGATGTATGCCGGAGCACCGGCCGATGTGATGTCTATGGCTCTGGCCAAAACCATTGAGGCTCATGGTACAAAGAAGCGCAAGCACCCCGCCGGGACTACCGCAGACAAGCTCAAAGCCATCGCCCTGTCCAAGCCCCCCTCTCCGGGATCCCTCATTAAGCAAGTCCAGGTAATGTCTCTTGTTGACGATCCTTTTCTCGATCTTGATCGTGTTTTTTCATCTAACACGCAGTACTAGTACTGGTAGTACATCTGGCTGATCTTGCATGTGATTTTTGTGTGCCAAATGACGGTTCTAAATTCCTCTTTTGACCAAAACATGTGAGAGGTTGACACTGATTTCTTATAGATTACTTTCAACTACTTCCTCTGTCCCAAATTTCTTGTCTTAGATTTGTCTAGATACGGATGTATCTCATACTAAAATGTGACTTGATACATCCGTATCTAGACAAATCCAAGACAAGAATTTTGGGATGGAGGGAGTACTTTATGAACATCAATGCTACCTTTTAAGAGGGTATATTTGCCTCAGTAACTTGTGTTATGGATATTGCATGTAATCCCTCTGCTCTCATGCCTTTGAAGACATGTTCTAGTGTCTTTGTGCACTCATTTTTGTGCGTATATGTAGTCATATATGGAGTATAATATCGAAAATCATCTTATATTTCTGAACGGAGGTAGTAATAAAATATGGTTTCTGTTTGAATTAGAACCAGGTCCACGGTGGAGATGAAGTTCTCAAAGTCATGCCATGTGAACTGGAAGACCTGATGATGAGTTCTACTACTGAACTATCCAGATGCTGTGTCCTTGTCGACACGTGTCCTGAACTAGTGTTTTCCTGTAGCATTGTTGTCAGGCGTGTTCTCGAGGTTGTACTTGACCACAACAATTTCCTGGTTGTGCCTTCGATTACGAAGGGTGTGGTTCTTGTAAAGCTTCCCAACAAATCTGATGCGACATGTATTCATCATCATGTTTATGAGTGGAAAGACCACTCTATTAGGTTCTCCAAGGTTGACAAGATGGTGATGGTGCATGTAGACATCTCACACGAAGTCCATGGCCTAGTCAGTTATGCGGGGTTCATCCCGTAGGTCGGTGGCAAGAAATAGTCTGCAGAGTTTAGTTAGTGCAACTTTGCTTGTCTGTAGTAAGTACTATTGTTCAGTACTTGATTTGTGTTTGTGAACCATGTATTGTTTATTAGTACTGCCGCTTTTAGTGTGTGGTCAGTCCTGAGAACGGTCTATGTTAATGTCTGTCCACTCAATTCAGTCTGTACATTTTGAAGTATCTAGATCATATTTTTTGTGGGGACGGTTTATCAATTGTGGTTACACTCCAATATCTGTATGCATTGCAGGGTTTATCACACCCTGCAGGATTTCCAATCCCTTGGATGTTCGGTCCATACGATTTGTCACAACCTTTGGACTATACTGCTTGTGGGAGTAGGCGGGGCCCCTGCATGCCACGCGTAGTTGGACGATCAATCTTCTGTTTAGTACTTCAACATAGTGATTTCCTGGTAAGGATTCACTCATGTCACATCAAGTAAATCTTATTGATTTACTGTCTAAATCTTATTGATTTAATGTCATGTTTTCTTTCTTTTCTTGCAATTTTACGATGCAGGTTTTGCCATGTGACATTCATCACAGAATAAGCCGTTTGGTTTGCTCTACGATGGCTATTTTTGCAGGTTTCACTTCTGATGCCGTGTCAGTAATGAAGGCACTGTCCATCACTTATATTACTGGAAACAATTGGATCAGTCTGTTGTCTGAGTACAAGCTGAATCCCTATGATGAACTGCGGTTTGGTTTAACAAAAACGCCACAATTAGTCCTTCTCGCGTTTAAAAGAAATGAAGAAAAAAACCGGATCACGGTCACGGATCCTAGTCAAGTTAGAAAGCTGATCATAATAGACCAGACACGGTCACCGCTGTCTTGCCAGATCGAGCACCGGCAGTTGCTCTAGCACTGACAGCGGTAGCAGCTCAGTCTGATCCAGCTGAGGATTGGGCACCGATCGCGTCAGCGGATCAGTCTGGTCTACCGGAGGATCGAGCATCGACACCGGCACCTGCTCCGACATCGGCACCACCTCTACAAGGAGCACCATCTCCGACAGCAGCAGCGGCTTCGGCACCTGCACCAACACTTGCACTTGCATCTGCTCCGGCCCATGCAGTTGCACCGGCAACAGACTGGGCTGCAGTTCGCACTTCATATACCAAAGTCCTTACAAAAACCGACATGTCCACCTTCTTGGTAAGCATTGGCCGCCCAAGTGCTTTGTTCTTTTTTCTTTCCATGTTGTTTCACATGATTCACTGTGTTGATCTAACTGTTTGGGTATGTCTTCTTGTTTGCAAACAGAGAATTCCTAGAGCAACGAGGGAGTCGTTCAACAATCCGGGCAACCGCGGCCAAGTTTCTCTTACCATGCGCAGCCTTGGTGTGAATGAACCTGCTCAATATACCGTAAGTACAAAGGATGGTCGCATGATGATTGATGCTAAAGGATGGTCAAGGTTCAAATCTAAATCATATCATGCGGTAGGGGATGATGTCAAAATCGAACTTTCCCGGCAAGGAGCTGGTCCAAATCAACTTTGAAATTCTTCAGTAGCAGCACACAACTGCCGAACTGATCTATCCTCTGAGAGATTTTGATGTAATAATCTGGCATGGTGAAACAAGTGTCCTATGTGTATAAGTAGTACGCCAGTATTATTTATCACATGGTATATCGTTGATAGAATTGCAACTCTGATTGCTGGTTAGGAACTGTCATTCGATTTCATTCCAACAGCTGTCGTGCTTTATTCAATTTTGTGTATTCGCCTTGTGACAGCATCTAAAACCAGCGCCGTACCGATTGCTTGCAATATAAAGCGCTGAGGTAGAACACATGGGGCCCCAAACATGCAGGGTCGGCTTGCGGCCCAAAGTCCAGAACCGTGAGCCTATCTGAGTATTATATTCTCAACTGAACCCCCATAAAAAAAGCTGAAACCCCATAATGCCCGTGCGCTGCAAGGGAGTATATTTCTCAGCAAGGTGAGCCTCTGATATAAAGTATTTGTATATTTCTTTACAGAGGGAGTATCTATCTGTCAAAAAATATATTTATGTGTAACTAGTTACTCCTGTCTTTCTACTTCCTTTTGCTGATATGTAGGGCAACCGACAACGGGGTCCATGTGCCATATGCACAAATTAGAGTGCGCAACTTCATGCTAGACACACCCCAGTCATAGCGCCACAGTAATGCACAATGAGCCGTCAAATCACAACCCCCCTTTCTAGCTTTAGTAGTAAGCTGGACGAACGAAGCGGCAATATTTCACTGGGCCTGAATCCCCTTCTCCCTCGTCTGCTTGTTCAGAGAAAACCCCCACTCGGTGATTGCATAGGGTTTTCTCATGGAGAACCAGGTACGAATTCTTCATCCATCCCCGAGAAATCCAAGTCCCTTGGTCGCAAGTAATCCTAGGATGGCAGCCGCCGCCGTTGATGCATTTTTCTTCGTACTGAATCTAGTGTGTTTCAGTTGCAGTGCCCAAAGTGCGAGTACCCTACAGATTTCTGCGCCTTCGGCGAGACGCCACACTTGTTCCTTCTCATCCTAACACAACATTTTGAAACACGCACAGTATGTTCCTAGAATCCTCTTTTCTATCCGGGAGGGTGGGGTTTTTTTGAACATGTTGTGTTCTCATATTATTTTTCCTGCAGTGTATTATTTACTCTGCCAGAACACATGTACTCAAGATGCTCGGCCTTGCCATAACTGAATACACTAGTTTAATGGTCACAGTGAAGACAAGCCATGGATATTACTTCCGAGTTGGGTTCATGAACCAAGAAGATCGCTGCTTTTTTTATGGCCGAACTTGGATAAACTTTCTCAAGTGTTACGGACTGAAAGTTGGTGCACGAATGTTGATGGAAATAGCAGAACCTGGTCTCATCTTCACTGTGATCTTCCACCCCGACGTCATTCCAATTTTTCATCCATGTTAGTTTTGTATCTAGTTCTTGCTTGTTGCCTCGATTACTTCTTAATCCACCTATTCTGTCTAAGTAATCACAATTTAACTTTAGAAGTAGCAACGAATCTCTCACGAAGATGCTACTTCTAACTAATATTTTCCTATAATTGGTGGCACGTGTAGGTTTTTTCAGAGTTAAGCAGTCTGCTCGTTTGTTACTCTGTAATAACTCAGCTGTTACTAATGGCACTGAAGTTGACTGGATCGACATCCACAAGTTCCTACACTTTATTGATCGTCTTGAGGTCCTTGTGGGGCGTTTCAGTGGTGGAAGGCCACGTGGGATATGTGTGCCACTGCTGCACTCGTTGAACAGGTCCAACTGTGTCAAGAAACTTATGGTACGAGTTGTTTTCTGTTATATATGTTCTTCATAAACTATTGCTTATACACAGTTTTACAGCTGTGATCTTCTTGAAACAGGAACTGCCGAGTTCTATTGTTCCTATATAGATGTCTGACCATGGTCGGGTCAGACTTGCGCTTGGTCACAACATGATGTCTATGTCGACCTACTCAATTCCCCTTGGAGGTGAAAAGATACTTATTCATGGGTGGTCTCAAATAATGAAGGCCCGTCCATCTTGGAGAATAGGACATAAGATTATGTTCATGCTTTCCATGGCTCTAAAGCGAATATCCTGTTTATTGACCACGTTGTGAGATGAAGCCACTTTCAGAAGGTTCTGGATGCGCGGGGTGGCTCCTGGGCCTTGTCCTGGGGCTTGGCGGCCTCACCCTTGGTTAACTGTAGGCAAAGTAGTAGTGTTTGAGGCGTGCTTTGTACGGTTGAACCTGTATAAGTACTCATACTGCTTTCATCTTTGGTTGTTAAGTGCCCCTGCTGGTTTCAGTTAAGGTTGTTAAGTACTCCTGTTGCTTTTACAGTCTGTCGTGTTTCTTCAGTCCTGTCTTCCTCCAGCCGCCAAAACCAAACCAGCGCCGGTGGGGCCGCCTGCTTCCACCTCCCATGGCTGGCTGCGCCTTAGCGCACGCATCACCGCCCCACTGTCTCCTAAATCGTTAACGCCGACGTCCTCTGCACGCTTTGGTGCGCTTGCCGCGGCACCGCCCTCTCGCGTTGTCAACATTGTCAACAAACAACAGGAATCGGCAGAAGTACGTGGAGAGGATGACAGTATGGGCCCACCACCTCAGTGTATGGAAAAATAAAATGCTTCGTCCTAGTGTTTTTCTGACATCTGGGACCCACGACATTGTGAGCGTATATAGTTAATAGACAAGAGAACAACACAAGATGGGCTGACACCAGGGACGTAGCTACTTGAGCAGTATTTTTTTTGTTTGGTATTGTTGAGACGGAGCAGGGTTTGAATTGGGCTGTGGCCCGTCTAGCCCAGGCTTATATTTTATGTTCACCATGTGACCAGCCCAGTTATTTTTCTTTGTGAAAATGAGCCAAGTTTATTTTTTCTGAAGAATACCCAATCCAGGCCTACTTTTTTTTCTACGCCCTGATGGGCTGCAACTCTTTCAAGACGCCTACAAATCTTTAAAGTAATATGAAATGGGTTGTAAATATAAAAATAGATGACAAATTGGCAATTACTTTATAATTTCTGATTTTTTTTCACATTTTCAGATTCCTATTTCACTGGGCATTAACCTAATTTAAACATATCTTCAAAGTACTTTAAATCTGGCTCGACATTTCGGTATTAAAAATAGTTTGGAACCCACAGAAATATTCGAAATTGGCCCTGGCCAACCAAAAAAACGACTGCAATAAATTGCATAAGAAGTTGCCATGAGCTATATATAAATTATTAAAAAAAAGAGGGAGTGGTCTGACTTGTGGGCCTGCTTAGTTAACGTGTATGCAAGATTTTCTTAGTCATTACATACGTCAACAAACGATTCTAGCAGACGTTGGATGTCAATCCAACGGCCATCGCGTTTCTTCAATCTGTGATCTTCTTGCTCCAGCCGCCAAAGCAGCGCCAGCGGGACCGCCTGCTCCCGCCTCCCGTGGCCGGCTGTGCTGCCGTGCAGGCCTCAGCGCCCCCTACTACTCCCACCGCTGGCTAGGGCATCCCTCTACTCACCCACACCCCCTGTTATTTTGCGGCGACGGTAGCCTCATACCGCAGCCGAACCGGTGAACCCTCGTACTCCTCTCCGCGCGGGCTTCCACTGCCGCGTCTTCCCCGGCTCCACGTCGTCCCCTTCCTAGGCCTCGCCATCGTCCACTGCCGTGGTGCTCTCAGCGCGGCGTGGTCAATGTGGTCAACGACCGGCTTCCATCGGAAGAGTACTGTACGTGGAGAGGCTGACAGCTGGGACCACGACAGCCGCAAGGAAGTGCCTCCTTATTACGCGGAAAATAATTATTCCTCCACCTGACAATAGGGACCCACCGGACCGTTCACCAGCATTTCGTGAAAAAAACGTTTCCCCTTGACTGCTGGGACCCACAGGACGGGCCACTGTATTTCGCGAAAAAAACGTTCCCCCCGCTGCCAGCTCTGACCCAGCGGAACTGCCTCCTTATTACGCACAAAAAAATGAATACCCCCTGCTAGCTGGGACCCACCTTGGTGGGAGGCTGACTTGTGGGCCTACTAAGTTGACTGGGACAGAGGCCTTTGTCAACTTTAGTCAATATATGAACGATTCTAGCTCCAATGACTGTACGATGTCCATCCAACGGCTGTAGTGCTTCTTCAACCTCTGGTCTTCTTGCTCCAGCCGCCCAAAGCAGCGCCGGTCGTGCCGCCTGCTCCTGCCGCCCGTGGCCGGCTGTGATGCCGCGGAGGCCTCACCGCCCCCTACTACTCCCACCGCTGGCCAGGCCATCCCTCTACGCACCCACACCCCCTGTTATTCTGCGGCGACGGCAGCCTCACACCGCAGCCGAACGAGTGAACCCTCATACTCCTCTACGTGTGGGCATCCACTGCCGTGTCTTCCCGGGCTCCACGTCGTCCCGTTCCTAGGCCTTGCCATCGTCCACAGGCTTGGTGCTCTCGGCGCGGCGTGGTCAACGTGGTCAAGGAATGGCTTCCATCGAACATGGACTGTACGTGGAGAGGCTGACAGCTGGGTCCACGGCCGCAACAAGGAAGTGCCTCCTTATTACGCGCAAAATAACTATTCCTCGACTTGACAGCGGGGACCCACCAGACGGGCCATAGTATTTCGCAAAAAAACATTTCCCCCTATCTGCTGGGACCCACCAGCTACATCTTCGCACGCAAGGAAGTGCGTCCGAAAAAGCGATTCACCCCCTGACTGCTGGGACCCACCAGCTATATCTTCGCACGCAAGGAAGTGCGTCCGGGCAAAAAAACGATTCGCCCCCCTGACTGCTGGGACCCACCAGCTACATCTTCGCACGCAAGGAAGTGCCTGACAGTCGGGACCCACCTGGTCGAAGCGTACGTAGCGTTGTCATTCTGGTCGTGAACGTGTACGTACATACTGGTGGATGTAGAGGCACGCATGTGTTGTAGAAGAGGCGCGCACGTGTCGTAGTAGAGGCGCGCATGTAGCATGTACACGTACGTACAGCGGCCAGGGTGCAAGAAAGGAAATACGACCACATATGTGTACATACGGGCGGGGTCTCGAACGCCTACTCGCGCATATATTCGTATGGCTAGGGCTAGTGTACATTGGCTGGGTCGGAACAGAGAAACAGTGTCGTCTTCGTGTTCATGGGGAGGCAACGGAATGCATCGTGTTCATCGGGAGGCAACGAAATGCATGGTCGTGTTCATCGGGAGGACTTGGACGGAACAGGCGATGGAAACGAGGCCTGGCGTACCACAGAATGGAGGAAACAGCCTTGTGTTCCCCGGCCACGTTCGAAATAGGATCCTGTTCATCGGGAGGGGTCTGGCGTACGGCAAAATGGAGGAAACGGACCTCCTACGGTCGAAACGGGGGTCCTGTTGATCGGGAGGGGTGTGGCGTACCGCAAAACGGAGGAAACGGACCTCCTAAGGTCGAAATGGGGGTCTTGTTGATCGGGAGGGGTGTGGCGTATCGCAAAACGGAGGAAACGGACCTCCTACGGTCGAAACAGGGGTCCTATTGATCGGGAGGGGTGTGGCGTACCGCAAAACAGATGAAACAGACTTGTGTTGGAGCACTACGGTCGAAACGGGGGTCCTGTTCATTGGGAGGGGTGTAGCATATCGCAAAACGGGACTCCACGAGATACTGTTCATCTCCACCGTCGACCTCCTCCAGCCTCCACGGTCTACCATCGACCTCCTCTAGCCTCCACGGGCTCCTGTTCATCCAGCCTCCACGGGCTCCTATTCATCTACCCTCCACCGCGCGCTACTCCACCGGCTACTGTTCAACCACCCCTCCACCGTATACTGTTCATCCATCCCTCCATCGTCTATCGTTCATCCAGCCCTCCACACCACGGGGTCCTGTTCAACCACCCCTCCATGGGCACCCCTCCACCGCCTACTGTTCATCCAGCCCTCCACACCACGGGGTCCTGTTCATCCAGAGGTAACGCCACTGTTCACTATTCATCCAAC
>NC_041393.1:21176495-21187780 GCF_002162155.2 Triticum dicoccoides | reverse complement strand
TTCATCCCAGAGGCAGCATCGATCGGCTTCAGTTAGCAGCAGTAGCGAAGGAATCGCTCGATCGGGTTCAGTTAACAGCCATCGATCGATCGCTCGGGTTCAGTAACGCATAGCCTGCAGTGCAATCGCTCGGGTTCAGTTAGAGCCAACGCCTCGCACACATGCGCGTACGTGTACGAGAGAAACGCGCATCGCTCGGCCCCCGACCTCCCACCGTAACCGGGAACTCCTCGAAGTTTTCCTCGCCCTCGCTTCTACCACGGTTTTTTCCGTCATAGACGGCCCAAAGAATGTCATGCAGCTGCGTCTCCGGCCCGCCCAGGACGAAAATCCCATTTTATGTCATGATTTTTTGTCATAGAAGTAGGAGCCCACCACATATATGATGATACCGGGTTTTGTCACAATTATCGTAATAGAAGTGTCATATGTATGAGAGAAAAAAATTCGTTCGGCCCAACATGTCACGGACGTGTCTTTTTTTTTGTAGTGTAGCCTCGTCACCTTCAGGTGATTGTGGATATTAAATCATTTGTTCCATAGCTTCCTGAAAGTTTGAACTTGTAGATTAGTGTACCAGATAATTTACTAATGAGACAAAAACGAATAAAGTAGGTTAAACGTTTATACATAACTTATTTTGGTGAACTACTGTAATACATTAGCATGTATTGTAGTGCCAACTACATAATAAAATCACTTTCAGAACATATGTCCATGTAGCATACCTACTGTATTGTCTATTTCCTCACATTCGTTGACATCTAAGGATAAAGAGACATGGTTTAAAGTAGGATGAACATAGTATGACATCATTCATATCATGGGCAAACAGATATAAAACAAACAAGCTATTTTATCATTGTGTGCGCACGTGAACATAACAACTAGATTACAGATCAGTACCAAAATAATATCCTTCATCTCTTTTAAAACATGTAAGGTGAAATGATACGTTAAGACAACTGTATATAAAAGTGAACAGAGTAACTGACATTGGCTGCAAACCAAGTAGTTAAATGAACACATCGCAGTACCAATCAGTTCAAGGCAGGAGGAGTAAGGACTTACAACAGCGGCTTGAACTGGTGTGCTCATGCTCTTCATCTTGCCGGTGTGGCAATCCTTGAAGATTTGCACTGCATTTGGTTCAGGTTCTTTTTGGTCCGCACGGGCTTTCCTCTGTATTTGGAACAAGTCAATATAGATACGATAATATGGCACACAAAAAAAGAAGGAAGTAGCAGCTATTTACAAGAGCCTCGCAGTGTGCAATATAGCTACGAGATCCTGTTGTCTATTGTAATTTCACTTTAGAACGGTTAGTTTTGTTCTTCAAACAGTTAGCCTAGAACAAGATACACTTGTAAGGCACATACATAAATACAACTTCAATATGTGGTCTGATCAAATACATATAGCCTACCTGATACTTTGGATCAGACCAATGTTTAACAAGGGCTGTCCAGTCTTCATCTGTAATATATTCCACTGGAGATGTTTGGGCGATTTCATTGTTATCCTTTCCTTCAAAGTGAGATTTTCTAAGGTGGTACCGATACTGTCGCAGAGCAGGCTGAAAAACATGAGTGCATGCTTGTTTAGTTGCATCATCGTTTGGATCCAACTTGAACCTCATCTGTTGAAAAAAGAATGTGAGTCTTATTAGGAGGAAGCTAGAAAGTATGGGATGTAGCAAGACAATATTACTAATTGTGATGAATAACATTACTTATGGATAAATGGTCAAGGAAGGTGTTAAACTGGGTATTGTCTTTCTCATTCCTGTACTGGATCCATGTTGGGAGGATACGTGCATGACACCTAACGACAAGGGATGTCTCTGATACTAACTTGGCTGACTCTATAGCATCACATGGCCTTTTTAAACCTGCCTCAAAATGGATCCCCATTCTTCCTCCTTTAGATTTTGTTAATCTGTCAAGCATTATCCCTGATGTCTGTTTCCGCTTGCGTCGTGGTGCTAGTTCAACAACGAATATGGAAAGTGTTAGTGTACATCAAACTGTGAGAGTACATATAAAGGAGCATGCAACTTCAACTTGACTCGGTCAGGTACCGTCTTGGTGTTGATGCTCATGAGGTTCATCTGATCTTGCCAAGTCCTATTGTGTCAGCAGTGCTTCAGAAGTAGTGTTAGGTGTGAAGGCAGTTTGGGAACTGGCCAGTTCCGGAGCAAACGAACGAGTAACTGGTTGAGATGCTGGTACAATTGAAGCGGATGCTGCAGCTGGTGGAGCAGGTGATACTGTGTTTGTAGATTTAGCCGGTGGACTTGGACCTTCTACTGCACTATAAGTACCAGCAGAATCTCGATGGCAGATCCTTTTCCGTTTCACCCAATGAGTAACAACACTCCCTACTATATTATTTTCCTTGCTCTTTTTTGACTTTGTCATGTCAAGCTGTACCCACAACACAAAAGAATAAAATCACTCTTCAGAACTCATTGATGCATGGTACAGACAAGCAATACTTTGATGTAAGACAACCGTATGAGGATGGAATATGTAAGAAAGACAGGACGACATGACATATTCACAGCTACGATGTGCAAACTAAGCAGAAGGATTTTCAAGAAATTAGAAGTAATGCAAGCTAGACACCATATGAAAGATGCAACCAATATTACTCTTCCAAGTTAAAAGTGTCTTGTCATAAGTGGCAATTCGAAAAATTAGAAGCAGTATAACATAGAAATCAATGCAAGATGCAACCACTATCAAGCTGCCATGTTAAAAGCGTCCAATCATGAGTGACTAATGCGGGATACACAACAACAGTACTTTGATGTAAGAGCATGGTATGATAGATAGATGCAGTGTATTCTAGACACAGAAAGCCATGTCATATGCACATGTATAATGTATAAACTCAGCAGGTGCAATTTAATCAAAATAGAAGAAATACAGGCTAGACAACATATGCAACATGGAACCAATTATCACACTGTCAACTTAGAGCAAGCACCTACGATGGTGGAGTACGGGAGATGAACTCATCATGTAGACTTGGGACTTCAACTTCATTAGCAGTAGCAGTGGCAAATCTAGAGAGTCTCTGTTTGTGTCGGTGCGGAGGACCACCAACATCCCCTAACTTACTCTTTTCCTTCCTATTTTCTGATATTGCCTTATGAAGTCAAAACCACAAGAAGATGAATAAAATTAGCTCTGCATAACTGGTTGATGCATGATACAGACGAACACTACTTTGATGTAAGGCAAGCGCAGGATAGGAGGATGGAATATATACAAAAAAGACATCATTTCATATTCACACATATGATAGGAGGATGGAATATGTATGAAAAAACAGTAAGCGGAAGGCATTTCAACAAAATTAGAAGAAATGAAAGCTAGGCACCATATGAACACGCAGCCAATATCACTCTATCAGGTAAAAAGTATCTCATGGTAAGTACCATTTCAAGAAATTAGAAGCAGTATAAGCATAAGACAATGCAAGATGCAACCTACATCACAGTCCCAAGTTAAATGTGTCTTATGGGTAAGTGATCATTGCAGGTATAAGTTGTAAGCTACGCAGATGCAATTCAACATAACCAGAAGCAATACAAACTAGACATCATACGGAAAACGCAACCACATATAACAGTTCCAAGTAAGAGCAAGCACCTGTGATGGTGGAGTAGGGGAGATGTGCTCATCATGTACACATATGTTCTAGAAACAGGAACACATGCCATATTCACAGGCATTATGTGTAAAGTAAGCAGATGCAATTCAAGTTAGAAGCAATACAAGCTAGACATCATACGCAACATGCAACCACATATAATAGTGCCAAGTTAGACCAAGAACCTGTGATGGTGGAGTAGGGGAAATGTGCTCATCATCTACACAGCTACGTTAACTGTCCAGCCTTGTGTTGTCTTGCGAATCTTGTTGGGAGGATGGCGGGGTAGAATCTGTAGAGACCCCCTATTTGAGTTGCTCCGAAGGACCACCATCATCCACTGCCGGACTAATTTCCTTCAGCTGTAATGATTTTGCATTGTGAAGTCAAACCGATAAGAAAAAGGAATAAAATTCGCTCTTCAGAACTCATTCATGCATGATACTGAAGAACACTACTCGGATGAAAGGCAAACACATGATGCAAGGATGGAATATGTATGAAAAACAGGATGGTGTGACATATTCACACCTATGATGTGGTAACTAAGCAGAAGGCATTTCAACAAATTAGAAGCACTGCAAGCTGGACACCATATGAAAGATGCAACCAATATCACCCTGCTAAGTTCAAACTGTATGGCGTTTCAACAAATTAGAAGCAGTACATGCTAGAAATTATATGCAAGACACAACCAATATCACAGTGGCGACTTAAAGGTGCCTTATCATAAGTGATTCATGTGGGATATGCAAGAATAGTAGTCTGATGTAGAAACATGAACACATGTCATATTCACAGGATTTATGTGTAAAGAAAGCAGATGCAATTCAACAAAGTTAGAAGCAATACAAGCTAGACATCATACGCAACATGCAACCACATATAATAGTGCCAAGTTAGAGCAAGCACCTGTGATGGTGGAGTAGGGGAGATGTGCTCATCATCTACACAGCTACGTTGACTGTCTAGCCTTGCGTTGTCTTGCGAATCTTGTTGGGAGGATGGCGGAGTAGAATCTATAGAGAACCTCCGTTTGAGTTGCTCCAAAGGACCACCATCATCCAATGCCTTGCCAATTTCCTTTAGCTTTATTGATTTTGCATTGTGAGGTCATACCGACAAGAAAAAGGAATATCATTCGCTCTTCAGAACTCATTCATGCATGATACTGACGAAAACTACTCTGATGAAAGGAAAATTCATGATACGAGGATGGAATATGTACGAAAAAATGGACGGCTTGACATATTCACACCTATGATGTGGTAACTAAGCAAAAGGCACTTCAACAAATTAGAAACATTGCAAGACACCATATGGAAGGTGCAATCAATATCACTCTGCCAAGTTAAAACTGTATCGTCATAGGTGGCGTTCATCAAACTAGAAGCAATACATGCTACAAATCATATTTAAGACGCAAACCAATATTACACTGCCAACTTAAAGGTGTCCCATCATAAGTGACTGATGCAGGATACACAAGAAGAGTAGTTTCATGTAAGAACATGGTGTGATAGACAGATGTAGTATGTACCAAAAACAGGAAAGCGTGTCATATTCACATGTATCATGTGTAAGCTAAGCAGATGCAGTTTACACTAATTAGGAGCAATACGAGCTAGACACCATATGCAACATGCAACCAGATATCACACTGCCAAGTTAGAGGAAGCACCTTGGAAGGTGGAGTAGGGGAGCGAAGACTTGGACCTTGTAATGCACTATCAGTACAAGGAGAATCGGTACAAATGCTCCGTTTACATTGCTGCAGAGGACCACCATCAACACCTTCCTTACTCTTTTCCTTTCTCTTTCTTGATTTTGCCTTGTCAAGTCAAACCCACAAGAAAAAGGAATAAAATTTGCTCTTCAGAACTCATTGATGCATGATACTGACGAACACTACTTTCATGTAAGGCAACTGCATGATAGGAGGATGGAATATGTATGAAAAACAGAACGGCGTGACATATTGACATGTATGATGTATAAAGTGTAAACTAGGCACAAGGTGCTTGAACTTGTTAGAATCGATGCAAGCTAGAAACCATATGAAAGATGAAACCAATATCACTCTGCCAAATTAAAAGGGTGCCCTAACAAATGTATTTGACCAAATTAGAAGCAATACATGGCAACATGCTAGAAATAATATGCAATATGCAACGAATAAAGGTGACTCATCGTAAGTGATTGATGTAGGATACAGAAGAGAGGTAGTTTCATGTAAGAACAAGGTTAACACATACATGCAGTGTGTACCAAAAATAGGAAGGCATGTCATATTCACAGGTATAGTGTGTAAACTAAGCAGATGCAATTTACCCTAATTAGAAGCATTACAAGCTAGACACCGTATGCAACATGCAACCACATATCACACTGCGAAGTTAGAGCAAGCACCTGTGATGGTGGTGTAGGGGAAGTGCGGTCTTTAGGTACAGAGCTATGTTCAATATCTTCATTTAGGCTTGGTGTTTCTTGAGAATCATGTGGAGAGGATGAAATTGCATTCTTTATAAGAGTATTGCGTCTCATATTAACCCACGCGCGTGACTGTCTCATCATAAGCGATAGATGCAGGATACACAAGAACAGTAGTTTGATGTAAGAACATGGTGTGATAGGCAGATGTAGTATGTACCAAAAACAGGAAGGCGTATCATATTCACATGTATAATGTGTAAGCTAAGGAGATGCAATTTAACAAATTAGGAGCATTGATGAGGGATACACAAGAAAAGTAGGTTGATGTAAGAACACGGTTAATAGAAAGACGTAGTATGTACCAAAAACAGGAAGGCATGTCATATTCACAGGTATAATGTGTTAACTAAGCAGATGCAATTTACCCTAATTAGAAGCATTACAAGGTAGACACCATATGCAACATGCAACTACATATCACACTGCCAAGTAAGAGCAAGCACCTGTGATGGTGGTGTGGGGGAATTGCGGTGATCAACTAGAGAGCTACATTGACTATATTCATTTAGCCTTGTTGTTTCTTGAGAATCATGTGGGAAGGATGACACTGCACTCTTTAAACGAGTAGGGCGTCTCACAGTAACCCACCCGGGTGACTGTCTCATCATAAGTGATTGACAAGGGATACGAAAGAGCATTAGTTTGATGTACGAACATGGTTAATAGACATATGTAGTATGTATCAAAAACAAGAAGGCATGTCATTATGAAAGGTATAATGTGTAAAGTAAGCAGATGCAATTTAACCAAATTGGACGCAATACAAGCTAGACACCATATGCAACATGCAACCAGATTTGACAGCGCGAAGTTAAAGCAAGCACCTGGGATGGTTGTGTGTGGCAATTGAGATCATCAACTACAGAGCTACGTTTACTATCTCCAACTGCTGACACTGCACCCATTAGAGCGCTGAAACGCTTAGTGCTTATCTTCGAATTACACTGGAGCGACTTCTGTCTTTTCTTTTCTGCATTCATCAACACTGCATCAGAGTCTGAAATACCCATGCACAAAAAAACAATAGTGTGAGTATTGGTGAAGTGTGTGCATAATTAGTATAGTGTAAACGTAGCAGATAGCAGGTCGGTGAGAAATAAATGACGTGAGACATATGATAGCTCTACAACATGCATGGCACACTAAATTACTACAGGATTCTATGAAAATAACAGTCGACTGAAAGCAAATAGGCCAGTCCATTTTTCTGCACCATCCGATGTACAAAGAACGGGCAGATCGCCTTCATCTACCTCCAGCCAGTCAATGTTGACGATCTTCCTCGAAACGCCAGCGACCATCGACCCAGTATTCCTCCCCTGCCTGCGCCCTCCCCTCGACCTCACCGCACCGCCGTGCTGGGCACCGCCCCCCGGCCATCCATTCAAGCCCCGCCGACCTCCAGATCGGGCGCAAGCAGCTCCTGCGCCCCACACCCCTATGATGTACACCGATGCACCGCTTTCCCGGGGAACAGGCGGACTAGGTGCTCTGCGCGCCTAAGTAGGTACTGCTTCTTTTAATTGTGGTTCGACTGACCCTGAATTGAAATCCAGGCGGGCTACTGACCTCTAGCAAAGGTGAAATAGTAAAAGGGAGGAAACCTTGTGCATTTAGTATCATGAAGAAGATGCAGTAAGAAGCGCTCAACTAGTTTGTTTCGTGGGATGAATACGGTGTGAGCGGAGACGTAAGATTTGCATGAATAAGGGAAGAGGAGTACCTCTTTCTGCTGGCAGTGCTGTGTCCTCCTTCTGTTTTTCCGACGATCTTCTTGTTGCTCGTCGGAAACCAGAAGTTGTGGAGGATGGTGCAGCATTGAACGAACCCATGGCCAAGTTGTTGAGTGTGGTGCGGTGGCCGTCTGTCGGTGGTGGGGAAGCAGATCCGAGGCGGCGAACGACGGCGTAGCGGGAACAGCTCCGGTGCGGTGGACGGTTGCGACAGTGGAGCCGCAGCAGTGAGGCACAGGACGGCATGGTCGGAGTGGTTCTGGTACGGCGCACGTCAGCGTCGGCATCATGGAAGTAGCTCTGCGTCGGCTTCGGCTGCTAAGTCCTTGAGGGCGTTGCGGTTGCAGTTGTGTTAGACGACGACGTCGGGGTACCGGCTCCGGCGTGATGGAGGAGGGCGGCGGTGGATTGGCCACTATGGGGTGGAGGACGGAGGAGGCTGGGGTTTCGCGGCTGGTGGAGAGGGCGTTTTCGTGCCCACGGAGTATGAATGGGGAAACGGAGGGAGGCGGGGAACTAAGGGGGAACAATGTTTTGGTTTGAGACGCGCTCGTTTGAAATTTGGGGAAAGTTACAAACTTTGCCCCCATCTAAAATTTCGGACATATTGCGGGTTGGGGGTAGGACAGTCATGTCAGGTGTCCCAAATGTGGGCGGGATAGATTTCGGCTGAGCGCATGGGTGTTTAGGAGCCCACGGCATATGAATGCTTCTCGGAGGCGGTTGAGACTGGCGTCTTGGTGAAGTTACAAACCTACCCCGGTTTAGACCATTGGACATTAGGCCAATAGGCTATACGAGCCAGAGTCAGGACAGTAATTTCCTACCACCAAACATTAGTCTCGCGCGGTTTCGGGTGACCATAGGCCTATTTGGCGCTTCGTTCAATATTTGGGAGTAGAAGCATTAACGTTTTCGGTTCTCTTGAATTGAACTTTCAGGATTTGTCAAACTTCACAAATCTTAACTCTTGAAAATCCTAAAGCTACGATTATATTGGAATGGAGGGGGTACATTTAAATATACATTGTACATGAGTATATATTAAAAAATATGCAACTTACCTCAGTTCATGCAAGGTTCCAGATATAATCTCCTTGGTTGCAAAAAATAAAAATTTAGATATGCGTATGAATATATATAGCATGTTCAAACTCAAAACGAAGATTGATGCCCCCTTTTACATCTGATTTACAAATGCCATTATCTCGGGTTCAAATAGATGAATGCACTTCCTATGAATTCGAATCTTCGAAACCCCCTTTATGTTGAATTCGACATGTATTCTATTTCGTAGCTAGCAATTTGGAATGTATCCATGCAAGAGACAAATGTATAAAGTGCTTCACACTAACAACATGGAGTGCACTAATTAATGTTTATATATAAATTGCAAACGCATCCATTGCCTGTATTTCAAACCACTCTCACTCTATGGATCGATGATATGAAATAAACACATGCACATGCTAGAATTCAATAGATTATGGGCGTCTGATAGACCGGTTTTCGTCCATACGCAATTTGCAAAATTCATGATCTCATCCAAAAATAATAATGCCATTTATATTTTAATTTAATGCGTAGAACCGCCTTTTACACGTAGATGCACCATGCCTCGCCCCGTTCTCACAAATGTGTTATATCTCTCTCTAAATAGCGCTTAAGTGCACACACTTTATATGCATCGGCATTTCTCTTTCACACATTCTCACAATCTCTCTCAGGGTGTCGAGGTGCCTCACGCACATGCTCTCTCTGTTTCTCTCTCTCTCTCTTTCTGACTACTATGTACCACTCTTTTCACTAATCTCAGTTGGAAAACACTATTTCTCTCGCATGCATATGTAAACATGCACGGTCTCTACTAGCCCTCTATACGCACATATATGTGCCTACGTGTCTCCCGCACACACATTATCTTTAGGCCTCTCTCGCACACATTCCCCCCCCCCGACACACCTCTCTCTTAGTAGTTGGCAGATATGATTTCATCATATCATTCGGTAGGATATCCCTAGCTGTTAGGCTGGAGGGTAATACAAGGCAAAGTTTTACCCTAGTTCGGATCGGACCCTTGCAGTTGAAGAAAGAGCCTACTCCTGGTACTGTATATTAGTGATAGGGGTGTGTACAAAGTACTCGTGAATACCAGGCATTGTGCGTGTGTGTATACTATCGACGAACTAGCCCCTAAGCTTGTATAACATACTAAGGGCCTAGGGTTACAAATCATATATAGTCGGCTTATCACCAGTGGGGATAGAGTCCTCCGCGACTCTGGTAGCTTCGTGTTGTACGCCGAGTCCTCCACATGGGTCTTCGTATAACACGTCTCGGTCCAACCTATATGTGGTGCAGGATGGAACCGACCCATGAGGCTTCATGTTGACCCACCACAACTAGAAATGATGTGCCCACCACACTACACAGGCAATCGCCCACTAGGAAAATAAGTATATACAATAGTACAACGGTATCTAGCTCACGATACGTCTCCATATTTTGTGGATGACACTGACGGACTTTGCATTTGATGCGTGCTCCGTATTTTGTTGACGACACTTACGGTCATTGTATTTGAAGCGAAAGCACGATATGGTCACTGGACTTCAAAATAAGCTCATCACGGTCACCACATACATTTTGTCGTGCTAACCAACATGTGATTGGATGGTTAGGAGGACAGTCATTTCTCGAGCCCACCAAGGTTAAATACCCGGTGCTCGCATTTATCTTGTGTTAATTTCAGTATTTTCCGGTGATGTACGTTTAGTGGGAGGAGATGTTCCACTCGACTACGAGGCACCTATGGTGACTTCCTAAAATCTCAAGATTATATATGTTGGCCCACTCTCTCGAAGGTGCTCATAGGGGTAGGGTTCGCGTGTGTGCGCTTATAGCGGTGAGTGCTTGCGCGTATATATGAGCCCTTGCGTCTGTACCCTGTTAAACAAATACATGTCATGATTATACGGTCACTGGCTCACCTGTACAACTCCATATTTTGTTGATGACACAATCAATTGACTAGTCAAACGTTCCACGCGGCGCAACTAGTGTTGCACCATCGGGGCGCATAACCGTGGGGCCCACCTAACAACCCATATATGAAAGAAAGAAATGGTAGTTTGAGTTTGTAGTGTGTTAATAAAATAGGAGTACATTTTAGGGTGATCATGCATACGGTCATTGGCTCACCATACAGCTCCGTAATTTGTTGATAACATGATCAATTGACCAGTCAAACGGTCCACATTCAGCAGCGCACATTACCATAGGGCCCACCCGTCAGCGCGTATATGAAGGACAGAAATTGTAATAAATTAGTGGTCGGTGGGTACTCGAAGTTGTGAGACCTCTGGTTGGCAGTCACCGGCGGTTGGAGGGGGGCGTTCA